>NC_138171.1:9396933-9797339 GCF_964165515.1 Mesoplodon bidens | reverse complement strand
GTATTGGACTGAGTGAGCAGAAAAACCAAACCAAACCAAACCAAAAAAAACCCAACAAAAAACAAATACATAAACAAGATAAGTGAAGACAGTGATAAATACTAGGAAGGAAATTAAACAGAATGACCTGATAGAAAATGCCTGGGCTGAAGAAGGTTGAGACTATTTTGGATAGTTATTTTGGACAAGAAAGTGGTATAAGCCACTGAAAATGTGCTCTGTAAGATGAGAAGCTCTTCCCCATTTCACTCCCCACCTCAAGGTATAGTTTTGGTTTGGGGAGAAAAAAAAAGGGGCTTATATTTGATGAGTTATATTATCTACCGTTTTCCTTCTTATAAGACAGGCATGGCATTAACTGATTTCTGGCATAAAGTCCAAGAATCATATCTGGATAAAGCATGCTAAGTAGTTACACTTTAGGAGATTACATTTTCCTTTTCAAATTAAAGGAAAAATTAAAATTAAAAATTAAATTAAAATTAAATTTATTTTAATTAATTAATTAATTAATTAATTAATTAAATTAAAAATTAAAGGAAAAATTAAAGGAAAAATTAAAATTAAAGGGTTAAAATTGAATGCATGTATAACAGAGGGCTACCCAACCACTATTCTTGATTTAACTAAAGGAAATAAATGTGATTTGTTGTGGAATGTGTCTTTTAAAGAGCAATATTTCACCTGGAAGCTAAAGGATGAGAAAGAGGCAACTATGCAAAGATATAGATATTAAATAGATATGCAAAGATTTAGATATTCTGCTCAGAGGGAACAACTACTGCAAAGGTTTGGTGAGTAAGAGCTCACCATGTCAGGAGGCCAGAAATTGACATTAAGGATGACTCTGGGATCCCAGATTCAGGTCAGTCTGACACCACTCCCCTGACTGGGTCACGTCCATTCTATCCCATAAGGAGCTTCTCTGAAGTGTTCTTGCTGTGTTCTGGGTTGTCCCTCAGTAGGACATGTTGATGGATTTAATGCCTCATTGATAACAAAAACTTACAAGTGTGAGAGGCCACTGCAAACAAAAACGTCAGCAGCAACAACACTAGAAAATAACTGTGTGAAATCCTATGGCTGATTCATGCTTGCTGTTTCCTGTGATGGTAGGTCCAATGCAATGGCAAAATGAGTTCAAAGTTTATAAGGCATTTTAGCCACAGTTTAAAATCATCGTCATCATACTTCTCAAGTTAAAATTTAAAAGTTACCCCAACTTAACTATTGTTAGTATTATTGAATATATCTTTTCAGAATGTTTTTTGGGGGTGTATATATTAGGTAAATATATACCTAATATGTGAAAAATAAAAATAGGTTTTAATTGTGTATGTATCTCTCTCTCTCTCTCTCTCTCTCTCTCTCTCTATATATATATATATATATATATACATATATATTTTTTGGAAACTGTACCTCACTCTTTTTATAAATTTATTTATTTTTGGCTGCATTAGGTCTTCGTTGCTGTGTGAGGGCTTTCTCTCGTTGCGGCGAGCAGGGGCTACTCTTCGTTGCAGTGTGCTGGCTTCTCTCATTGCGGTGGCTTCTCTCGTTTTGGAGCATGGGCTCTAGATGCGTGAGTTTCAGTAGTTGTGGCACGCAGCCTCAATAGTTGTGGCTCTCAGGCTCTAGAGTGCAGGCTCAGTAGTTGTGGCGTGTGGGCTTAGTTGCTCCGAGGCATGTGAGATCTTCCTGGACCAAGGCTTGAACCCGTGTCCCCTGCAATGGTAGGCAGATTCTTAACCATGGGGCCACCAGGGAAGCCCCGAACCTCACTCTTTTTAATGCTAACTAAAATTCCATTCTTTGGAAATACCATTATTTATTAACAAGGCATTGGAATCCTCACTTTGCCATTTACTAGCTGTCTGACTTTAAGAAATTTATTTAGTTAGGTCAGGAGAAGAGGAAGTAACATTCTAGGTAGAAGAAATGTATGTGAAAGATATTAAGGTAAGAAATGTGGAATTTCCTGGAGTGGTTAGGACTCGTCACTTTCACTGCTGGGGCCCTGGTTCAATCCCTGGTTGGGGAAACTAAGATCCTGCAAGCTGCAAGTCGTGGCCAAAAAAAAAGTAAGAAATGTATGTGTAAAGGTATTGGTTCATTGAAGGATAGAACAAAGATTAGCACATTGGGACTTAGTGCATGAGGACATGGATAGTAGATGAGATGAGAGGGAGTCGGAGCTCGGTCACGTGGAGCCATCAAGAAGCTTTTAACTAAGGGTGTAACATGGTGACATTTGAGTGTTCAAAATTTATGTGAAGAATGGCCTAGAAGAATGGCCTATTTATATACAAAAGTGGGCAGGGGTAGGAGAATAATTTTTTACCTTGGTTATCTTTCATTTATTTGTTCTTTATGGAAAACTCCTTTAGAACCAAGACTAATGTTACAAATATTTGCTTTTTATCTTGTTACCTGTGAAGACTTTGCTTATTTCTGGATAACTTGTCGAAAGAAATCACCAAAACTGAAAGGCACATGGACGTATAAACACCCAATGAAGTGACTTCTCCAAAGAAAGAAAAGCATAGGCTCTTTAAAAGGAAATTTGAAGGCAGACCTTACCAGACCTTCTTAGCATAAGATCATTATCACATTTTCTTTTTTAAAGCTTTTTATTTAAAAATAATTTGACTTTAAACATTGCAAAAGTAGCACACAGATTTTCCAGGGTATATCTCTCCCCAGATTCTCCAAATGTTAACATCTTACATAAACATAGTATAATGGTCTAAACAAAAATTAAAATGGATTCAGTACTAACCTATAGATCTTATTAGAAATTCCAAACTGCCCTAGTAATGCTCTTTTTCTGGTTCAAGATACAATCCAAGCGGTCGCATTGAATTTAGTTGTCCTGTCTCTTTAGATTCCTCCAATCTGGATCAGTTTTTCAGTCCTTTTTTTGTCTTTCATGATCTTAATATTTGTGAAGAGTACCAGACTGTTGTTTTGTAGAATGCCCCTCAGTTTGGGTTTGTCTGAAGATTTCTCTTGTTTAGGCGAGTGTTATGCATTATTGGGGAGGATTCCACAGAACTGTGTCCTTCTAACTGCATCATTTCAGAAGGTATGTGATGTTAAAATGTCTTATTATAATAAGACATTATAATATTGGTGAGGTTAACTTTGATCACTCAGTTAAAGTGGTGTCTGCCAAGTTTCTCCACCATAATGTTCCTATTTTTCCTTTTGTAATTAACAAGTATCTTATACACAGATACTGTGAAACTACATAAATATTCTCTATTAATTTCCTATTCCTGGTGTAACAAATTACCACAAGTTTAGTGGCTTTAAACGACATGGATTTATGGTCTCACCGTTCTATAGGTTAGAGTGTGAAATGTGTTTCACTGGGATAAAATCAAGGTGTTGCCAGTGCAGTGTTCCTTTCTGGAGGCTCTAGGGGAGAATCTGTTTTTCCTGCCTTTTCTAGTTTCTAGAGTCTGCTCGTATTTCTTGGCTTGTGGCTTCTTCAATTTTCAAAGTCAGCAATGGCTCATTAAGTTTTCCTTACACTGCCTCACTTTGTCTATTCTGTCCCCCTCTTCCACTTTTAAGTAACCTTGTGATTACATTGGGCCCTACCAGGTAATCCAGCATAATAGCCCTATTTTAAAGCCAGGTGCTTAGTAATCTTAATTCCATCTGCAGCTTAAATTCTCCCTTGCTAAGTAGCACACCATATTCACAGGTTTCTGGGATTAGGACATGGATATCTTTGGGACCATTATTCTGCTTACCACAATTCCATTCTTCATCAAAATTTTAACGTATGCATTTATTTTTTATCATTATGGAATCATAGTTTTCTATTTTATTCAACAGATTTTTTTTAGTCTGTTAATATTACTATTTATTTTGATGCTCAAATTGTTTCAGATGGGGCACATGGAGTCCCTTCAAGATAAGTCCTGTGTCTTTTTGGTATGTACCCAGCATTATGTTGGGATCATCTTTCACTTTACCTGCCGCAGCTCTGGAATCAGCCATTTCTCCATGGGATCCTCCTTTCTTTTATTGGAAAATGGCATTTAGAAACCAAGATTGGGCAGTAAGTGTGCTTATTTCCACTGAGGCACTTTGCTTCTTGGTCCTTTCAATGGACAGTTAGGAAATATATGCACAGAGCTCTTTTCTTTCTTTCACAGCCTTCAACAAAATAGTTTTATCTATTTAATTTTTATATTGTTGTTTCATCCGTTTAGCTCTTTATTTTATGAGGTAGAGGATTTGTCGCTATACAATAAAATCACCTCTTAGGTGTATGTTGCTGAAGTTAATCTGTAAGGCGAAAGTTGCTTACAGTAAGACTTAAATTACTTCTAGTGACAACTGAAAATTCCTCAAATGTCCCATATATTTCAGACTTTTATCAAGCTTCAATAAGTCCAGTGCAGCCAGTTTTACCTCTGGCATTTAAACCAATTGCTGTTTCATTATTTGAGCCACAGATATGTATCTTTAATCAATAGAATGTAGGGTTGCTCATACCAAGAGAAAAATAGAAACCTCCTTTCCCCAAATAAACAGCGGATTCATCTCCTTTCTTATACTTCTGTACATGTACTCATCTGGGAACGTATTGATGGAATAGTCAACACTCTTTAAATTGTCCTCACTCTCATACTCTGTCTTTTGTTCTGAGCACTTGTAGATGAATTTAATAAAGTTAAAAGCATTCAAGAAGGGATTTCAGTCTATATCCTGCATCATGGGCATAGTTCTTCTCTATATAGCAGACACTAAGGAAGTATGTGCTTAATGAATAAATAAAAGTGTGAGTGTTTTGTGTCCTTGAACCTTGGAGCCTTGTCTGTCTTTCCCTTTCCTTAATGACAAATTTTAATTCTCTCCTTACATTACTTATTTTCATTTACTTGAACTATTTTTTTCTACATGAAAATGGTATTGATACTGGGGTAAGAAGAGAGCAAATAATTCAAACATATTCCTGTATTGGGGATATTTCAGAGAGGATATCATGGACTTGAAGGCTTCACTGGAGCTTTGAGAAGGCATGAACTTGAACTGTTTTTGAAAACACCAAAGCCCAGATAAGACTGTTTGGGAAGACATGATCCAAGCTCTATTGAAGGATCTCAGCTTATCTACTGCCAAACCTACAATTTGTTCCCTTCCAAACCTCTTCCTTTCATTGATGCAGCCAAAAGATTTCCTGCAGGTAATTTCCTATTTGTCCAATTCTGGAAATACTGATTCAGCAAATATTTCCTCCATGTTTATGATACTGGGAGATCACGGACCTTAGGAAAGCTCCACATTCAGCTTGGGCATACTTTCTCTTTAAAAAGAATCTTAAAATTCTAGGCAGACTATCCCTTTCTGTTGATTAGGTTTTCTCATCTTCATTTTTCACCTGACAATTTTCTGTTCTGCCACAACAGAAAGACAAGTAAATGGCAAGCTAGAAATGGGAAAAACAATGAAGATAGCTTCTGGGCAGAAGTTGAAGATGGTTTAGGAGAGTTGCTTGACTATTATTTTAATCAATTCTGCTTTGCTACTGATTAGAGGTTTAGAACTCCTATTTAAAAGGATTGCCTCAATACTAATCTCTCTGCCAACACAGCGTGGAAAAACAAATTGAGATGTAGCACCCATAAAATGCCACTATTCTTATTTTAGTTTGGCTGATTCTGCCTCATCCCTATACCATTGTTCGCCAATTGAAAACAAACTAAAAATAGTGTTAAAGTCCTACTTTATTGTCTCTCTCTCTCTCTCTCTCTCTGTACTTTATCAGTATGAACTGCTCTCAGAAGACAGTACTGTATAGTGGTTGACACCATAGCTTTGCATTCAAACAGGTTTAGGATCACTTCCCAATTTGTCCATTATTGTGTCTAAATATTCATATAAGATATTAAACTCTTTAAACCCCACTTTCCTTATGTATAGAATAGGTGTATAAAACAGTGAAGTCATAGTTTACTCAGAAATCAGATTTTTTTAACATTTTATTATGATTATTTTTAACATCTTTATTAGAGTATAATTGCATTACAATGGTGTGTTAGTTTCTGCTTTATAACAAAGTGAATCAGCTATACATATACATATATCCACATATCCCCTCCCTCTTGCGTCTCCCTCCCACCCTCCCTATTCCCACTCCTGTAGGTGGTCACAAAGCACCGAGCTGATCTCCCTGTGCTATGCAGCTGCTTCCCACTAGCTATCTACCTTACGTTTGGTAGTGTATATATGTCCATGCCTCTCTCTCACTTTGTCCCAGCTTACCCTTCCTCCTCCCCGTGTCCTCAAGTCCATTCTCTATCAGGTCTGCGTCTTTATTCCCATCTTGCCCCTAGGTTCTTCATGACCATTTTTTTTTTTTTAGATTCCATATATATGTGTTAGCATACAGTATTTGTTTTTCTCTTTCTGACTTTCTTCACTCTGTATGACAGACTCTAGGTCCATCCACCTCACTACAAATAACTCAATTTCGTTTCCTTTTATGGCTGAGTAATAGTCCATTGTATATATGTGCCACATCTTCTTTATCCATTCATCTGTCGATGGACACTTAGGTTGCTTCCATGTCCTGGCTATTGTAAATAGAGCTGCAATGAACATTGTGGTACATGACTCTTTCTGAATTATGGTTTCCTCAAGGTATATGCCCAGTAGTGGGATTGCTGGGTTGTATGGTAGTTCTATTTTTAGTTTTTTAAGGAACCTCTATACTGTTCTCCATAGTGGCTGTATCAATTTACATTTCCACCAGCAGTGCAAGAGGGTTCCCTTTTCTCCACACCCTCTCCAGCATTTATTGTTTGTAGATTTTTTGATGATGGCCATTCTGACCAGTGTGAGATGATATCTCATTGTAGTTTTGATTTGCATTTCTCTAAAGATTAATGATGTTGAGCATTCTTTTATGTGTTTGTTGGCAATCTATATATTTTCTTTGGACAAATGTCTATTTAGGTCTTCTGCCCATTTTTGGATTGGGTTGTTTGTTTTTTTGATACTGAGCTGCATGAGCTGCTTGTAAATTGTGGAGATTAATCCTTCGTCAGTTGCTTCATTTGCAAATATTTTCTCCCATTCTGAGGGTTGTCTTTTCGTCTCATTTATGGTTTCCTTTGCTGTGCAAAAGCTTTGAAGTTTCATCAGGTCCCATTTGTTTATTTTTGTTTTTATTTCCATTTCTCTAGGAGATGGATCAAAAAGGATCTTGCTGTGATTTATGTCATAGAGTCTGCCTATGTTTTCCTCTAAGAGTTTGATAGTGTCTGGCCTTACATTTAGGTCTTTAATGCATTTTGAGTTTATTTTTGTGTATGGTGTTAGGGAGTGTTCTAATTGCATTCTTTTGCATGTAGCTGTCCAGTTTTCCCAGCACCACTTATTGAAGAGACTGTCTTTTCTCCATTGTATATCCTTGCCTCCTTTGTCATAGATCAGTTGACCACAGGTGCATGGGTTTACCTCTGGGCTTTCTATCCTGTTCCATTGATCTATGTCTCTGTTTTTGTGCCAGTACCATACTGTCTTGATTACTGTAGCTTTGTATTATAGTCTGAAGTCAGGGAGCCTGATTCCTCCAGCTCCGTTTTTCATTCTCAAGATTGCTTTGGCCATTCGGGGTCTTTTGTGTTTCCATACAAATTGTGAAATTTCTTGTTCTAGTTCTGTGAAAAATGCCAGTGGTAGTTTGATAGGGATTGCATTGAATCTACAGAATGCTTTGGGTAGTATAGTCATTTTCACAATGTTGATTCTTCCAATCCAAGAACATGGTATATCTCTCCAACTGTTTGTACCATCTTTAATTTCTTTCAAAATCAGTGTCTTATAGTTTTCTGCATACAGTTTTTTTGTCTCCTTAGGTAGGTTTATTCCTAGGTATTTTATTCCTTTTGTTGCAATGGTAAGTGGGAGTGTTTTCTTAATTTCACTTTCAGATTTTTCATCATTAGTGTATAGGAATGCAAGAGATTTCTGTGCATTAATTTTGTATCCTGCAACTTTACCAAATTCATTGATTAGCTCTAGTAGTTTTCTGTTGGCATCTTTAGGATTCTCTATGTATAGTATCATGTCATATGCAAACAGTGACAGCTTTACTTCTGGTTTTCTGATTTGGATTCCATTTATTTCTTTTTCTTCTCTGACTGCTGTGGCTAAAACTTCCAAAACTACGTTGAATAATAGTGGTGAGAGTGAGCAACCTTGTGTTGTTCCTGATCTTAGTGGAAATGGTTTCAGTTTTTCACCATTGAGGATGATGTTGGCTGTGGGTTTGTCATATATGGCCTTTATTATGTTGAGGTAAGTTTCCTCTATGCCTACTTTCTGGAGGGTTTTTATCATAAATGAGTGTTGAATTTTGTTGAAAGCTTTCTCTGCATCTATTGAGATGATCATATGGTTTTCCCCTTCAGTTTGTTAATATGGTGTATCACATTGATTGATTTGCATATATTGAAGAATCCTTGCATTCCTGGGATAAACCCCACTTGATCATGGTGTATGATCCTTTTAATGTGCTGTTGGATTCTGTTTGCTAGTATTTTGTTGAGAATTTTTGCATCTATGTTCATCAGTGATATTGGCCTGTAGTTTTCTTTGTCTATGACATCTTTGTCTGGTTTTTGTATCAGGGTGATGGTGGCCTCGTAGAATGAGTTTGGGAGTGTCCTCCCTCTGCTATATTTTGGAAGAGTTTGAGAAGGATGGATGTTAGCTATTCTCTAAATGTTTGATAGAATATGCCTGTGAAGTCATCTGGTCCTGGACTTTTGTTTGTTGGAAGATTTTTAATCACAGTTTCAATATCAGTGCTTGCGATTGGTCTGTTCATATTTTCTATTTCTTCCTGGTTCAGGCTTGGAAGCTTGTGCATTTCTAAGAATTTGTCCATTTCTTCCAGGTTGTCCATTTTATTGGCATATAGTTGCTTGTAGTAATCTCTCATGATCCTTTGTATTTCTGCAGTGTCAGTTGTTACTTCTCCTTTTTCATTTCTAATTCTATTGATTTGAGTTTTCTCCCTTTTTTTCTTGATGAGTCTGGCTAATGGTTTATCAATTTTGTTTATCTTCTCACAGAACCAGCTTTTAGTTTTATTGATCTTTGCTATCATTTCCTTCATTTCTTTTTTATTTATTTCTGATCTTTATGATTTCTCTCCTTCTGCTAACTTTGGGGGTTTTTTGTTCTTCTTTCTCTAATTGCTTTACGTGTAAGGTTAGGTTGTTTATTTGAGATGTTTCTTGTTTCTTAAGGTAGGATTGTATTGCTATAAACTTCCCTCTTACAACTGCTTTTGCTGCATCCCATAGGTTTCGGGTCATTGTGTTTCCATTGTCATTTGTTTCTAGGTATTTTTTGATTTCCTCTTTGATTTCTTCAGTGATCTCTTGGTTATTAAGTAGTGTATTGTTTAGCCTCCATGTGTTTGTATTTCTTTACAGATTTTTTCCTGTAATTGATATCTAGTCTTATAGCATTGTTGTCAGGAAAGATACTTGATACGATTTCAATTTTCTTAAATTTACCAAGGCTTGACTTATGATGCAAGATATGATCTATCCTGGAGAATGTTCCATGGGCACTTAGAAGAAAGTGTATCCTGTTGTTTTTGGATGGAATGTCCTATAAATATCAATTAAGTCCATCTTGTTTAATGTATCATTTAAAGTTTGTGTTTCCTTATTTATTTTCATTTTGGATGATCTGTCCAGTGGTGAAAGTGGGGTGTTAAAGTCCCCTACTATGACTGTGTTACTGTCGATTTCCCCTTTTATGGCTGTTAGTATTTGCCTTATGTATTGACGTGCTCCTATGTTGGGTGCATAAATATTTACAATTGTTATATATTTTTCTTGGATTGATCCCTTGATCATTATGTACTGTCCTTCTTTGTCTCTTGTAATAATCTTTGTTTTAAAGTCTATTTTGTCTGATATGAGAATTGCTACTCCAGCTTTCTTTTGGTTTCCATTTGCATGGAGTATCTTTTTTCCATCCCCTCACTTTCAGTCTGTATATGTCCCTAGGTCTGAAGTGGGTCTCTTGTAGACAGCATATATACGGGTCTTGTTTTTGTATCCATTCAGCCTGTCCATGTCTTTTCGTTGGAGCATTTAATCCACTGACATTTAAGGGAATTATCAATATGTATGTTCTTATTACCATTTTCTTAGTTGTTTTGGTTTGTTATTGTAGGTCTTTTCCTTCTCTTGTGTTACTGCCTAGAGAAGTTCCTTTAGCATTTGTTGTAAAGCTGGTTTGGTGGTGCTGAATTCTCTTATCTTTTGCTTGTCTGTAAAGGTTTTAATTTCTCCATCAAATCTGAATGAGATCCTTGCTGGGTAGACTAATCTTGGTTGTAGGTTTTTCCCTTTCATCACTCTAAATATGTCCTGCCACTCCCTTCTGGCTTGCAGAGTTTCTGCTGAAAGATCAGCTGTTAACCTTATGGGGATTCCCTTGTATGTTATTTGTTGTTTTTCCCTTGCTGCTTTTTTTTTTTTTTTTTTGCGGTACGCGGGCCTCTCACTGCTGTGGCCTCTCCCGTTGCGGAGCACAGGCTCCGGACGCGCAGGCTCAGCGGCCATGGCTCACGGGCCCAGCCGCTCCGCGGCATGTGGGATCTTCCTGGACCGGGACACGAACCCGTGTCCCCTGCATCGGCAGGCGGACTCTCAACCACTGCGCCACCAGGGAAGCCCCCTTGCTGCTTTTAATATTTTTTCTTTGATAGTTTGATTAATATGTGTCTTGGCATGTTTCTCCTTGGATGTATCCTGTATGGGACTCTCTATGCTTCTTGTACTTGATTGACTATTTCCTTTCCCATATTAGGGAAGTTTTCAACTATAATCTCTTCAAATATTTTCTCAGTCCCTTTCTTTTTCTCTTCTTCCTCTGGGACCCCTATAATTTCAAATGTTGATGCATTTAATGTTTTCCCAGATGTCTCTGACACTTTCCTCAATTCTTTTCATTCTTTTTTGTTTATTCTGCTGTGCAGTAGTTTTTTCCACTATTTTATCTTCCAGGTCACTTATCTGTTCTTCTGCCTCAGTTATTCTGCTATTGATCCCTTCTAGAAAATTTTAAATTTCATTTATGGTGTTGTTCATCTCTGTTTGTTTGCTCTTTAGTTCTTCTAGGTCCTTGTTAAACATTTCTTGTATTTTCTCCATTCTATTTCCAAGAGTTTGGATCATCTTTACTATCATTATTCTGAATTCTTTTTCAGGTAGACTGCTTATTTCCTCTTCATTTGTTAGGTCTGGTGGGTTTTTACCTTGCTCCTTCATCTGCTGTGTGTTTCTCTGTCTTCTCACTTTGCTTAACTTACTGTGTTGGGGTCTCCTTTCGCAGGCTGCAGGTTCGTAGTTCCCATTGTTTTTGGTGTCTGCCCCCAGTGGCTAAGGTTGTTTCAGTGGGTTGTGTAGGCTTCCTGGTGGAGGGGACTAGTGCATGTGTTCTGGTGGATGAGGCTGGATCTTGTCTTTCTGGTGGGCAGGTCCATGTCTGGTGGTGTGTTTTGGGGTGTCTGTGACCTTATTATGATTTTAGGCAGCCTCTCTGCTAATGGTTGGGGTTGTGCTCCTGTTTTGCTAGTTGTTTGTCATAGGGTGTCCAGCACTGTAGCTTGCTGGTTGTTGAGTGAAGCTGGGTGCTGGTGTTGAGATGGAGATCTCTGAGACATTTTCGCCATTTGCTATTATGTGGAGCTGGGAGGTTTCTGGTGGACCAATGTCCTGAACTTGGCTCTCCCACCTCAGAGGCTCAGGCCTGACACCTGGCCAGACCACCAAGACCCAGTCAGCCACACGGCTCAGAATAAAAGCGAGAAATAAATAAAGAAAGAAAGAAAGAAAGAAAAAGATACAATAAAATAAAATAAAGTGAAATAAAATAAAGTTATTAAAATAAAAAATAATTATTAAAAAAATTTAAAAAGTAATTTAAAAAAAGAAAGAAAGAAGAGAGCAACCAAACCAAAAAACAAATCCACCAATGATAACAAGTGATAAAAACTATACTAAAAAAAAGAAAGAAAAAAAAACCCCCAAACGGACAGACAGAACCCTAGGACGAATGGTAAAATCAGAGCTATACAGACAAAATCACATACAGAAGCATACACATACACACTCACAAAAAGAGAAAAAGGGAAAAAAATATATATATCGTTGCTCCCAAAGTCCACCTCCTTAATTTTGGGATGATTCGTTGTCTATTCGGGTATTCCACAGATGCAGGGTACATCAAGTTGATTGTGGAGATTTAATCCGCTGCTTCTGAGGCTGCTGGGAGAGATTTTCCTTTCTCTTCTTTGTTCGCACAGCTCCCGGGGTTCAGCTTTGGATTTGGCCCCACTTCTGCGTGTAGGTCGCCTGAGGGCGTTTGTTCACGCCCAGACAGGACGGGGTTAAAGGAGCCGCTGATTCGGGGGCTCTGGCTCAAGCAGGCCGGGGGGGAGGGAGGGGTACGGAGGCGGGCCAAACCTGCGGTGGCCGGCGTGATGCTGCACCAGCCCAAGCGGAGGCGGGGCAAGCCTGCAGCGGCAGAGGCCGGCGTGACGTTGCACCCGCGTGAGGCACGCTGTGCGTTCTCCCGGGGAAGCCGCCCCTGGGTCCTGGCACCCCTGCAGTGGCGAGCTGCATAGGCTCCGGGGGAGGGAGATTTGGATAGTGACCTGTTCTCGTACACAGGCCTCTTGGTTGCGGCAGCAGCAGCCTTAGCGTCTCATGCCTGTCTCTGGCGTCCGTGCTTTTAGCTGCGGCTCGCGCCTGTCTCTGGAGCTCCTTGAAGCGGCGCTCTGAATCCCCTGTCCTCGCGCACCAGGAAACAAAGATGCAAGAAAAAGTCTCTTGCCTCTTCGGCAGCTCCAGACTTTCCCCCAGACTCCGTCCCGCTAGCTGTAGCACACTAGCCCCCTTCAGGCTGTGTTCACGCCGCCAACCCCAGTCCTCTGCCTGCGATCCGACCGAAGCCCGAGGCTCAGCTCCCAGCCCCGCCCGCCCCGGCAGGTGAGCAGACAAGCCTCTCGGGCTGGTGAGGGCTGGTCGGTACCAATCCTCTGTGCGGGAATCTCTCTGCTTTGCCCTCCGCACCCCTGTTGCTGCGCTCTCCTCCGTGGCTCCGAAGCTCCCCCCACCACCCCGTCTCCGCCCGTGAAGGGGCTTCCTAGTGTGTGGAAACCTTTCCTCCTTCACGGCTCCCTCCCACTGGTGCAGGTCCCGTCCCTATCCTTCTGTCTCTGTTTTTTCTTTTTTCTTTTACCCTACCCAGGTACATGGGGAGTTTCTTGCCTTTTGGGAGGTCTGAGGTCTTCTGCCAGCGTTCAGTAGGTGTCCTGTAGGAGTTGTTCCATGTGTAGATGTATTTCTGATGTATTTGTGGGGAGGAGGGTGATCTCCGTGGCTTACTCTTCCGCCATCTTGAAGCTCCTCTTCAGAATTCAGATTTTAAATTAACTCATAAGGTGTAAATTGTATGTAGTTAATGTCAGTGGAGAACCCTTATATCACCCGTAAAATAGAGTACTCGTTGTTTTAGGTATACAATTACACAGTATAGGTGTTTGTTAATGTATAATAATGCACATAATAAAGTACACTGTATAAAATAGCACATGCAAAATATAATTTTATAGTATATTAGATATGCCGTTAGATTGCTACTTTTATTTCCTGCTCTTTTTTTGTCTTTTGTGTTTGCCCACTTCACATGGTTGAATTCACATATAATGCAACTCCAGTTTATCTCATGGAGTTGTTTTGAGAAATAAAAGCAGTTATATATAATTGGCAAATTGCTAATTCTGTATAAATGATAAAGGAGATGATGCTGAAGAAGAAGGTAGTGATGATGGAGATGATGAAAATGATGAGGATGAAAATGGTAATAAAGTAGAAGAAAATGATGATGAAGGTGATGAAGAGATGAAGATGATGATTTGAAAATTTTAACCATATTCAGTTTCCTTTGACTGATCTTTATTATTGTAGGATTCTCCACATTGAGGGGGAAAACTTCAGGCATAAGATGATATTGTTTCCAGTATTATTAATCAACAAAATTAATATAATATAAATGTACAGACCCTAATACTTAATACATGGAAACCTCTGGCTCCTTCTTTAATTTCATTCTGTTGGACAGCCTCACAAGTCCAATGCATTCTCACCAGAACAGTCTGACTTGGATAGAATTACATCTTAACAGTATACACCAAAGTACTTTGGTCTCCACTGATGAGAAAGATCAACTAGAACAATGTTATTTTCTGGTTATAAGACATCAAACCACAGTGAACTTTAGTTCCCTAAATGACTCTTTAAATATTTAATACCATGTTTAAAAAAATGTACAAACATAAGAGCAGAGAGCGGTTTGGAGGGTGGGAGGAGAGAATATTGTAGGTCAAGGACAAATAATAGGCTCTTTGTAGAACGCTGCACTAGGTCTCCCTTTCCTGAGAAAGCAAAACACATGGTTGGTTATTTGGGCCATAACTTCAGATAATAAACATTATTCTGCAACAATAAAAATATGCATAGTTACAGTCAGATGAGATTTAAAAGGAAAAAGAGTTAATCTAGCCTTTTGAAATGCCCTGTTTAAATATAACTTTTTATTATGGAAATTATCAAACACATACTAAAGTAAGGAGAAAAGTATAATGATCTCCTTTGTACCTCATCACCCAGCTTCAACAATTATCGACATTTTACCACTTGTATTTCATCTTTGCCTCACTAATCCCCATCCCCATTTGCCTTTTTTGGGTGGATTTTAAGACAAGTACCAGGCATTGTGTATTTTTTTTTTTGGCGGTACACAGGCCTCTCACTGTTGTGGCCTCTCCCGCTGCGGAGCACGGGCTCCAGACGCACAGGCTCAGCGGCCATGGCTCACGGGCCCAGCCACTCCGCAGCATGTGGGATCTTCCCAGACCAGGGCACGAACCCGCGTCCCCTGCATCGGCAGGCGGACTCTCAACCACTGCGCCACCAGGGAAGCCCACATTGTGTATTTTTATTGTAAATTATTCAGTATATACTTTCATAGAGTAAGCCTTTGGAAAAAAAATGACCATAAATTAAGAATAATTTATTTTTTACTTTATTTTTATTTTGTTTTGAAGTATAGTTGATTTACAATGCTGTGTTAGTTTCTGGTGTACAGCAAAGTGATTCAGTTATATATGTGTATATATACATATATATTCTTTTTCATTATGGTTTATTACAGGATATTGAATATAGTTTTCTGTGCTATAGACAGCAGTCAGACCTTGTTGTTTATCTATTTTATGTATAGTTGTTTGTATCTGCTAGTCCCAAATTCTTAATTTATCCATCCCCCCGTTTCCCCTTTGGTAACTGTAAGTTTGTTTTCTATGTCTGTGAGTCTGTTTTGTAAATAAGTTCATTTGTATCATATTTTAGATTGCACATATAACTAATATATATTTGTCTTTCTCTTTCTGACTTACTTCACTTAGTATGGTAATCTCTAGGTCCGCCCATGTTGCTGCAAATGACATTATTTCAAAGAATAATTTCTTAATAACACACACACACACATACACACACACACACAAAGAAAAAACCAGCTACAAGGCCCTTTTAAATAGTAGACGTATCTAAAACTATCAGAAAACCTTGCTTTTGGTAACCTGTTTTGATGAATTATTTTACTGGCACTTCATATTAAGCCCCCTATTCCACCCTGATTTTGGCACTGCATGCTCTGGAGCTGTCATACTACAAGTGGTATAGCTCAGGATTGGCAAGCTTTTTCTGTAAAGGGCTAGCTAATGGATATTTTCGGTTTTGCCATCCATATTGTCTCTGTTATGACCACTTAACTCTGTCATTATAGGCAAAGGCAGCCACAGATAATACATAAATAAATGGGCATGCCTGTGTTCCAGTAAAACTTTATTTATAACAAAAGGCAAGGGACTGGATTTGGCCCTTGGGCCATAGTTAGCTGACCCTGGCTCCAGGTAAAGTAATCCATCTCCTTGGAGAGTTGAGTGTGTTGTGGTTGAAGAGCAGTTTCTTAGGAATCAGGATACCCGAATTCCAGACCCGTCCCAGCATTTGGAAGATCTCGAAGAGGCCACTTTTTGACTCATGGTTTCTCATTTATTAGATGAAGACAGAGGCCCCTGCCCTTCTTGCTTCAAGAGGTTATTGCAGGACCAGGTGAGATCACGAATGTGGAAATGCTTAACGCATGGCTGCAATACAAGGTATGATCATTCACTTTACCTCGAAATTCTCCATGGTTCTCTGTTGATGATTCTTAATTAGATTTTATCCGTCACCATCCGTTTTCCTGGGCGTCAGACACATATCAATAAAAAGCAAATTTACATTCACTGAGCACTTTTATATATATGCCAGGGACAGTTCTATGGGGGTTTATGTGCATCATCCTGTTTGATTAATCAAGTATTTTTATCTCAATTTTAATGGCAAAGGAACTGAGACTGAGAAAGCTTAAGAAAAGTCCTAACCTCTGTTGGGAGTGAGTGGCAGAGTCAGGACTTGAACTGTCTGACTCCACAGCCTTTGGTCTATACCTCTAGTGACATTTAAGATATACTGTCACTTTCCTTCTTTCTGCAATGTCACCAACTAACCCTTTTACAGTTTATATGGTGCTTTTCTACCTACATGAGCTCATTTAATCTTCCCAGCAAAGACACTAGGTAATTCACTCAAGTCACCAACCTGAATAACTCCTACTTATCCTTAAAGATATAGTTTCACGGTCATTTCCCAAGAGAGACCTTCTCTTATCTCGCAGACTGGGTCAGGTCCCCGTGTTAAATGTGTTCACTGTTACACCCTGTATTTGCTTTGCCGTGTACATTTCACTCCTGTAACTAAAGAGTCATCGTGGAGAAAATGCCATGAAAGCAGAAATTAGGTCGTTCTTGTTCACCACCCTATCACCACCCATGGCCTGTGGGTGCTCAATAAATATCTGTTGAATAAATGTCTTTCTAGAAACAATGGGATTGGAAGTTGTATGTTTTCAAGTGAAGTTTGCATCATATGATATTTATTGCACTGTGAGTTGAGTTGGATATGTGAACCTTCTAGCAGGGAGCTTGTTAGGAATTCCAATGCAGTGACTCTATGCCTGGGAGTGTGGTCTCATAGGTGTCAGATCTATCACTAACTCACTAACCAGATGGGGAAGTGGTGGAGGGGGTGAGGGGAGTGCTTATGCTATAGTGCTCCTGCCTGGGGAGGGGAGAGGCTGTCCCTCTCCTGTCTGGGAATGTCAGAAGTGTGTGTGTGTGTGTGTGTGTGTGTGTGTATGTGTGTGTTGGAGGGAAGTAAAGTTTACCTCCTAAAACTACATATGAAATCACCATGGGAAAACAATCTGAAAGGAAGGGAAAGAGGTGTTGTAAACTGAACTGTCTTCTAAGGCCAAATGGGCACCATAAACAAGCTGAGTATAAGAGAGGGAATGATGAAATCTTTAGTGATCTGGACTCTACATTTAGCCTAAAGTTATTCAAATTGAACATGTTAAAAAAATCACTTTGTAGACAAACTGGATACAGGCAGGCGTGTGGCGCCCATGGACTTCAACTTTGCAATTCCCCAGCAGATGGAGACAGGGAGGGAGTGAAGACGACAGAGAGGAGAGGATGTAGCAGAAGAGAAATGATTCCTGGGTAGATGGAGAACCTTGTGTGATGCAGATTAACTTCTTCACTCCTTAAATTAGCATAGACACCCTTTTGGGTTTGAGACAGAGGTATGCAGACGTCTGTCAACAGTGCGGTGTTATTTGGTAGTAGTTGTATCATAAACATTATGGTTCTCACACACAATGAAACTAGCCCAGTGAAACAAAAGCATTTTCTCTTTCTTACTTTGGCCTCCTGTGATATTGCTAAATGAAGGTGGGCAAGTTTGGGTTTAGCCAATTCTAAACAGAGAATCGGAGCAATTTCAGTTTTCCTGGGTGCTTCTGTTCACAGATTGTCTTCTTCCCCATATTAATTTCTGATTTGGCTTCCCGGGTAGGTACAGGCCATTCTGCTCCTATTATCTTTAATTAAGGTCTTAGCCATTTTTCATCAGCAGGGTCTGGGCAAGTGTGCCAAAGTGCCTGAGGGCTCAGGGTGGGCACCTAGGTTAATGTCGAGCCATGCTAGAGCCATAAATTGTGCGCGAGTCACTTATTGAACCGGGCCTCCATTTTACCTTTAATTATCTTAAATGTTGCAAGTTCAGCTCTTGCGTTTGTAATGGTCCGTCAGGTAGAGAGACTGTTGATGGAGTTTCCTTTAAGTCCCTCCAAAGAGCCAAAGGTTAAACCCTTATGAGGCTACTAAAAACAAAGGGTCTTGGAGTAGGACTTAGATTATAGAACTGGACAGAGCTACCATCTAATCCAGCACTTACTTTTGTGAACACATCTGGAGGTGGAACATTAATTGAACCAACTGCTCAGAAACATGGATATTTAGCAGGCGTGAAATCAAAGGACACTTACACTTGAAATCTTAGAATTGGTTTCTTGCTCTGTGTGTGTAGGGATGGGTAAAGGAAGGAACACATGGACACAGAAGCCTCCTTGGGAAGGATATATATGGCCCAGAATAATAAAATATGGGCTGGAACGCACCATTTCCTGTTCTCTAAACACGTCCCCAGCAGTTAAAAGCATGAGGAGGAAGGAAGTCTTTCAGCAGGAAGAAAGGAATTGGGGAGTGGAGACATCGGAGCTTCACGTGGCAGTGCTCCTGATTACTGACACCTGCATGCTCGTAACAGCCCACAGAGCTACAGCCACCAACTCCAGTATTTGTCACTGTCACTTGCCAAGTGCTTGGCATTGTTCAGGAAATTGTATGTGTAAAGCAGAGCTGCCTGCGTCCAACTTCGACAAGGGAGCAGCCGTGCAAGTGTGCTTGAAACTGAAACAGGCTTATGTGTCCCATTATGTGCCTCAGCAAGAGTCATAAATAATGGTGACAAGTTTTTTTTCCCTCCCATGTGACAGTCCTTGACTCTGCCTCCTGTCTCCCCTCCCCTCTGCCTCATAGACTAGACCTGCCAGGCTGTGTGATGATAGATGTTACCGGGCAGCAAATGACAGCTGGATAGATTTTTTTAGTTGGTGCTTTAGAGGGAATCAGATATGCTGTATAAAGCAATAAAAAAAGCACACTTACAAGGTGGATTAAAAATAGCTAGCACAGCAGTAACCCACTTTGTTGTTTATCAAAAGTTAAATCTCACATGGTAAGTCCTAGTGATGTGTTAATTTTTCAGACTCCTGTCAGAGTGACGCTGACGACAGCCACTAAGAAAAAGAAAAAGAAAAGAGAAGGGATAAAAGCAATTGACCGTTTCCTTATTATATTTTTGTTTGTCTAGTGAAACAAAAATCTTTTCTTCTGTGAATGCTATCTAAGAAGAGAAATGGGCTCTGGTGCTGGGCTGTACAGTTGCAGTTTTTTTTTTTCTTCTCAATCTTGAATTTTAAACATAAAACTGGAGATGTTGTAAGGTATGGAATTATTCCACTCTTGTTCAATTATTATTTTTTAAAAATTTCTCTCATCTCCCTCCAGTCACTCTATTGATCTAGATCCTGAGTAACAAATGGTCTGGTTTTTGAACCACCTTGGAAGTGTCATGTAGGTGTCAACAAAACTACTTAGTGGATGTTTTATAAAGAATTACAGCCTCCTCTGAATTACTCAGACTTTCGTCTCAGGCAAGCTGGCTTGGTTACCTCGTGTCTCGATGGATGTGCAGAGATGCTGGAACATGATTCAGTGACCTGCCCCGCTCCCCAGTTCACGGACGTGACAGGCTGCGATGCACTCAGTCACTGCATTTCTGTCTCCCCTGCACAGTGCGGGAAGTGGCTGCCATGGCATTTGAGCGCTCAGTATATCAGATCACAACTATTTTCCCCCTTGATTTTTCTGATGAATCACATTCGGAAGACTGTAGCTTTCACGTGGCAGCATGAGGCATGAGAAGGCAAGGTAGCACAAAATGTTTATTAAAGAAATATGTCTTTTGGGCTGGGTACCAGGCAAAGGGGATAATTTGAGCTACACCTCTGTAATTCAAATCCGAGGACAATTAAATACCAGTACAGTTACATTCCCTGCAGTATCAGGTTGTACACGTGTCATTGGGTGGTGTTTATTATTTTGATTGTTGTAACATCATCTCCATAAAACAGTTTTCATAATAGAACCTATTTTCTATAGCTTAGTCACTCAATTTCAGCAGAGACATATAAATGGTAAGACATATCATGAAATGGTCAAAAGGGCAGGTTTGAGGATCCTGCTGCCTGGATTCAAATCCCATGTCCTGTTCTTACTCTGGGTGACCTTAGGCAAATCATTCAGCTTCTCTGTGCCTCAGTATCTTCACTTGGAGAATGAGGGTGATAATTATCCCCACAGAATAGGATTGTTTTGAGGGCTGAGTGAAATGAATGGGCTTAGCACAATCCTGGTAATAGGTGTTAAATAAATTTTATTATTTTAGTTATAATAATTATTATTGTTTTCTAGTTATAATTATTACAGGGATAGTTTTACACAGGCCGCTTGCATGTCCTTAATCCAAATCTTTCTGGATTCAATGACCATGTGTCGGATGTCTGAATGGAAAGTTATTTTTGGAACGAAGCCCTCTTCAAGGTTAAACCAACAGTAATATTTTACACTGCTTGATCCAGCGTTAGTAGTCTTTGATAAACCCTCTAAGTATAAGGGAGCATATTCTGTCGATCACTGATACATCTTTTTGGCAACTTTCATCTCTTCCTCATTGTAAAAGAGCCTTCAATGAGATGCTTTATGTGGACATAGTTGGTAGGGTACCTGAATTGGTTTATAAGTCTCTTGTCTTTCTGCTCTCTTTTGCTCACCGTCTGGCTACCCTAGGTAATGGTACCACAAACATCTTTGAGTTGTAAGCATAAGACATAGGCATGTTCTAACTTGCTTCTAGAATCACTGAAAAAACGGTTTTTTTGCCAGTTATTCACAGTAAGGAATATAATTATTGTGGCTCAGGCTGTGCACACATATGTAATACACATACATTTTGTTGATGCAAATGTTCTGTCAAACACGTGTTATCCTTCCCACATGTGATGTACTCTGGTATTTTCTATTCTTTCCTATTTCATTTTTAAAAAGTGCTGCTGGGGCTTCCCTGGTTGCACAGTGGTTGAGAGTCCGCCTGCCGATGCAGGGGACACGGGTTTGTGCCCCGGTCCAGGAAGATCGCACATGCCGCGGAGCGGATAGGCCCGTGAGCCATGGCCGCTGAGCCTGTGCGTCCGGAGCCTGTGCTCCACAACGGGAGAGGCCACAACAGTGAGAGGCCCGCGTACCGCAAAAAAAAAAAAAAAAAAAAAGGTGCTGCTGTAGCTCAGGGGTTTGTAAAAGGCCAGATAATGAATATTTTTGGCTTTGGAGGCCAACTCAAAACTACTCAACTCTGCCATTGTAATGTGAAGGCAGCGTAGACAGCATATAAACAAGTGGGCAAGGCTGTGTTCCCAAACCACTTTACTTACGGACACTGAAATTTGAATTCCATGTAATTTTCTTTTATCACAAAGTCTAATTCTTCTTTTGATGTTTTAGACTCTTTAAAAATCTAAAAACCATTTTTAGCTTGTAGGCCATACAAAAACAGGCGGTAATCTGGATTTGACCCAGGGGCTGTAGTTTGCAGTCTCTGCTCTATTGAATCCATTAAATTGATTTTATGACCTGTAGTTTGCGAAACATTTCCCAAAGTGACTTCGGAGGGATACTTGTTTGGCAACGGTGCAAAGAGTTGTTCATGGAACGAAAGCATCTCTCTTCAAATGGATTTGTGAGACCCCATGGTGAACAAAGATGTCTACGTATCAGCAGAAATTCTGGGATTCTTTATTATACTCTTAATCTTCCTGACTTTGAAAGAGGGGTACCGTAAGGCTCCCACCGCCAGTTGTCTGAACACAGATTCATATTTTGCAAAACATCTCTGAGACTGGGGTTCTGAGGAGTACACCTATGGGAACCCTATTTCAGAGCATGAATCTGGGGACACCACCCTCTTTCAGGGGTGGCAAGCATTATGCAGAGGGACCCATAGCATTTGCCAGTGAGAAATATCTTTGGCAATTATTAGTCTCCCAGTTAAGGGTCACATTTTGGAGCCTACTGTGTGCACAGTATTACACTAAGCACACAGAAGAAATGACAAACCTAATTCTGTATTCTCAGGAGGTTTATAGTTGAATTTGAACTTGGTTACAGGCAGCATGTCAACAAGCATAAAATAACGTGGTCTCATTTGGAATGAAGCCCCAAGTGTTGATGGTATTACAGTAGGGGATAATAATGATAATACCCACACGCATTTTATAATTTTCCCATTGTTTGTTTTTTCATAAGTCATTTCATTTGATTCTAACAACAGCTGTGTGAAATGGAGGGACCAGGGGTCACAAATCCATTTTATAGGCAGGGAAATGGAGCAACTCGGCTGAGGTTACATCTTCAGTGAAGTGCTGGGTTGAGGATGCAGGTCTTCCTTAAAATTCTTACAGTTTCCCCCAAAAGTAGTGGAAATGCTTTGCAAAAGAGGAAAATTTGGATCAGGGTCTGGAAACGGCTCATGGACATAGACTGTCGAGAGAAACTGGAGGGATGCGCAGAGGTGTGTGTGTGTTCATACAGGTAGGGTTGATTTTGGAAAAGACTGAAGTAGAAATAGTAAGTGCTGTGTAAGAGGCAGCAAAGCTCTTTAAAAAAAAGACCAAGAGCTGCTAAATTAAAACTGTTAACTTTTACAGTTACCGACCCACCCAGGTTGGTCCCCAACAAGGGCCTTCTGCCCTGCGTTGTTTGAGTCAAGAGAACAAGACCCAGTTTGGTTCCGAAGCAAAGGAAAGCTTCATCAAAGAACGAGGAGGCGCGAGCCCCTCTCTAGAGCACACACTCTGCCCCCACCCACTCACAGGCTGTGGGCGGGGCTGCTTTCTAGGGCCTGGAACTCGGGCAGGGGAGGGAGCGGAGTCCTGGCGGGGCTGGCGCGGCTGCACAGCTGGGGGCTGTAGAGCGCGGCGCCGGCGTCTCTGCGCACGGCCCGCCGCCGCCATCTTGGATTGAGTGTTGTGTGCAGCACTGCTGCCTACGGACGCCCGGCTGAGGCGCGGGGGCCTCCGTTTTGTACCAGGAACTCTGGTCTGAAGGGCCGGAGGGGAGTACGCTGTGAGCCGGTAAAACCAGATGAAGCACAAAGGAAAAAAAAGGTTAGACTTTATTACCCAGCTTCTATTTTTATTTCCTGGGAATTGTTAATGGACTTTGCCGGTGACAAATCTCTCCTCTGTGTTTTGTCCTGCTTTTCGTTCTTGAGGGGCTCTGAGGGGCGCTGAGGGGTGCAGGTCTGGCTTCTGTGACTGCCCCTGCTGGGCGCGGGCGCTTTTATAGCCCGGGTAGAGGAGCGGAAACTTCTCCTCAGCCGCCTTTGGATCTGTTTGGTTCTAACCAGGCCTCGGCCCTGACTGTTCGTCTGCCTGAGACCAGTGTCTTCCCCATTTGTCTAACCTTTTGGAGACAAAAGACACCAGAAAATGTAAGATATGAGGCCCACATGTTAGCAAGAGAATGATGGTCACACGTCAGAGTTTTCCTAAAAGTGCAGGCGTCTCGGTCTCTGGCCTGTAGGTGAGTGTTCCCTGACGTTGAAGCTTGCTGCTGGGGCCCGAGGATCCCCTGGTCACATTTTTGTTGTTTTTCGGGACAAGCTCAGGTCAGAGGGAGGCTCACACGAGTAGTCAGGGGAGTGGTTGCCCCAGGTTGTCTCTCTGGAGGTTGGGGCTGGGGCCCCTCTTCCCTCGAGTGCAATGTCCCCACCGAGTGACCGCCTGTGACTTCAGGGCAGATTGGGCAGCTAGGGTCACCGAGTGGGGTCCGTCCACTTAGGAGGGAGCTAGTCTTGCAGGCCGCCGGTTTTCCAGGGTTTTAGGTGCACCTGGTCTTCTGTCTGGAAGGGGTGCTGGGCCAGGTCGGTGGGTGCAGGCAGCACCTGGTCAGGTTTTGTGAGGACCTTCCCGGTTTCTCGTAGCTGGAGGGCAGACTTGAGCTGTTCCATTTCAAGGGGGCTAAGGTGTCCGTCCCTTCTCTCGGGCTGGGGAATGGGTCTACCATCCATGAGTTCAGCTGCACTTAACTTTACCTTATCCCTTGTAGCTAATGGTTCATGGAGCGGGGCAATTGAAAGCAGCTTAATCCAATTTTCTTGAGTTTCCTGACATAGCTTGGCTAAGGATGGGATCAAGGTACGATTGGGTCGCTCTTCTTTCCCTGACGACTGGGGTCTCCAGGCTGAGTGCAAGATCCATTTTATGCCCAGAGCACTTGTTGTCCCCTTCGTCACCTAAGACATGGATGCTGGACCATTATCACTTTGTAGGGAGGCTGGGAGGCCAAACCTGGGGCTTTTAGTAATGCCTTAGCTACTTCAGCTGCCATTTCAGTTCTAGCAGGGAATGCTTTGGTCCACTCAGAAAATGTGTCCACTAGCACCAAAAGATACCTGAAATTGCCCAGTACTCTTGGCAGGACAGTGAAACCAATCTGCCACCCTTCTCTGGGATATGTCCTTCTGGTCTGAATGGCCCTTAATCTGGAGGCCTCTGGTGGGTCCCGTGTCGGGGTTGTTCACTGTGCAGACGGGGCAGGTCTCAGCTATTGGACTGATTACCCTTTTCATGCCAGGGGTTACTATGACCTTAACTAACCAGTTATATAGGACTTCCCTCCCCGTAGTGAGTTCCTTGATGAGCCTCCATGATGGCTTGACAAGCTGCAGTTTGGGGAAAGAAGTATCACCCATGTTTATTAACTAGCCACCCATGGGCTCCTAGATCTCTGTTGAAGCCCCATTTCGGGGCTTTGTCTAATTCTTCCTTTGTGTACATTGGGGAATAATTGTATGGATCTGGCCTTTGAGGGGCCAGGTGAGGCCCCTGATGAGGGGTAGTTGCCAAGTTAATGGTTCTGGGCCTGCCCTTTTGGCGGTTGCATCATCCTTCTTTCCCCTTATTACCTTTGCACTCCCCTTTTGGTGACCCCTACAACGAATCACTGCCACACTTTTTGGAAACTGTACCGCTTCTAAGAGCTTCAGTATGCTTGAGCCATGTTTCACCTGTTTATTCTCTGCAGTAAGTATAGCTCTTTCCTTTTGCATAGCCCTGTGTGCATGTAGGATGGCGCATGCATACTGGAAATCTGTGTAAACATTTAAGATCTTCCCTGTCTCTAGTTCTAAGGCTCAGATGAAGGCTATCGGCTCAGCCTTTTGGGCAGAGTTCCCTGGGGAGAGGCTTCTTGCTGCTGTGACTTGGATCTGGGAGGTTACTGCATATCCCACTAGACTTTTCCCTCTCTCATAAAACTGCTCCTGTCTGTGAACCATTCCTCTTCGGCATTTGGGAGGGGCTCACTTCCTAAGTTGGGGCGACTGGAATAGATGGTGTCTATGGGTTTCTATACAGTCGTGCTCCAGGGGCCCTGTTTCTGTGGGTAGCAGGGTGGCAGAATTTACCTTGTGACAGTTTTTTATGGTAGCCTTGGGTTGTCTAAAAGCATAGCCTGAACTTGAATCGACCTTCCTGGGGATAGCCGTCCTGTTCCCTTAGAACTTACTAAAGCCTGAACCTGGCGTGGGGTCCACAGAGTGATTGGCTGCCCACAGGTTAACTTCTTAGCCTCCTTTAGCAGGGCTGTAGTAGCTGCTACTGCCCGTGGGCAAGTAGGCCATCCCTTAGCCATTTGATCTAATTGTTTAGAGAAATAAGCAACCACCTGAATAAGGGGTCCCAGTGTTTGAGCTAATACCCCAAAGGCGATTCCCCTTGTCTCAGGAATGTAAAGGTAAAAGGGTTTAGCTAAATCTGCCAGAGCCAGGGCAGGGACCTGAGAATGAGGCCTAGGTAGGTCACCCTAGTTTGTGCTATTTGACCCTTTTTCTTAGACACATTATACCCTTGATCGGCTAGGTGGTTCGGGGTGGTAACAGTATTTTTGTCAGGGGCCTCCTTAGTAGGGCTGGTGATCAGAATGTGGTCTACATATTGGAAGAGGGTTGCTTCCTTTGGATGTAGATCTTTTAGGTCTTTAGCTAAAGTTTCCCCAAAGATGGTGGGGGAAGTTTTGAACCCTTGGGGCAGGACTGCCCAGCAGTATTGCTGTGTTTGTTGTGTGTTTGAGTCCTGCCACCCAAAAGCAAAAATTTCTTGTGGTGTTGGGGTTAATGGAATACATAAGAAGGCATCTTTTAAATCTAATACAGAATATTGGGTCCTGCTGGACAGAAGAGTGGCCAGCAGGGTGTAGGGATTACGGACTATGGGATCTATATCCTTGGTGGCTTCACTGACTGCCCTGAGGTCCTGTACCATTCCACATTGGATTTCTTCATGGGGAGGATGGGGGATTACAGGCTGATTGGCAGAGTCCAGTAAGGCCCTGGTCAGTTAGGCCCTGTATCACAGGGGCGATGCCCAACAAGGCTTCCCTCCAGAGAGGGTATTGTTTTCTATTGAGCCAGGTATGTCCGTGCTTTAGATGGACTATCAGAGGATTGGCTCCTACAGCTCGTCCCACCCATCCCTGGGCCTAGACCTTGGGATTTACATTGGGGAGATAGACTTGCTCTGTCCAGGGAGGTTTGTCCTCCGCCATTAACATTGTCATCCTGTGCCCTTTGTCTAAGGGGATGACAATCTCCAATTTGCCTCCCATTGGGTGGATAGTAGCCCCCAATTTATGTAAGATACTCTTCCTAGTATAGGCGTATAGGACACTTAGGGACATACAGGAAGGAATGGGTGGGCACGTTCATCCAGTTTATGTTCTCATGGCTCTATGAATGCCCGTTCCTGGGCCTTCCCTGATAATCCCATAATGTTACAACCCTTGTGACCCAGTTTGCCTGATGTGGTGTTTGGAACCGAGTGAACCACTGTTGACTAAGAATTCAACAGGCTGCTGCCCTACGTCCAGTGTCAGCTGGGGCTTCTCGGGGGGTCAATTGGAGCGCCAGCTTAGGAGCCCCTCCCCCCCACCTCATCATTCTTCATCTGTTTGGACCATCTGCCTTCGAGGGTAGTGGCCAGGATCTGCTGTTGCCGTCCCCCTTTGGGGGTAGCGAGGGCATTCTCCCTTCTGGTGTCCCTCTTGTTTATAGACGGCGCACTGATTGGGTCCTAGTTTCTGCCCTTCCCCAGGTGTCCAGAACCTCGGGAAGGCCAGCCAGAGGCACTGGGTGGACACACGTTAGTTTCAGTCTCCCATCTCCAGTGATGCCCTAGTGTGATCCCCTCTGCACAGGGGGCGCAGTCCAGATGACTCTGGGGGCTTGGTGGTTGTGTGTGCACCATACCCAGGTACCATGTTGCTAGGCAGCGTTGCCCTGAATTTGGCAGAAAGGTGTCGCCATTCTACCCCGTCAGAGTGTCCTCAAAGATCAGAGTCAGTCATCCTCAAGTCAGCCTCCCCAAACCTCCACTGTCCTCCCGCTGGGGCTGGGGTGAGTCCAGAGCATGGTGGATAGGTACAGGCAAAAGGCCAGAAGACCCAAAACTTTGTTACCGATCCTCCCAAGTTGTTCTCCAAAAAGGGTTCTTCTGTCCCGTGTTGTTCAAGCGATAGAATGAGACCAAGTTCGGTTCATAAGCAGAGGAAAGCTTTATTCTTTGATCAAAGAAAAGAGAGGTGCGAGCTCGGGCTCCAGAGCACCCACTCTCCCGACAGGCTGTGGGCAGGGCTGCTTTACAGGGTCTCATCAGCGGGGAGAGGAGGGCAGAGTTCTTGCAGGGTGGGCGCAGCTCTGCTGCTCGGGCTCCAGATCGCAGTGCGGGGTTCAGTGTCTCTGCGCACGACCCGCCCGCCGGCCAGCTGAGGGGCCGTGGCCACGTGTCACACTGGAAACGCTGGTCTGAAGGGCCGGGTGTGAGGCCTGTGCACTGGGCCCCCCGTGAGCCCGTGAAACCAGACTAAGCACAGAGGGGAAAAAAGCGTTAGACTTTACTACCCCGATTCTATTTTTATTTCCTGGGAATTGTTAATGGGCTTTGCCGGTGATGCAACCAACCAACCAATCGACAAAATGACCCTTTAAGCTCTAACGCTACTAAAGGCTATTCTAAGCTGGAAATCTTGAGTTAAATTTCACCTCCTAATAACCAACCTGTCACTAGCTTCCGGTATCACAGCTGTTGGAAAGCCCACTACCAAACCATGTGAGGAAAATAAAAAGTGCCTTCAAATCCTTTGGCATTGGGTTTGAAATTAGCCCGCAAATTTTGAGAAGAGCAGAAATATTGTTGACCTTTGACCTGTCCCCTGAAAGACAAATTAAGCCTTGCGTCCCTTTATGATTGTCTGTTTTCCCCAGGAGAACCTTCGTGAAGGTAATTTTGTTTCTCTTGAAAAAAGTATTTTAGCAGCTGTGAAAAGTAAAGTTAATGCTAATTCAATAGGATGTAAATAAAAGAGGCCCAGTCAGCTCAAGTTTCTAAGTTGAGAGCGTACCATTATTTAGGCTCTATGAGTATTGAAACGAGAAGAGAAATGACCTAAGGTTATGGCACTATTTCCAATTAAAAAAAAAAAAAACTTGCTTTGAACCACGGTGCTGCACATTTAAAACTCCTATCTCCTAGTGACTGAGGATTAGGTGTCCCCAGCACAGCACCTGGAAATCTGTAATATTAATAGGTATGTTTATTCTCACTAGCATATGCTTATCTTCTACAATTTTGATAACGGTGTTGGGTGAGTCAATGGCTTTGTTTTCTGGTGCTTTGTAGTGTAACTCTAGGAACTAATAATTAGGTGTAAGTGCAGCTGACTTACAGAATTAGTGGTACAGTCAGATGCTGAGGGGAAACAATGCACTGTAGGGGAATGATGGACTTTGTCATTCAGGGCTCAGAGAGGGCCCTCCCGACAGCTCTATCTAAAGTAACCACCCTCACGCAGTCACTCTTTACCATCCTGTTTTGTTTCCTTCATATCACTTAGAGTAACCTGATGTCATCTTGTTTCATTCTTTTACATTTTTCCTGTGTCCCTTCCATAGTGTCAGGCCCATGACAGCACAACCCCTGCCTGTATACCCGGGGTCAGGAAACCTGGGCGGAGGGACATATCTAGCCTGCTGCATGTTTTTGTGTGGCCCACAAGCTAAGAATGGTTTTTACTTTTTGTTTTATTATTATTTGGTTTTTTACTCCTTTTTTTTTCTTTTTTGCGGTACGCGGGCCTGTCACTGTTGTGGCCTCTCCCATTGCGGAGCACAGGCTCCGGACGCTCAGGCTCAGCGGCCATGGCTCACTGGCCCAGCTGCTGCGCGGCATGTGGGATCTTCCCGGACCGGGGCACGAACCCGCGTCCCCTGCATTGTCAGGCAGACTCTCAACCACTGCGCCACCAGGGAAGCCCTTTCCTGCTTTTTAATTGAAGTAGAGTTGATTTACAATATTGTGTTAGTTTCGATTAAATATATATGTTTTTTCAGATTCTTTTCCATTGCAGGTTATTATAAGATATTGAATATAGTTCCCTGTGCTGTACAGTAAATCCTTGTTGTTTATTTTATATATACTGGTGTGTATCTGTTAATCCATCCCATACTCCTAATTTCTCTCTCCCCTCTCCCTTTCCCATTTGGTAACTAAAAAAGGTTGAAATATTGCCATATGCAGCAACATGGATGGACCTAGAGATTATCATACTGAGTGAAGTAAGTCAGAGAAAGACAAATATTATATGATATTACTTACATGCAGAATCTAAAAAATAATACAAATGAATTTATTTACAAAACAGAAACAGACTCACAGCCAAACATTTTCGTTTTTTTAAATGGTTGAAAAAAAATCAAAAGAATGATATTTCGTGACGTGAAAATTACGTGAAACTCAAGTTTTGGTGTCCATATGGAAAGCTTTATTGGCACACTGCCACACCCACTCATTTATGCAATGTCTGCGGGCTGCTACAACCCACAAGCGCACAGTTGAGGAGTTGTGAAGACTGTATGACCCGCCCATAGATCCTAAAATATTTACTAGCTGGTGCTTTACAGAAAGAGTTTGTAGACCCCAGCTGTATGCCCAGAACAATGTCTGGTAATTCGTAAGTGCTCAATCCATGTTGTGGATGAATTAATAAAGAGCAGAGTTCGGTGAGAGTTATTTCCAAATGTCCTTTCCCTGCCACTAATAAACAAGAAGGAGGAACAGATGAATCAAAATTAAATATTGACTCCAGGCTCTGGAACAATCACAAAATCAAAGGAGGAACATAAAAGGCAGGGTGGAGGCTGCTCGGAAGCTTTGCTTAACATTTCTTTCAAAGAGATGACAAAGTACCATTCGGGAATGTCATGGGCTCTCAGGTTCCAATTTCTAGAAACTGGATACTTTCAGCTTTCTCTTGGTCTAATGTGTTTTCTCTAACCCAGTCTTTTTCACTCCTGCTTTTTATCTGCAGTTTGACTAAAAATTGAACTCTGGTTTTTATGGCCCCGAATTCAGCGAACTTCCCTTCCAAAAAATGTCAGCCTCTTAATCCTCTTAATAAAAAGGCCCATGTAACTGAAAGAATACATTCGAAATAGTCCACGGTACAAAAAGACGGTCTGAAAATAACAAGGGGAAAAAAATGTACTAAACGCATCTGCGTGCACACAAAGTTGCTAGGGAAACATGGCAGTTTTTTGCAAACTGCCAGCACAATCACATTTATAAAGAATTGACAACTGACCTTTGTCTCTTCTTTTCCTGCCTGCTTTTTACCAGGCACAGAAGAGCCTTGTGGCTTGAATGATGCTTTTGATAGGCAGGGTTTTGGATTCTGTGCTGTCTGCCGGATGAGGGGGTCCCTATTTACGGCTCTGCTAAGACCTAGAAAATCTTTTATGAGTGTCACCTCTATTATGACCCAGTCTATGCAATTGAAAGGTGCATTTTCACATTGGAATTTGGCTTCTATAGTCCTGAGGCGAGTAATGACATATTTTGTTGCATTATTTAAATGTTCCTGCTGAACACCAAATTAAAAATATCCATTAAAGGTTTATTTGATATCTTCCTAATTATTGCCCATTGCGCATTTGACAAATTATTTACACATTTTAATAATTGTGACTTTCTTTGGAAGTGACACAAAAACAATTACTTTTTCGAAATTCCACTGTGTATATGCTTTTGAAACTACATAGCCATTAAAAACAGTCTGTCGAATTAAAGGTTGGGCAATTAATTAAGTGCAAATTCTGTAAAACTGGACCAAGGAGAAAATTCATCAAACCTATGAAATATGACCTATCTTGTCCAAAAGACAAATATGTTTAAACAAAAGATGAAAATTGATGACAAAATTACGGGTAGCAAAATGCACACAGAGCAAATATAAGACAGCTGTACTTGGTTTCACCGTATTGGGTTTACCCTTACAGAATTCATGATTCATTACCTTCACCGTCTTGTAAAACTTTTCATAGTTAATCTCCAAAGTACTGTATCTGGAATAATAAAAAAAATTCTCAATAAGAAGAGCTTGGAAGGCCATTATATTAATGATTTGGAGCCCAATTAAATGCAACCCAAGTTGGGGATGGCAGCCCGAGAGTAGATCTCCCTAGGACAATAGCAACCCAGGTTGCACGCCTAGTCATTTCCTTTAGTTTCTCTCCTTTTGGATTTTCTGACCTGGTCTACCTTTCTTCCTCACTCACACCAGTTTTTTAGTATCAAAAGCCCCCACTACACTTTCATCTAGAAAGGACTCTGCCAGTGATAAAACTTGGGCTCTTATCTTGAGCGACAACTGCTGTGTGTGTTCAGAGTGTACATCGGGGGCCACCAGAAGGCAGAACGGTGGTTTACAGTGGGCTGTGTCTGTAATGGACCCTGAACATGTGTATTACAAGTTCTGGATGTTACACTCAGGTGTTCAGGTTCACAAGTCAACATCAACGCTGGGGCGAGGTGGGCGGAAGAGGGAGGTGGATTTGTGGACTGTGGGGATTGTTAAGGATACAAGGCTGTTATTTCCATATTAAAATGTAATGGTCTCATTAAAGTTAAAACCACTGTTAAACTTGATTGAGTAAATTAGTTAATTAACCGTAGCATCCAGCGCGTGCCTCCAGGGCATACCTTTCTCAAGATGCAGAACAAATGCAGGCTCAGCTTGGAGGATCTTATCCAGGGTAGTATGATAACACTCATCTTAGACTGACTTATTGCACAATCCGTTAAAAAAAAAAAAACAAAACAGAAGCTAGAAGGTGAGGGTGTTACTTGGTGTTAAAGGAAGATAGAAATAGCTTCCGGTGAAAGATGTATTTTATTTCTAAGCTAAAATCTCTGAAGACTTTCTTGATTAAAAAAAAACAAAACAAAACACCTGATAAGCAGTTTGTGGATGACTGTTTTAGCTAGCAGAATATAGGGCTTTCTTTTTCGTGCATATTCTGCCTTACTTGCCTTGCTTTTGCTTGAGTATCCGAAGATATCTCCATGGGGTTGTACGGAACTTTTCAAAAGCTTTTTTGGGGGTGTGTTGGGTAGGTGACTTTATTTTATTTCTTAAATTAATTTATTTATTTTTGGCTGCACTGGGTCATCGTTGCTGCACGCAGGCTTTCTCTAGTTGCGGCGAGCGGGGGCTACTCTTCATTGCGGTGTGCGAGCTTCTCGGTGTGCGGGCTTCTCATTGTCCTGGCTTCTCGTTGTGGAGCACGGGCTCTAGGCGCCTGGGCTTCAGTAGTTGTGGCACGTGGGCTCAGTAGTTGTGGCTCGCGGGCTCTAGAGTACAGGCTCAGCAGTTGCGGCGTGCGGGCTTAGTTGCTCCGTGGCATGTGGGATCTTCCCAGACCAGGATCGAACCCGTGTCCCCCGCATTGGCAGGCAGATTCTTAACCACTGTGCCACCAGGGAAGCCCTGGGTAAATGACTTTAAATCAGGGTTGTAGTGATTGGATGAGTGGGTAGATGCGGGAACGTTTAGGAAACCTCAAATTTGACGTCCCAAATCTGGTCTTGAAATGTTGGTTTTCATTGGGTTAAGTATCCATGATGCAAATGGCCAACAGAACCATTTGAAAGGAGTTCTTGAAATTTGATGGAAGTCAGCCCAATTCCTGGTATACCTTAGTCTCCACAAATATGAAATGAGAATGATAATAATAAACAGCTATCTCCTAGGGTTTTCGTAAGGGTTAAATGTGTGAATATATGCAAAGTGCTTAAAACAGCATCAGGCATATGGTAAGTTCTCAGAAAACAATGACTCATTATTACTGGGCATAGAGAGAGGAGGGTTTGGACAGGGATGGAGAATGGTCCAGAGGTAATGCAGCCAGAACATTTGCCAGCATATCACCTCTAAGACAGGCTTTCTCTTGGGTGCTGTGTCTACTTAAGGGGCCAGGGGCTCTCTGGATACTGAGTAGCCAGGAAATATGGGTTTTATTTGACTTGTTTTTTTATCTGCCTTCCTTTAACCCAGCATTTTGCCTACCCGAAGCCTGGAGTAGAGACTGTGCTGGGTAGAATTCTGCTGATGCTTGTAGAAAGACAAGTCTTGTAAAACTCATCTGCAGAGCGATCAGAGATAAACAATAAACCCAACCTGGACCTGACTGGACTAATTTTCTTATCTCATATATACATATTTTACCAATATATTTTTATATTTTATAGTTGCTTGGGTTCCCCTCAAAAGGGCAGCTTGAAGGATTTGGTGAAAAAAAGAAATCTTTTATTTTGGATGTTTGGGCAAGAAACAGTGAAAGACTGAGAAAATGACATGGAAAAGGGAAGAATGCCTATATATATATATATATATATATATATATATCTGTAAAAATATGTAATCATATAAAATGCTTCCCAAAAAGTAAACCAGGTCAGACAAATTATTTTCTAAATTTATAGGTTTTAGATATCAAGATACCTCCTGAGTTGACACTCAGCCAAACGTGTAAAAAAAAAAAAAAGACAACATTTATGAGGCACCATAACCATGCGATGAAAGTGCAACGATTATCTCCATTGTATAAATGATGAATCCAAGGCACAGAGAAGTTAAAAGGTTACCAAGCTAGTGAGTGGCAGTGTTATTTGAAATGATACAGTCTGACTTAGGAGCACATATTCTTATTACTCTGCCACACTGCCTCTGTCTGTTTCAATTCCACTCTCTGAAAGTAGCAGAGCCCTTTTATATCAGTGTGCTTTGCTTACGAATATGGCTCAGGAGTCATATGGCCTTGGGTTTTAGTTCCAACTCTTTAATGATTATTATGTGTGATCTTGGAAAGCCTTATTTATCCTCTCTGAGCTTTCATATCCCCATAAAATGGGGATAATACTAGTTCCCTTCTGTAGGTAGATAGTGGCTGCCTTGTCTCCATGGCTCACCTTGGCAGTGCTTTGCTATTCAGAGGACAGTTCCCATACCTGCTAATAGCTGCTTACTTCAAGCACCAGCATCTCTCTGCTGGAAGACTTTCTCTGCACTGCTGGGAGTGCTGGAGATGATGCCCCCAGGTTTGACCTCCCAACAGTGAGGATGGAAGGGTGGATAAGCATCTCAGCTTCTTTACCCCCCCTCCCCCCCAGGGGGACATCACTGAGTATACATCTCTCTAAGCGTCCTGAGTTATACTGAGTTCCAGATACCTGCAGTGGTAACCAGCTTTTTATAGAATCCTTTATTAGCTTTCCTTTCTTTCCCAGTCTTTCACTATGTTCCTGCCCTAACTTCTCAAACAGATGACTCCTTTTCTCCTTTGGGGGGAACTCAAACAAAGTCACTAACTCTTATTAGGGTGCTTGTGAGAATTCAGTGAAATGATGTGTAAATAGTGCATGTCTGGTATGTAGTAAATACCCAAATGACTGTCAGTTATGTTCTTTATTATGATTATATCAATGTATGAAAATCTGACTTAATAGGAAAGCTGTAATAGTCTGACTCCATTTGTTTTTTGATGTTTGACTGCTGACAACATTTAGGTTTCATTCATCCTTCTCCATATGCCCCACATCTGGGCAAGCTGATAAGAAAGCCTAGGTAATTCCACCTTTGTTGCTGGCAGGATGTTTAAGCCACACATGGAAACCCTCACGTGGGCCCACCATTTAACTACCATAAAAACCCCACGTCAGTCTTCTTTCGCTGCTCTCAAGGCATGTAGACCTCCTTGGGAGCCTTCCCTACTCCCCATGTTGCAATGAGTAAATATCTTCATCCCCTCTTGGTATGTGTGTAGTGTCATGAGTCTTGACATTCGAACCACATCTTGGGTGAAGGTCCATCCTGTTTTTAGGGAGTGGTCACAATAGAAGCAAATCTAGTCTTTACCACAAAATGCACCATAGCATCCCCTAAGATAACAGAAGCATCTGGGAGTTTAAAAAATTGGTGTTATTTATTTAAGAAAGGGTCTATGAGTCAGTGGTGAGGGTCCAGGCCAGGGGTCTGAAACTCAAGGGCAGATATTGAAGGGATGAGTCATGAAGGGCTGCTGAGGGTTGAGGCATTGGCCCAGAGAGAGTGAGCTCACCTTTCCCTTCTCAGCAGCAAGAATAAAAAGATCTGGGATTTCTGCACAGCTTTTGCTTAAAGGAAAGCATACCTTTTTGAACTTTTCAAACACATTGGACACTGGCATGGAGTGGGATTTTAATGAGGAGAATTAGTATTCCAGTGCACCATATGCATAAAAACTTGCAGGGAAAAATTCTTGTTTGGGGCTTAGGCCAATGAATAGGCTAAGAAATAGAGATGCTCAAAAATTTAACAAAACATGAGTGTTCTAAATCCATATTCTGTTGTTTGTAGAAAAAGGGTCTTCATTTTGGTTTTCATAATTTCAGAATAGGCTGCCCATATCCAGGGCATTGAATCAGAATTATATAACTCATCTCCTAGCTTCTGCAGTCCTCTATTTATAGCACTCAAGTGTTGGCATATATGTGAAAATTTAAAGGAAAGTCTGCTTGCCTCATCATCTTGTGATCTTTAACTTTTACCTTTAACGAACACTTCCTCAGGATAACCTCTTAATGGACAATAAGGGAGAATTCTATTCAAGATTGTAAAATTTTGATTTTAGTCTATAGATTCGTTGTAACTAATGAAAAATTCTGCTTAGTATAGACATTTTAATGTGAATGATGTTAACCATCAAGAATACTGTGCAACTAGTTGCTGGAAACAACTTTATACAGATTTATAGACTTAGTATACATATTTATGTACATTTAAAAGATGAGTGAAATTAGAATGTATACATAGATTTTTTATTTCAAAAGTTTCTGTAAAACTAAAGCACTCATTCATTCAAAGATTACAAAGAGATTGTGCATGAGAGACACAGGTGACATAGTTCAGGCTCACTGTTAAATTACAATCATAAAGAAAGCAATGTTTTGCAAAGGAAAAAGAAATCAGAATCCCAAGATGTTCAAATTCTGATGTCCCTGCTGTAATTGACAGTGCTCACTGGTTAGGTGAAATTAGAGTAAAAGTCTTTTTAGTGGAAAGAAAATGGGCATAGATTGAAATAAAAGTGACAGAACACCATCCCCTTCTGTGACGATGGATGTTCCCTCAGTACACACCCATCTCATACATGCCTGTGGCTTCCTATGGCAAAGCCTGCAGATCTCAGCCTGAGGGATTTCTCTCACCATAGGAGTATTGGCCTGTGCTTGTGGGAGGAGTTGGTGGATAAATATTCCAGCCTCCTTGCTTCTTACATAGGAGACATATGAGTTGTGCTCTATGCTGACTCCCAGAAATCCTCGGTAGGATTGAGCTCCAGGTGCCCACAGCAGTCACCTGCTCACTCATTCACCCTTTGTGGGGGGGCTTTTGCCCCTTGTTCACTGTCACATCTCCCTTCATCATGCTCCTGAGATCACCTTCCATTCAAACCCTTGTCTTGGGGTCTCCTTCTGGGGGAAACCAACCTAACACACCTTCCTGGAATGAATTGTTTGGTGTCCATTTCTTGCATCTATCCTTTTTTTCCTCTTTCTCCCTCCACCCCTCCCTCCCTCCCTCATATATTTAATACCAGGTGTGTACACACACATTGGTAGATGTTAGGAAGGTTCCAGTCAAGTGGACCCTAGCGAGAGAGACACATGTTATAGTAGATACTGGGTTTAGCCTCCGTGAATTCAGCTGTACACAAAGAATGAAAAGTAAGAGGGAGAAGTAATTATTTAAATGGCCAGGGTTGTTATTCCACTCACTCAATGTAGACCCCAGCCAGAATGTGAGGTGGGGATAGGAAACTGGGGTTTTCTCAGTGATCCTCTCATGGGATATCTTCTTAAGTTGAGGATGATTCTGGCAGTTAAGATTCAGCATCGTTCTATTTTTCATGCAATGTGGTCTTTAAAAGCAAGCCAACCACTTTATGAGGTGCTTAACCAAAGGCACAGTGATTTCTTCCAACGCTGGAGGAAAAACTAGCTGTGATGGACTCATTGAGAAGATGTATGTCCATCTGTATCATGGGACCTTTTTAAGGGGTTTTGAAAGATAATTTTTCCTTTCATCATCTTTGCTCCGGGCTCTGACTTTTCAGCCTGATTCTCGTAAGATATGACTCTACTCTTATTGCAGTGTAATGTGGTAAGTTCTTTCAGGAAAGGAAGGGCTGGGACATTGTGGGGATGCAGAGACAGATAGCACCAGTGCCGGTTAGACTGGGGAAGATTTCTCAGAGCAGGTGATGTTTGAGCTGGGTCTTAACACATAAGTGAATGTTTGCTTAATGCTTGGCAGAAGAATATAAGCACAGCTCTTAAACTTCTACCACAGATGACAGCTTTTATCTTCCCCAATCCCTATACACAGATCTTGGCGGCTTTTACTTTAGTCAACAATATAGGCTATCTGTACTGTGTCTGCTTTTGGGAAGATTAGACTGAGATTGACGCTCTCTGAGATTTATTTGAGACAGCTGATGCTTGGACAAAACAAGTTAGTGGAACATCTTCCTGCCAGTTCATTTTGTCTTCAAAAGATGCTGTTAGGAAGGTCAACAGGCAAGTTGACGTTACCTGAGAAGCTCAAGACATATGTGAGCCTATTAGGAAAATGAGGAGGGTCCTGGAGAGTTGCTGGGAGGGCCCCCAGACTGTGATGTGGGTCTGATCCTTGTGAAGGAGAGATGCGGGATGGAAGGAAGCCTCTCAAAGTGCAGCGCAGTTCTAAGGATGTTTGACAAAGCTGATGAGCCAACGTGACCTGTCAGAGGACAACCCAGTCTCCAGGACAACCATGCCTTCCCTGCCTTAGTCCCCAGTCACTGGTTGGAAGCAGCCTGTGGGAAGTGCGGTCTCTGTGAGAACATGGTGATGGATTTCAGAGCGCAACACCGGGGTTTGTCCGTCATGTGCCTCCCCACTGTCAGGAATCTGAGAGGCTCATGTTCACGGCCACAACAATAGTATTTCCCTAAATGTGGGATACATACCACAAAGAGTACTTGAGGTGATTTTAGGTAGAGCATTGAACTGTTTAGTCTTAAAATTATTCTCTTTATAATTCTCTTTAATTATGATTAGTGAAGGAGAAAGACTCAGGTTGACGCTATCATCTTGTAATTCTCCCTTTATCCACAGGCAAGCCTTAGGCTTATAAACTTTAGCAAGTTATACTCTCCAGATAAAATGAAATAATTTTATTCATTGTTCTATTTTTGTATGTATTTATCGTTATGAGGGTTTTCAGTTTATATTTACGGCTAATGGTACTACTGTTCAATTTACACTATTTGAATCAATTTTTTCTTTTAAAATATATCTAATTAAGTAAATAAATGGAAATCAATTTAAAGAAAATAGTAAGTAACTAAAGTATAGAGAGCAGGTGGCCAGGAGAAAGACTTGCGAAAATGTTTTGCAAAGACTGGGTAACACTGCCTTAGGTCAGATAGTAGCTTGCTTGGTCCACGTTGTCTCAGCTTTTCATGAAAAATGCCTTCACTGCCTCACCATTTTAAGTTATGCTTTTTTTCTTCTCAATGGGTTCACTGAAAGGACTCTCCAGTTTTACAAAGTTTCGGTGATTTTGTGGGGTGGGAGATGTTGTTCACTCTGCTTCTCATCCTTTAAACAAATCCCCAGAGGACAAATCCAGCTTGAATTTAGTTCTACGGGGATAAAAAGTATTGTCTCTGAATGAAGGTATATACTTTTTCCTGTCAGAAAAAGACAAGTATACCTGTCGTGATGCTTGCCTTACCTTCCAGAATCCTTAGGGCTGCATTTACTGCTTTTACGTTCTCATCTGTTCCAATCTGGCATACGAAAGCACACTCTCTTCCTAGTTCCTTCAGATGACTCTGTGATTTAAAAAGATCTTTAAAAATCCCTGGGTCGTACAGTTTTCCTAGGATAGCCACATAGACTGGCTCAATCTACGTGTATCAGCCAGGATAAGCTAGGTTGTGCTGCCGTAATAAACCACCCCCAGTTTTAGTGGCTTATAAACAACAAAGGTTGATTTCTTGCTTATGTTCTGTGTCTGTTTCAAGTTAGCTGGGGGGCTCTCCTGCTCACTGTGACAGCTGGCTGACAGAGCCCTTACACCTGCATGGTTGTTGATTGCCATGGCAGAGGAACATAAGAACATGGTGGTTTATTCGCTTTCTTCAGAATGCGTCCCCAGGGAAGTGACATATTCCACCTGCGTTCATATTCCATAGGCTAAAGCCCATCTTAGGACTATGCTGAACTTGAAGGAGGCAGCGGCATGCAGCTTCACCATTTTCCTGAAAGGAGAGGCACTGAAACATTGGTGAATAGCCTTAAATATTACCACACCGCCTTACTTCATGATGTAGATCTGCTAACACCTCTGCTGTACCTCTAAGGCTTCCTGAGGCAGCCTTTGCTCCGGTCTGTTTGTCTCACAGGACCTATTTTTAGCTGTTATGCTTCCTTCCTGTGATTGTCATCTACTCTCGCTGGTGCTGATTCAGCTCACATTGGACAACCTCTGTTGTCCTTTATCCCCCGATGCACCCTTGAAACAATGCTTTTGTTTGTAGCAGAATTCTGTTGTTGGTTTGGGGTGCAGTGAAGGGAAGTTACAACACAGCATAGAAAACAACCTCAAGTTGTTGAGAATATCCTCCAGGTAGTTTGTTATTTCATTGACTGACTTGTATCCCTGGTGCCTAGAGCAGAGCATGGCAACAGAGTAAAGGCTCGATAATTATTTGGTGAATGAAAGCTTTTCAATATACGTCATCACGGAGTTTAGACATTTTTAGGTCCTTTACTGCCACATGGAATTTCCCGCAGCCTGACATCCTCTGAAGGCCTAGTATATTTCTCAGGATCTTCTTCCTTTTATATCATATCTTTTCTTTTCTCTGTTAGACTCCTCACCTCATAGCCTCTAGAATTGCCAGCAAAGGGCCATCATTTTCCTTTTTTTTCTTATATGAAAGTATTTAGCACTTTCTATATTTAACTCTTGACTTCCATACTATGATCTAAAAGTCCTCAGTTTCATGCTCAAAGGACCCTATTGAGGAGGTTTCCTAGGTTAAAAAAGGGGAACTTCTTTAGGTTAAATAATTATGTAACAACCCTTGAAAGCTGAAGAGATTGCAGTTAGTGCTTATTTTCAGTAATACTTATTGTCTTTCTACTAAAGTATATTTTCATTTGAATCCTTTGTGTCAAGATGTTTTTTCAGAGCAGGTGCATTTATCAATAAATAGTTTATTCCTTTTTATTGTTCAGTGATATTCCATTGTATGGATAATACCACATTTTGTTTATCCATTCACCAGTTGATGTACATTTGGGTTGTTTTCATTTTTTTTACTATATTAAATAATATAGCCATATGTTTTCATTTCTTCCTCAGAATGGAATTACTGGATTGTATGATAAGTGTATATATTTTAAACATTTTGAGAAACTGCAGATCTGTTTTCCAAAGTGACTGTATCATTTTACATTTGTACCAGCAATATCTGAGGGCTCCAGGTATTCTACATTCTCCCCAACTCTCGGTATTATCAATCATTTTAATTTTAGCTGTTTTGGTAGATTTAAAGGGGTATCTCATGATTTTAATTTGCATTTTTCTAATGACCAATGATGTTACATATCTTTTCATGTATTTGTTGGTCATTTGTGTGTGTGTGTGTGTGTGTGTGTATGTATTTTATGAAGGCTCTGCTCAAATATTTCACCTTTTTAATTATTTTTTAAATTTTTTTAAATTATTTTTTTATTGGAGTATAGTTGATTTACAGTGTTGTGTTAGCTTCAGGTGTACAACAAAGTGAATCAGTTATACATATACATACATCCACTCTTTTTTAGATTCTATTCCCATATAGGTCATTACAGAATATTGAATAGAGTTCCCTGTGCTATACAGTAGGTTCTTATTAGTTATCTGTCTTATATATAGTAGTGGGTATATGTCAGTCCCAATCTCCCAATTTAATCCTCCCCCCCTTCCCCCTTGGTAACCATAAGTTTCTTTCCTACATCTGTGACTCAGTTTTCTTTTTTGTAAATAGGGTCATGTGTACCTGTTTTTAGATTTCACATATAAGCAATATCATATGATATTTGTCTTTGTCTGACTTACTTCACTTGGTATCACAAACTATAAGTCCATCCATGTCGCTGCAGATGGCATTATTTCATTCTTTCTTATGGCTGAGTAATATTCCATTGTATATATGTGCCACTTATTCTTTATCCATTCCTCCATCTGTGGACATCTAGGTTGCTTCCATATCCTGGCTATTGTAAATAGTGCTTCAGTGAACATGGGGGTGCATGTATCCTTTTTAGTTATGGTTTTCTCCAGATACGTGCCCAGGAGTGGGGTTGCTGGATCATATGGTAGCTCTATTTTTAGTGTTTTAAGGAGTCTCCATACTGTTCTCCCTAGTCATAGCCATCGTTAATATTCCTCCTGTTTATAAAGAAAGAAACTGAGGGTAGAGGAGGTTAAGTGATTTTTCCAATTGACAAAACTCCTAACTTGTGGAACTGGGACTTGTTAACTCGTCTAGGCTTTTTCTCTGAGAACCACAGTAATATTTTGAAGCTTGTCAAGAATCCGTTCAATAAAAGACCATCTAAGTTCAAGGCTGCATTATGACTTTCTTGGGCTATGGACACTTTGCTTTCATGGGTTCCTTTGACCATAGGGGAAAAAAATCCAGGTGAGATTCATTATGATATATTCATTACTACTATATTCACTTTTTCATCCTATTTTAAAGGAAATTAAAATTAGAACATTTCCATGGATCTCTAAATATATCATGGACCCTAGGCACTGTACTCACTGTGCCTAATGGTTAAATCAACCCTAAGTTAGAAAAAAACTGCTTCATACGGAGACAAACAATAAAAATAATGGATCCTACTATCCCGATGTTTAGTCTTGCAATTCAGAGAGTGTTCTAGTGAGGTATTTAAGCTGCCCCCACAGAGCCACACAAAATATGCTATAGTTGGCTTCTGAACCAAGTTAGATAAAACTGGGACATTGGCCAAATCCTATTCCTTCACTCTCTATGAGTGATGCACGGGATTATACAAATTTAAAAGATCATGATAAAGAAGTTAATATTTTAAAATGTAAAATACAACAATTCTTCCATGTGAGATAATATAATCTAGGATTTTTTTTTAATTAAAAAACTTATTTATTTATTTATTTTTTGGCTGTGTTGGTTTTTGTTGCAGTGTGCAGGCTTCTTACTGAGGTGGCTGCTTTTGCTTCAGAGCACAGGCTCTAGGTATGTGGGCTTCAGTAGTTGTGGCACGGGGGCTCAGTAGTTGTGGCGCACGGGCTTAATTGCTCTGCGGCATGTAGGATCTTCCTGAACCAGGGATTGAACCCGTATCTCTGTATGGGCAGGCAGATTCTTTTTTTTTTTTTTTTCAATTTTTGATTTTTATTTTATTTATTTTTTTCTACAGCAGGTTCTTATTCGTTATCCGTTTTATACATGAGTGTATATATGTCAATCCCAATCTCCGAATTCATCACACCACCACCCCACCTGCCACTTTCCCCCTTTGGTGTCCATATGTTTGTTCTCTACATCTGTGTCTCTATTTCTGCCCTGCAAACCAGTTCATCTGTACCATTTTTCTAGGTTCCACATATATGCATTAATATACGATATTTGTTTTTCTGACTTACTTCAATGTATATGACAGTCTCTATATCCATCCACATCTCTACAAATGACCCAATTTCGTCCCTTTTTATGGCTGAGTAATATTCCATTGTATGTATGTACCACATCTTCTTTATCCATTCGTCTGTCAATGGGCATTTAGGTTGCTTCCATGACCTGGCTATTGTAAATAGGCCTGCAATGAACATTGGGGTACATGTGTCTTTTTTTTTTTTTTTTTTTTGTGATATGCGGCGCTCTCACTGTTGTGGCCTCTCCCGTTGCAGAGCACAGGCTCCGATTGCGCAGGCTCAGTGGCCATGGCTCACAGGCCTAGCCACTCCGTGGCGTGTGGGATCTTCCCGGACCGGGGCACGAACCTGTGTCGCCTGCATCGGCAGGTGGACTCTCAACCACTGCGCCACCAGGGAAGCCCTGTCTTTTTGAATTATGGTTTTCTCTGGGTATATGCCCAGTAATGGGACTCCTGGCTCATATGGTAATTCTATTATTAGTTTTTTAAGGAACCTCCATACTGTTCTCCATAGTGGCTGTATCAATTTACATTCCCACCAACAGTGCAAGTGGGTTCCCTTTTCTCCACACCCTCTCCAGCATTTGTTGTTTGTAGATTTTTTGATGATGCCCATTCTAACTGGTGTGAGGTGATACCTCATTGTAGTTTTGATTTGCATTTCTCTCGTAGTTAGTGGTGTTGAGCAGCTTTTCATGTGCTTCTTGGCCATCTGTAGGTCTTCTTTGGAGAAATGTCTATTTAGGTCTTTTACCCATTTTTTGATGGGTTGTTTGTTTTTTTAATATTGAGCTGCCTGAGCTGTTTATATATTTTGGAGATTAATCCTTTGTCCGTTGATGCGTTTGCAAATATTTTTTCCCATTCTGAGGGTTGTCTTTTCATCTTGTTTGTAGTTTCCTTTGCTTTGCAAAAGCTTTTAAGTTTCATTAGGTCCCATTTGTTTATTTTTGTTTTTATTTTCATTAGGAGGTGGATCAAAAAAGATCTTGCTGTAAGTTATGTCAGAGAGTGTTCTTCCTATGTTTTCCTCTAAGAGTTTTATAGTGTCCAGTCTTACATTTAGGTCTCTAATTCATTGTGAGTTTATTTTTGTGTATGGTGTTAGGGAGTGTTCTAATTGCATTCTTTTACATGTAGCTGTCCAGTTTTCCCAGCACCACTTATTGAAGAGACTGTCTTTTCTCCATTGTATATCCTTGCCTCCTTTGGCATAGATTAGTTGACCATAGGTGCATGGGTTTATCTCTAGGCTTTCTATCCTGCTCCATTGATCTTTATTTCTGTTTTTCTGCCAGTACCATACTGTCTTGATTACTGTAGCTTTGTAGTATAGTCTGAAGCCTGGGAGTCTGATTCCTCCAGCTCTGCCTTTTTTTCCCTCAAGACTGCTTTGGCTATTCGGGGTCCTTTTTTGTCTCCATACAAATTTTAAGATTTTTTGTTCTAGTTCCATAAAAAATGCCATTGGTAATTTGATAGGAATCGCATTGAATCTGTAGATTGCTTTGCGTAGTATAGTCATTTTCACAATATTGATTCTTCCAATCCAAGAATATTGTATATCTCTTTGTTTGTATCACTTTTAATTTCTTTCATCAGTGTCTTATAGTTTTCTGCATACAGGTCTTTTGTCTCCCTACGTAGGTTTATTCCTAGGTATTTTATTCTTTTTGTTGCAGTGGTAAATGGAAGTGTTTCCTTAATTTCTCTTTCAGATTTTTCATCATTAGTGTATAGGAATGCAAGAGATTTCTGTGCATTAATTTTGTATCCTGCAACTTTACCAAATTCATTGATTAGCTCTAGTAGTTTTCTGTTGGCATCTTTAGGATTCTCTATGTATAGTATCATGGCATCTGCAAACAGTGAGAACTTTACTTCTTCTTCCAGTTCGTATTCCTTTTATTTCTTTTTCTTCTCTGATTGCCATGGCTAGGACTTCCAAAAGTATGTTGAATAATAGTGGTGAGAGTGGACATCCTTGTCTTGTTCCTGATCTTAGAGGAAATGCTTTCAGTTTTTCACCATTGAGAATGATGTTTGCTGTGGGTTTGTCATATATGGCCTTTTTTATGTTGAGGTAGTTTCCCTCTATGCCCAGTTTCTGGAGAGTTTTTATCATAAATGGGTATTGAATTTTGTCAAAAACTTTTCCTGCATCTATTGAGATGATCATATGGTTTTTATTCTTCAATTTGTTAATATGGTGTATCACATTGATTTATTTGCATGTATTGAAGAATCCTTGCGTCCCTGGGCTAAATCCCACTTGATCACGGTGTATAGTCCTTTTAATGTGTTGTTGGATTCTGTTTGCTAGTATTTTGTTGAGGATTTTTGCATCTATATTCATCAGTGATAGTGGTCTGTAATTTTCTTTTTTTGTAGTATTTTTGTCTGGTTTTCGTACCAGAGTGATGGTGGCCTCATAGAATGAGTTTGGGCGTGTTCCTTCCTCTGCAAATTTTTGGAAGACTTTGAGAAGAATGGGTGTTAGCACTCCTCTGAATGTTTGATAGAATTCACCTGTGTAGCCGTCTGGTCCTGGACTTTTGTTAGAAGATTTTTAAATGACAGTTTCAATGTCATTACTTGTGATTGGTCTGTTCATATTATCTATTTCTTCCTGGTTCAGTCTTGGAAGGTTATACCTTTCTAAGAATTTGTCCATTTCTTCCAGGTTGTCCATTTTATTAGCATAGACTTTCTTTTAGTAGTCTCTTAGGATGCTTTGTATTTCTGGGGTGTCTGTTGGAACTTCTCCTTTTTCATTTCTAATTTTATTGATTTGAGTCCTTTCCCTCTTTTTCTTGATGAGTCTGGCTAATGGTTTATCAATTTTGTTTATCTTCTCAAAGAACCAGCTTTTAATTTTATTGATCTTTGGTATTGTTTTCTTTGTTTCTATTACATTTATTTCTGCTTTGATCTTTATGATTTCTTTCCTTCTGCTAACCTTGGGTTTCGTTTGTTCTCCTTTCTCTAGTTCCTTTAGCTGTAAGTTTAGATTGTTTATTTGAGATTTTTCTTGTTTCTTGAGGTAGGCTTGTATAGCTATAAACTTCCCTGTTAGAACCGCTTTTGCTGCATCCCATAGGTTTTGGATCGTCGTGTCTTCATTGTCATTTGTCTCTAGGTTTTTATTTCTTCTTTGATTTCTTCAGTGACCTTTTGGTCATTTAGTAACATATTGTTAAGCCTCCATGTGTTTGTGTTTTTTATGTTTTCTTCCCTGTAATTCATTTCTAATCTCATAGCGTTGTGGTCAGAAAAGATGCTTGATATGATTTCAGTTTACTGAGGCTTGATTTGTGACCCAAGATGTGATCTATCCTAAAGAATGTTCTATGCGCACTTGAGAAGAAAGTGTAATCTGCTGTCTTTGGATGGAATGTCCTATAAATATCAGTTAAATCTATCTGGTCTATTGTGTCATTTAAAGCTTCTGTTTCCTTATTTATTTTCACTTTGGATGATCTGTCCATTGGTGTAAGTGAGGTGTTAAAGTCCCCCACTATTATCATGTTACTGTCGATTTCCTCTTTTATAGCTGTTAGCAGTTGCCTTATGTATAGAGGTGCTCGTATGTTGGGTGCATATATATTTATAATTTTTATATCTTCTTCTTGGATTGCTCCCTTGATCTTTATGTAGTGTTCTTCCTCGTCTCTTGTAACATTCTTTATTTTAAAGTCCATTTTATCTCATATGAGTATTGCTACTCCAGCTTTCTTTTGATTTCCATTTGCATGGAATATCTTTTTCCATCCCCCCGCTTTCAGTCTGTATGTGTCCCTAGGTCTGAAGTGGGTCTCTTGTAGACAGCATATATATGGGTCTTGTTTTTGTATCCATTCAGCAAGCCTGTGTCTTTTGTTTGGAGCATTTAATCCATTCACGTTTAAGGTAATTATCAATATGTATGTTCCTATTACCATTTTCTTAATTTTGCAGGGTTTGTTTTTGTAGGTCCTTTTCTTCTCTTGTGCTTCCCACTTAGAGAAGTTCCTTTAGCATTTGTTGTAGAGCTGGTTTGGTGGTGCTGAATTCTCTTAGCTTTTGCTTGTCTGTAAAGCTTTTGATTTCTCCATCAAATCTGAATGAGATCCTTGCCGGGTAGAGTAATCTTGGTTGTATGTTCTTCCCTTTCATCACTTGAAGTATATCATGCCACTCCCTTCTGGCTTGTAGAGTTTCTGCTGAGAAATCAGCTGTTAACATTATGGAATTTCCCTTGTATGTTATTTTCCCTTGTTGCTTTCAATAATTTTCCTTGTCTTTAATTTTTGTCAGTTTGATTACTATGTGTCTCAGCATGTTTCTGCTTGGGTTTATCCTGCCTGGGACTCTCTGCACTTCCTGGACTTGGATGGCTATTTCCTTTCCCATGTTAAGGAAATTTTCGACTATAATCTCTTCACATATTTTCTTGGGTCCTTTCTCTCTCTCTTCTCCTTCTGGGACCCCTATAATGTGAATGTTGTGGCGTTTAATGTTGTCCCAGAGGTCTCTTAGGCTGTCTTCATTTCTTTTCATTCTTTTTTCTTTATTCTGTTCCACAGCAGTGAATTCCAGCGTTCTGCCTTTCTGTCTTCCAGGTCACTTATCCATTCTTCTGCCTCAGTTATTCTGCTATTGATTCCTTCTAGTGTATTTTTCACTCCAGGTATTGTATTGTTCATCTCTGTTTGTTTGTTCTTTAATTCTTCTAAGTGTTTGTTACTTAATTCTTCTAGGTCTTTGTTAAACATTTCTTGGATCTTCTCGATCTTTGCCTCCATTCTTTTTCCGAGGTCCTGGATCATCTCCACTAACATTATTATGAGTTCTTTTTCTGGAAGGTTGCCTATCTCCACTTCGTTTAGTTGTTTTTCTGGGGTTTTATCTTGTTCCTTCATCTGGTACATAACCCTCTGTGTTTTCATCTTGTCTATCTTTCTGTGAATGTGGTTTTCCTTCCATAGGCTGCAGGACTGTAGTTCTTCTTGCTTCTGCTGTCTGCCATCTGGTGAATGAGGCTATCTGAGAGGCTTGTGCAAGCTTCCTGATGGGAGGGACTGGTGGTTGGTAGAGCTGGGTGTTGCTCTGGTGGGCAGAGCTCAGTAAAACTTCAATCCGTTTGTCTGCTGATGGGTGGGGCTGGGTTCCCTCCCTGTTGGTTGTTTGGCCTGAGGCGACCCAACACTGGAGCCTACCCAGCTCTTTGGTGGGGCTACTGGTGGACTCTGGGAGGGCTCACGCCCAGGAGTACTTCCCAGAACTTCTGCTGCCAGTGTCCTTGTCCTCATGGTGAGCCACAGCGCCCCCACCCGCCTCTGCAGGAGACCCTCCATCACTAGCAGGTAGGTCTGGTTCAGTCTCCTATGGGGTCACTGCTCCTTCCCCGGGGTCCCAATGCACACACTACTTGTGTGCCCTCCAAGAGTGGAGCCTCAGTTTCCTCCAGTCCTGTTGAAGTCCTGCAGTCATATCCCGCTAGCCTTCAAAGTCTGATTCTCTAGGAATTCCTCCTCCCCTTGCTGGACCTCCAGATTGGGAAGCCTGACATGGGGCTCAGAACCTTTACTCTAGTTGGTGGACGTCTATGGTATAATTGTTCTCCAGTTTGTCAGTCACCCACCCAGCAGTTACAGGATTTGATTTTATTGTGATTGTGCCCCTCCTACCATCTCACTGTGGCTTCTCCTTTGTCTTTGGATGTGGGGTATCTTTTTTGGTGAATTCCAGTGTCTTCCTGTTGATGATTGTTCAGCAGTTAGTTGTGATTCCAGTGCTTTCACAAGAGGGAGTGAGCGCACGTCCTTCTACTCTGCTGTCTTGAACCTATTTCACCTTTTTTTAAATGGTCTGTTTATTTTCATATTATTGAGATATTTTTTATATATTCTTGATACAAGTGTTTTGCAAGATATATATTTTGGAAGTATTTTTCTGTGATACTTTATTTCTTTCTTTTACTTTCTTGGAGTTTAATTTTCTCTTCTTTTACTAGCTTCTTAAGGTGAAAGTTTAGATCATTGATTTTAGACCTTTATTTTTTTTTGATGTCAGCATGTATGGCCATAAGTTTCCCTCTAAGCTCTGCTTTAGCAACATTCTACAAATTTTAATATGTTGAGATTTCAGAGTTAATTTTGTTATGGACAATTTTTTTTTTTTTTTTTTTTTTGCGTTATGCGGGCCTCTCACTGTTGTGGCCTCTCCCCTTGCGGAGCGCAGGCTCCAGACGCACAGGCTCAGCGGCCATGGCTCACGGGCCTAGCCGCTCTGCGGCATGTGGGATCTTCCCGGACCGGGGCACGAACCCGTGTCCCCTGCATCGGCAGGCGGACTCTCAACCACTGCGCCACCAGGGAAGCCCTGTTATGGACAATTTTTTGTGTGAGTTTAGTTCTTTTAAATGTATGGGGACTTAAAAAAATAGGCTTTATTTTTTTAGAGCAGTTTTAGGTTTACAGAAAAATTAAGATAGTACAGAGAGTTCTCGTATACCCTACACCAGTTTCCCCTATTATTAACATTGTATATTAGAATGGCATAATCATTACACTTAATGAGCAAATATTCATACATTATTTTAAATGAAAATCCATAGTTTTTTCACCTCCCTTAGTTTTTAATCAATTTTTCTTTTTCTGTTCCAGGATTCCATCTAATATATCACATTACATTTAGTCATCATGTCTCCTAGGCTCCTCCTCTTGATTGTGTTAGTTTCTTGGACTTTTAAAATTTTTATTGACCTTGAAAATTTTGAGGGGTATTGGTGAAGCATTTTGTAGGATGTTCCTTTATTGGAATTTGTCATGTGCTTTCCTCATGATAAGACTGGAATTATGGGTTATTGGGAGAAAGAGGACAGTGATAAAGTGCAATTTTCACATTATATCAAGGGTATATAATGTGCACATGGTTTATGACTTGATGTTGACCTTGATTACCTGGCTGAGGTAGTGTTAGTCTTCATTAAAAAGTTACTCTTTTCCCCCATTCCATACTGTACTCTTCGGAAATAAGTCATTATATACAGCCCACATGTAAGGAGTGGGAGCTGATTTTGCTGGATATAGAATTCTTGGTTAACTGATTTTTTTTTCCCTTTCAACATTTCAGATATACCATTTCAGTATCTCCTGGCTTTCATTATTTCTGCTGGGAAATTAGTAGTCAGTCTCATCTTTGTCCTCTTTGTAACATGTTTTTCTTTTGCTGCTTTCAAGAGTTTCTTGTGGTTTTTTGTGAGCTGTTTTTGTTAAGTAGGAAAATTGTTTAATTTCTTCCAGAATTTTGATTTCTTGTCCACTAGGTAAGGAGTGATGATGATGAGAGTGAAAATGGCATAGACTCTAAGTCACATGTAGAAGTATCACTAAGACATAACATTCAATAAATGACATTGTGGTTTAATTTGGTCATTTATTGAGGTAGTTTAGTTATTTAAACATCTAGCAGAAAAATAGATGAAATTGCTACTGGCAGTTCTGGGTTACTATACCTCCAGGATCCATCCTTTATTCCTCCACTTCCTGAGTAATTCTGTTAGCATTTTTCACAAGCTTGTTTGAAGTTTTATTTCAGTGTCTGATTTTTGGGCTCTTACAAGCTGTTATTACCTTGACATCTCTAGAAGGCATCACCATCAGGTAAAAACTATTCTGTGGGGAAAAAGGCTTTCTTATTTTGATGAAACAGTTCTGAGAATAACCTGGTTGCTAATTCAAACCCATTGTTGTGATTTTCTTGTTGTGTACTACACTGTTGGTTGTATTGGATCCCTTCATCCCTAAAGACAGCATGAACAGCATTTTGTTTTGATGGGAATAGAATTGGATTGCAAGAGAATTCTGTTAGTATTCAATCTCTGATGTCAGTTAAGGTATAAAAAAATTCATATTGATTGAGCACTTGTCATCTGTCAGGTGTCATGGTAGACACTTTACATATTTTTGTTGTTGTTGTTGTTGTTGTTTTTGCGGTACGTGGGCCTCTCACTGTTGTGGCCTCTCCCGTTGCGGAGCACAGGCTCCGGACGCGCAGGCTCAGCAGCCATGGCTCACGGGCCCAGCCCCTCCGCGGCATGTGGGATCTTCCTGGACCGGGGCACGAACCCGTGTCCCCTGCATCGGCAGGCGGACTCTCAACCACTGCGCCACCAGGGAAGCCCTTGCTTCTTTTTTAATCCTTATAACAACCCTGTAAGGTAGGTATTAATATACCCATTTTACTCTTGATACTATTCTCAAAGAACTTAATCCCCCCCCCCCACCTTTTTTCCCTATGCAACTGATTCTAGCCTCTTAATTAAGGGTATGTTTGGCAATGCAGAGAGTTACCTTATGATTGGAACCCTAAGTGTCAATTATTCCTCTGACCACAGTTTTGTTCAGTATGACCACATGACCTAATTTGATCACATGAGAATTAGACCCAGGGCTTTTGTCCTAATTATTGGAGGAAGAGAAATTTTATTTTCCTGCTGGATTTAAACATGGGAGAATACAGCCATGTGGCTGCTGGTAGTCATCTTGCTGCCACACAAATCTCAACCTGAATAAGGAAACCTGACTGAGAGCACAGGGAAGTGGGAAGTGTAAGGTCTGGGTGAAATTGTTTACCTCTTGGATTGCCCATACCTGAAGCCAAGTATATCTCTACTTTTTAGTTACGTGAGCCAAAAAATTCTTCTTTTGCTTAAGTCAGTATGAGTAGATTTTCTGCCTCTTGCAAATGAAATAACCCTGACTGATATAACCTTTTTTCTCTTTCCTTCATTGAGCAAATCTGTGCAAAGCCTTCTTTAGAAAGGGAATTAGACAGAGATAAAAGCAATACTCTTTGATGTTTTGATCCTGCAGTTTGGGGACTAAGTGTCCTTGGACTAGTCCTGTCTTTTCTCTAGGCTTTGATTTTCTCTTTTAAGTAATAAATTTATTTCTCTATACATGGATTAAACTATATCTCTAATGGTCCCTCTTGGTCTAAAATTCTTTGGTTCTAGGAAGTCCTTATTTCAAACTAAAATGTTAGTGACGCTAAGATTTAATAGAAGTTACGATCTTAAGTTTTGAAATCAAATACATGTACATTTGAAGCCTGGTTCTGCCACTTACTAGTTATATAACCAAAAGTAAGTTTCCTGACCTGTTTTAATATTCCTCATTACAAAGGGGGTGTCATTCATAGGGTGGTTGTAAGGATTAAATTAAATAATGCATATGTAATCACACAGTGTAAGAACTCAATAAATTATTATTATTTATTACTCCTTCCGAATGACATCCTTAACTTAGAATAGCGTTTCCCAAGATGTGTTTGGTGGAAAACAGTCCTGCAAATGCTCTCACAAAAGGATTTTGTAGTCACATATGTTTAGGAAATGCTTATGCTCTGCCTTCCTCTGTTTTCAAGGCATATCAACACATTAAAAGCCCTAAAAAGTTCTTCAGTAAATAAATCTGCTTAAATTTGTTGATCCAGCATCCCAAACATATTTGACTGTACAACACTATTTTTCTTGTGCAGGTGCATGCCTGTTAACATGTACTAACAAGAAAAGAGTTGAAACCTTTCAGGTGTGACTTCAGGCATCTATCAGTGGGTGGAAGCAGTGGAGAGGAGAATTTGGGGGGATTCCAGGCATTCCCCAATGTGAGTTCTTTTTTACTCCTTACTAGAAAATAAGGCTTTATCCAAAAACTTTAGCCTGCATCAGAAGTTGATAAACTTCTGTGAGCCTGCCACCTATTTTTTTTATAAATAAAGCTTTATTAGAACATAATCATGTTCATCCATTTATGCATTATCTATAGCTGCTTCAGTATTACAAGGGCAGAGTTGAGTGGTTGTGACAGACTGAATGGCCTGCAAAACCTAAAATATTTACTGTCTGGCCCTTAAAAAACATTTATGTTAGCTCTGGCTTGATGGCAAGATTACATCTGTAAGAACTCTGATTAGATTTTTAATCCATCTTAGTAAATTCTTGTTGTTTCCAGTTCATAAGGTGAGATGCTGTGTCTTTATATAAATAATCCTAACTATAGAAAAGATACCGGAAGAACCCAACAATTCTTTTACTCAAAGGGAACAGAGGAAGAGGGAAACTGTCTGAAAAGATAGGAATTTATAGCTTGCAGGAACTTTATTTCCCTTCAGCTATGGGGGCCTTAACTCTGAACACAGAGTAGTTCTCTGAGGAATTGCACAGTTGTACAATTTTCTTATGAAATTGTCTCATGTTCTCTTCATGTAGCACTAAGTTGTATTTTAGAATAAATGATACCATTTGAGATACTACTATATCTTTTGTTATGTTTAGTAAGTTGCACAGTAATTGTTGTTGAATTACTTTTGGAGTAGCAGTGCCACTGAGGGGGAGAATCAACAGGAGAGTTTCTTTACTGAAATGGTTAAGAAGAGCCTACTTTAGGTCCTGTGGGTTTGGATTCATGGCTGGTACCACATCAGTAGCTATCAGGGAAATGAATGGACTTCTGAGAAGAGGCACCCAACTTCCGAATTTGTATCGTATCATAAGTAGCTTGTATAAATATCTGGCTAAGATTTCTCTTTTCCAATTTTTAGAGGATGGAAAGAAACTGTGCCTTATCATATAAACTAGGAATCCTTGGTCTCACAGGAGATTTACTTTATGGTTGCAGAAATTAATTTTGAGCTCTGAGTTTTAAGAGTCTCTGTCTATCCACTCATTCAGCAATTCACTTGGAACTGATTCCACACCATATGTTGAGTATGTAGAGGGGTGAGCAGATTAGATAACATCCTTGCCCTCAAGGAGATCAAAAGTTTAATGGGAGAGACATACAACAAAAAAGTACTGAGATAACTGTATAGCTGTCACCTGTGATGTATGCTCTGCAGTGGTAGGTAACAGGAGGGAACATTAGCTAGATAGGGTGGTCCAGGATATCGTGTCTGAGCACTTCTCCTGAACGCTGAAGGATGTCATGGAACCAGGACTACCTGGAGAACAGAGAGACATTCCAGGTTGTGGGAGCAGCATGAGGAGAAGACTTTCTTAAATATGGTGGTTACGTTTTAGAAAAAAGATGTCAGATCGTAGATACTGATCTTGGTATATTCTTTTTTAAAAATTAATTTATTTTTGGCTGCATTGGGTCTTCGTTGCTGTGCGTGGGCTTTCTGTAGTTGTAGCGAGGGGGGCTACTCTTCATTGTGGTGCACGGGCTTCTCATTGCGGTGGCTTCTCTTGTGCAGCAAGGGCTCTAGGTGTATGGGCTTCAGTAGTTGTGGCACACGGGCTCAGTAGTTGTGGCATGCAGACTATAGAGCGCAGGCTCAGTAGTTGTGGATCACCAGCTTGGTTGCTCCATGGCATGTGGGATCTTCCTGGACCAGGGCTTGAACCTGTGTCCCTTGCATTGGCAGGCGGATTCTTAACCACTGCACCACCAGGGAAGCCATCTTGGTATATTCTTGAATTAGTTTATTTTCAAGTAACTTCACTGTTCTTGGCCTCAACCTTCCCATCTCTTATATAGCAATAGTAACTTCAACATGAGTGCTTTATAGAAAACCATGGGAAATCTTGCTAGTAGTTTGTTCAGAATTAATGGGGAAAAAATAGCTTCTATGTTAATGTCGTCTCATTTGTTAAAATCTCAGATAACGATGCCAGGCTGAATCTCAGTGGTCACTCAAGCATCCTCATATTTGTATAGGGGTGGAGTGTGACAGAATCTGAATTAGAATTCCATTCCATGTTTTTTGTAATTTGAGTCAAATACACCAAATCTGAGATGATATTACTTCCAAATTGCTGACTGGAAGAAAAATTCCCAGTGATATTTATGTAATTTATTGTGAGTTAAAAAATGAAAATAAAGTAAAATAAAATAAAATTCTTTATTAAGCAATTTGCCCCAAACTATACTAAGTAAGTCTCTATGGATAAAAATACTCATAAATAGTCATGTTTTATCAAAGTCAAATACAGGGCAAATACTCTTGTTCATGGACTAATAAACCTGAGTTATTAAATAAAATCTGTGTTGTACTCTTTAACTTAAGATTCCATCCATTAATAAATGTTTAATAAAAATGTAAAGATGGAATATTGTTTAAAGAAGAAATAATCCCCAGTACTTCCAGTTGAATCCAGCTCAGTGAAATGCAAATTTTATAAATTCCAATCCATCAAATAGAAATTTTACTATAAAAGGTTTTCATGGAAATAATAGCTGTCAACTATCAATTAATGCACACGGTCCCATTTTCCTTAAGTACGGTATTGAACTTTAATGAAAGGTTACTTATTCTATCAAATTGCTTTATACTTCATAAGATTAAACTTAACCAAAAATTAACATCAGTATTCCATGAAAAGAGCATGCAAACAAAATTCACCTAAATGACAGGGAAGCCTAAATGTTTTTGTTGCACACTGAGAAATATGCTTCCAACACACATTTTAAAAATGCAAAGAATTCATTTTTTAAACCAATGCTAACAAAAAATTTAACCTGTTCTCAACTGCGTGTCTCTTCTGTATTTTTTTGCCTCCTTACTTTGAGCCACATAAGACCCAGGAGCATTGTTTTTGTGTATGTCAATAGGGGGAAAAAAAACCCGAAACTCAGCTGCAGCCAGTGTGGGATGTCCTAGTAAGGCAAGGGATTTGAACCCAATATACTTGGGTTCAAATTCCAACTCTGTCATTCACAAGCTGTGTAATCTTGATCTAGCTGTTCAGTCCTGAACTTAAAATTCTTCATCTGTAAAGTGAGAACAGTGGACTTATCTTTGAAGATTGTGCTGAATATTGAGAAAAGTGTACAGACAATTTGGAACGCAGCAAGTGTCTAATAAATGGTAGCTGTACTTATTATTTCAGAACTGGCACAAGGTTAGGTAAGGATGTCAATATCCTAATGTAGAAAGTCACTGCCCGCCCAAGTTAGAGGTGCCCCTAGGTAGGAAGGTCTTAATGTATTTTTGCAGTTTTGCAAAACAACACATTCAAATCTCCAGAAGTAACAACATACTTGTGATAAAATGAAGAGTGACTGATAATAATGCTAATGACCCAGGCATGGCTCTATGGCCTTTGAGAACTGCCTAAACACGTGATGAAAATTTCTCTTACAAAAACCGTGTGCAAAGACCTGTATGCAGAAAATTATAAGACGCTGATGAAAGAAATTAAAGATGATACAAATAGCTGTTCTTGGATTGGAACAATCCATGTTCTTGGATTAGAAGAATCAACATTGTGAAAATGACTATACTACCCAAAGCAATCTACAGATTCAATGCAATCCCTATCAAACTAACCCTGGCATTTTTCACAGAACTAGAACAAAAAATTTCACAATTTGTATGGAAACACAAAAGACCCCAAATAGCCAAAGCAATCTTGAGAATGAAAAACGGAGCTGGAGGAATCAGGCTCCCTGACTTCAGACTGTACTACAAAGCTACAGTAATCAACACAGTATGATACTGGCACAAAAACAGAAATATAGATCAATGGAACAGGATAGAAAGCCCAGAGATAAACCCATGCACATATGGTCACCTTATCTTTGATAAAGGAGGCAAGAATGTACAGTGGAGAAAGGACAGCCTCTTCAATAAGTGGTGCTGGGAAAACTGGACAGGTACGTGTAAAAGTATGAGATTAGAACTTCCTAACACCATACACAAAAATAAGCTCAAAATGGATTAAAGACCTAAATGTAAGGCCAGATACTATCAAACTCTTAGAGGAAAACATAGACAGAACACTCTACGACATAAATCACAGCAAGATCCTTTTTAACCTGTCTCCTAGAGAAATGGAAATAAAGACAAAAATAAATGGGACCTAATGAAACTTAAAAGCTTTTGCACAGCAAAGGAAACCATAAACCAGACCAAAAGACAACCCTCAGAATGGGAGAAAATATTTGCAAATGAAGCAACTGACAAAGGATTAATCTCCAAAATTTACAAGCAGCTCACGCAGCTCAATAACAAAAAAAACCCAATCCAAAAATGTGCAGAAAACCTAAATAGACATTTCTCCGAAGAAGATATACAGATTGCCAACAGACACATGAAAGAATGCTCAACATCATTAATCATTAGAGAAATGCAAATCAAAACTACAATGAGATATCATCTCACACTGGTCAGAATGGACATCATCAAAAAATCTACAAACAATAAATGCTGGAGAGGGTGTAGAGAAAAGGGAACACTCTTGCACTGCTGCTGGTGGGAATGTGAATTGGTACAGCCACTATGGAGAACAATATGGAGGTTCCTTAAAAAACTACAAATAGAACTACCGTATGACCCAGCAATCCTATTACTGGGCATATACCCTGAGAAAACCATAATTCAAAAAGAGTCATGTACCAAAGTGTTCATTGCAGCTCTATTTACAATAGCCAGGACATGGAAGCAACCTAAGTGTCCATCGACAGATGAGTGGATAAAGAAGATGTGGCACATATATACAATGGAATATTACTCAGCCATAGAAAGAAATGAGTAGCACTGACATATATACACTACCAAATGTAAAACAGATAGCTAGTGGGAAGCAGCTGCATAATAGCACAGGGAGATCAGCTTGGTGCTTTGTGACCACCTAGAGGGGTGGGATAGGGAGGGTAGGGGGGAGAGAGATGCAAGAGGTAAGAGATATGGGGACATATGTATATGTATAACTGATTCACTTTGTTATAAAGCAGAAACTAACACACCATTGTAAAGCAATTATACTCCAATAAAGATGTAAAAAAAAACCCAAAAAATCGTGGACCTGCTAGAGAATGGACTTGAGGACATGGGGAGGAGGAAGGGTAAGCTGGGACAAAGTGAGAGAGTGGCATGGACTTATATACACTACCAAATGTAAAATAGATAGCTAGTGGGAAGCAGCCGCATAGCACAGGGAGATCAGCTCGGTGCTTTGTGACCACCTACAGGGGTGGGAATAGGGAGGGTGGGAGGGAGACGCAAGAGGGAGAGAATATGTGGATATATGTATATGTATAGCTGATTCACTTTGTTATAAAGCAGAAACTGACACACCATTGTAAAGCAATTATACTGTAATAAAGATGTTAAAAAAACCCCGCAAAAAACCATGTGCATATCAGTATGGAGTGGCATTGAGTGATGCTAACTAAATAAACAATAAAGTAGAATCAAGAGATGTGGGTTCTTTTCCCAGCTCTAATGCTAACTGAATGCATGTCCTTGGACAATTCTCCCCTTCTGGACATCAGTTTCCCCTCCTGTTAGGTGAGCAATGGGCAGGTGTACGTGGGAAAGTATAAATAGCAAGGAGAGGTGGGGCTCTGGCTAAACGGCAAGTGTGTGTGTCCCCCGCAGGGACAGCCTCCACTCAGCTCCAGCTGACTGTTGCCTTGTGAGAATCTGGACCCAGTATTGCTAGATCTGCAAGAAAGTCAGAAATTCAGACTTGGCAAATAATTAAAAATGATTATTTTAAAACCCTGTGCTAGTCAAGGAAAACACATTTACAGGAGGATTTCATGCTTTTGGACTGCCCATTTATAACTCCAGGGTGGATGTTTTCTGAAAGCTCTGTCCAGGTCTGCAGATTTCTAATTTTAGGAAAGTTTCCTTTTTGTCGGGTTCTCTACACTATAATCCTGAAAAAATGACTTACAAAACCCAAATAGATTTTGGCATGAACTAAGCTTAAATTGACTGCCTTCTATCACGAATTAATATTAACCAGAGCTTGTCAGATACTAAATATTTGTTTTAGGAATACACACAGCCTCGGCTTTCATCTGGGTTAAGCTCTAATCTTTGACCTGTCAGTTCCAGGATATAGCACTGGATAAATCATGCTCTCTTGAACAGATAGATGCCAGGGTGGTTGTATACAAATGGAACAATGTGTCAATGAACACCCGAGTTTGGGTTACATCTACTATAAACATCGACATTCTTTTGCAGTGAGCCCATTTGCTGCTTAAGCACTTAAACCTTTGGAAGGTTTGATGCTTCTGTGCTCAATCAGGTTCTAATGATTTCAGATGTTTGCAATTAATGAACCATTAGATTAATTGGTGGAATACCATTAGAAGGGTTTCAGAATTGGGTCAGAACCACAGACAAACTATTACCTGGCAGTCACCAGAGGCAGAATGGTGAGAAGTTGAACTAATGATTTTATTCACTACTCCTATCCCTCCCTGCATATGCACTTTTCTTCTTGGTAAAAGATTAGCCATGACCAGTGTCTAAGTTCGGCAAAACAGAAAGGGAGGAGAGGGTTGAAAAAGAAAGAAAGAAAAATGATCGTTTCATATACCTCCAGTTAAGACTTGATCTTCTGAAGACTGAGATTTTCAGTGGTACCAAAAATTGACACCATTTCTCAGTGTTTGTCTGAATCTCTTGCTCTCTCTGGGCTTTTTTCCTAAGCTCCTATGTTTTATTAATTATGTAACACATCGGCCATCTTAGAAAAATGATTAATGGGACTTCAGAAACATGGAAATAAATAAGCCAAGCTTCAATATATGATTATGTAAGCTTGATATAAACTCCAGGGTAGCCATCTTTTAAGAAGTGTGCCTAAGGAGTTGAACACAGCCCGTCGCTACAGTACTTAAATCTGGCAGCACCATGAGTTATCACCTGGTGGTAGATGGCACTTTAGATGAATTTGTAATTTGAAAAGTTAAATTAACCCTGAAATATATTATTTATCTGTTTCCCACTCAGGAAAGAGATCTTCACATAAACAGATTCTTACTGGCTGGTGTGAAGAGTCATCCCAAGGTAAGCTAAGCTCAGATACGTGCTAAATTGATGGTGACTGTTATTTTTTTATAGCAAAGAAAGTCAGTTTTTGGAAAAGGACACCACCACTGCAAAAACGTATTTTCAAAGAAAATGCTGTTGCTTTCTTCATAGTTTGTGTGGTTGCCTGATACTTTGTCATGTGTTTATTTGCCTATTTGTTCACTTTGGGTCTCCCCACTAGAATATAATCTCCATGAGGTCAGGGTCTTGGTTATTTAGTTCAGGGCTCTGTCTCACTGACTATAAGAATTCTGATACACAGCAGATACTCAATAAATATTTGTTGAGTGGGTGCAGAAATAAGTATTTGTTGTCAAGAGAAAATGACTTTGGAATTTGTGTGGTCCTGGAAGAATATTGGTTGGCCCAGGCAGTGATATTACTGCTCTGTGGGCAGGCTCATTTATTCGTTTATTCAAACAATCTTTATTGAGGACCTACTATATCCTAGACCTTGTTCTAAACACTGCAGATATGGCAGTTCACAGGGCACAGTTCCTCCTCCTTATGGACCTTACCTTCTCATGGGGAAAACAAATCACACATGTCATTACACAAGGGGTATATTTAATGAAAAGTTGGGTAATAATTTTGAAGAAAAAAATAACAGGGGCCGTGAGAACATGTTGAAATGGAAGCCTAGTCTTGCTTGGAAAGACAAGGAAATCTTCCCTAGGGAAGTAATATTTAACCTGAGACTTTAAGGATAAATAGGACTTGGAGAGCATTCAGAGCAGAAGGAAAGCATGAGCAAAGGTCCTGAGGTGGGAGCATCTTCACTTTTGAAATGTAGCAAGCAAATCAGTGTGGCTGTAGTAGAGAGAGAAAGCAGGAGAGGGTAGAGCGTGGAAAGAAAGCAAGCTTGTGTGAAATGACTGGGTCTGTGAAAGCCATACTGAAGGACTCTGCCTTTATCCTGAAAGCAATGTCATTGAAGTGTTCCAAGTAAGGTGGTAACGTGATCAAGTTTTAATTTTAAAAACGTTATTCAAGTAAATTAGAAATAAAATTATTTTTAAATGGTGAGAAGAATCCATTTTTAGTTTTCCTTGGGTTCTCTTACAAGAAGGAAATGACAGATACTTTTAAAGTAAAATAATAAAGAGCCAGTGGTTGGGGGCAAAAAGACCTTATCTCCAATTATCCATGTATTAATTCAGTTCTACTCGAGAAGCATCTTCATCTGAGCCTACTTCTGAAAGTGACACAAACTTCAGAGATTGAATGAGATTTCTTGGTTTTGTTTTGAATTAAGTAAGAAATTGCTAAGGTGGTAGGTGTTCAAAATGTTTCCCCCTTTGCTAAACTTGCATAGATGCTGTCAATTCATGAAATTATTTGATCAATTGTTCTTTCATTTGTACAACAAACATATTAGAAGAACCTCGTATATGTCATGCCTTAGTTGCCAGGGCTAGAAGTGAATGTAAACATATTCTCTGTGAGCCATGTAAATGGTGTTCAACAAGTGTTTGACAAATGGCTGACTGGTAAATAAGGTGCTTCCAATCAGGAATGGACACAGATAATACAGTGTGGCCCTTGTTATAAGATATATAAGAAAAAGAAAGTGCTCTGGGAGAAGCCAACCTTACACGAGCATAAAAAGAACAGGAGGGTATCAGGGAAGACTCCAGTGAGCAGATAACATTTAATTTGGCTTTGGAGAATCAATAGGAGTACCTAAACAAAGAACATAGCAAAAACAATAGCCAACAGGCACAATTGCCTAAATCTTAGTCATTGTGTGGTTTAACATCTCATATACCACATTCTTAATTTTTGCCATGGCCTTTTCCTTTCTATACTCCTGTTTATTTTAAAATTTATTTTTTCTAGCCATTATTTTTTTTATTAAATCACAGATTAAGGTTGGAATATGAGTGGCAGGAAAGTACTTTCACCTCCTTGGTTAAATATATTCTTGGATGTTGTATTCTTTTTGATTCAGTGGTAAAAGGGATCGTTTTCTTGATTTCTCTTTCTGATACTTCATTGTTAGGGTATAGAAATGCAATGTATTTATATATATTTTTGTATCTTGCAACTTTACTGAATTCATTTATTAGTTCTAATAGTTTTTTGGTGGAGTCTTTAGAGTTTCCTTTATATGGTGTCATGTCATCTGCAAATAATGACAGTTTTACTTCTTCCCTTCCAATTTGGATGCCTTTTATTTCTTTTTCTTCTCTGATTGCTATGGCTAGGACTTCCAGTGCTATGTTGAATAAAAGTGGTGAGAGCAGCCATCCTTGTCTTGTTCTTGATCTTAGGGGAACAAGCTTTCAACTTTTCACTGTTGAGTATGATGTTAGCTGTGGGTTTGTCATAAATGGACTTTATTATGTAGAGGTATGTTACCTCTGTACTAACTTTGTTAAGAGCTTTTATCATGAATGGATGTTAAATTTTGTTAAATGCTTTTTCTGCATCTGTTGAGATGATCATGTGATTTTTATCCTTTGTTTTGTTAGTTTTGTGTATCACATTGATTGATTTACAGATATTGAACTATCCTTGTATCCCTGGAATAATCCCACTTGATTGTAGTGTATGATCCTTTGAATGTATTGTTTAATTTGGTTTGCTAATATTTTGTTGAGGATTATACTCGTGTTTAATATTTTTATTTAAATAGACTTAAAAGTTTAGTCTTATCCTAGGTAATAAGAGCTATAAAAGCATGGTTCAATGTGTTGATTTTAGTTTTCCTTAATACATATTTGAAGAGATAAACATGCTAAAGATTGCTTATCCTATGTCCATTTTCCCCATTCCCTTTTTCTAATAGAACCCCAATGTGCTGGGCTATCCATCCACCTTTCTTTCATGCAGTAACATGCCACATTCTCAGTTCAGGAAGACAGAACCTAATTAGTCTAGTTATCACTTCTCAAAATCTCATTCCCCTCTTCTGTGATTGGTTCGGGGGCAGTCATATGTCCCAGTTCTGGCCAATGAGAGGTAATAGAGGTCTGCAAGGGGATTTTTGGGAAAGATTTTCTTATTCTGAAGAAGACATCTGAAGAGAATATTTCGGCAACTCTGGAGCTGCAGAAACTCATCTTGTGACCATCAAAGAAGCCAGCCTGCAGGTAAGGCTCACATGTTAAGTGGCAGAGTGGACACATGGAAAGAATCTTGGTGTTGATGAATCATATAACTGCTCTCTTAACCAGCTGAGAGTTGCTCTAGTTCTGGATCTCTTACTGTATAAGAGAATAGTAAAGGTCTAGATAGTAAATATTTTAGACTTTATAGACCAAAAGCAGTGATCAGGGATATTATATAACAAGAGACAAAACAAATTTCTACCAGTTGCTTATTGATGAAATTCAAAATATAAAAATAATAGAGTATAATTTTTTATAGTAGAGATTTACTAAGGAGAAGAATGGATTTGTGTGTGTGTGTGTGTGTGCTCTCTATCACCAAGTGGTTTGCAAATATTTATCTGTAAAAACCATTCTTGGTTTGCAGATCATGCAAAAGCATGCAACAGTTCAGATCTGACTGGTGGGCTATAGCTTGCCAACCCCTGTTTTAAGGCAGTTTTTCTTTAACAATTTGTATTGGTTGAAAATTATTCACAAATAATCTCTACTATTCATAGCCAAGGGCATTCTAATTGACACACATTAAACTTCAGAATAAAAATTTCTCTATGAATCACCCCAGACCATCTTACGTTCACCATGGGATGATTAACCAACTTTAGGAAATAGTAGTTTACATTCATTAAACACTTATTATGTGCCCAGTATTAGATTCTAAATATTTTATATGCATGAATGAATTTAATCCTTACAAAAACCCATCAGGTAGGCATTATTATCATTGCCATTTTGTATATGAGAAAATTATGTCACCGAGCAGTTAAATAGTTCTGCTAAAGGGAGGTGGTTAGTAATGTTAGTAATTCTCTGCCACTGTGATGTTCACTATGGTCTTTCATCCCAATATATGTGCAAATGAACCATTTACATAAACTTGCTTCTGATTCGAACTTCCCAAACTAACTGGCACATCTCGGGGAAGTCAGATATGGAGACAGATGATGCAGCTTTAAAAAAAATTATCATTACGTTTCTTTACGGTTAAAGAGCATCTGGAGCAATTTAAGGAGTTAGAAAGGGAATAAGATGTTTTACAACATAATGTGCCCCAGGATTGCCATACAAGTGGGAAACGTGTTCGTTGAATAATGGCTCTGTGCCTTCCTTTTTTTGGTATGCTTTATGCAGATTTTGAGAACATTACTGTAGTGAGGTTAGATCTTTATTTATTTAGTTTTGAAGAATTTTCTTTAAGTCTAGCATTCCAGGGAATAATGTAGCACTCCAAATAATAATTCATACTAAAAATGGAAAAAATGGAGAAATCGTACCCTGCACGGGGTAGAGAACAAAGAATAAAAATGTGAATCATTAAAAAGCAAAAAACAAAGACTGTAAATAAACCCCTATAATTACGTATCACAAAAGGAAAGCCACTCCAAATGGTTCAGCAGCCTCATCACCAGCCTCACTAATAATCATTGCAATCTCAGTCTCTCCCTTAAGATAATGAGCAGCACACATTGAAAAAAAAAAAGTGTAAACATGAGCAACAATGTCTCATCTGAAAACAAAACAGAATTCAATGGCTCACCGTAAGGTTTGCTACTGAGCCCCAGTGCAGAGAATTTTAATTTACAACCTGTCCCTTCCTTTAAAAGGTCAACCAAGGGGGAGAGACAACAGAATTATGAAGGTGGCCTTACTAACTAGACAGTATATTTCTCCCCGGCCTCCCCCAATGGTGGGCCCATCTGAAATGAACGCAGAGAATTAATGCTTCAATAATTAACCAAATTTAAAGACAATAATTAGTAAACAGTTTTGTCACCCTTAAAACTGTACTGCTGCCATTAACATTTCTGTAGTTCTCCAAGTACATTATAAATCACAAGTAATACAAAAAGACAGTGTAATAATGAGAATGCAAAGGCTGCATCAAAAATTCAGATGTCAGCTTCTCCCCCTCTCTGTCACCCTTCTGTTAATTTATTTTATTATTTTCTCAAGCAATGTAGCCACAAATGCATCATATAATAAATGCCCCTTTTACCTCAGAAAATGATACTTATTAGTAGAGCCAAGAAACAATATAGAATATAGGGTTTATTATTTTTTCTTCTCCACACCTGCCCTTTCATCTCTAGAATTTATTTTGAAAGGCAAAAAAGTAAAAATCCTTGTGAACAGGGAAGAAAGGACTGAAGAAGCATTATGCAAAACAGATGTAAAACAGTTTATAATAGTGCATGTTATTATTGATACTTTATTTCTGTCTTTTTTTTGCCTGTCAGGGTAATCAGTAGAGTTCCTCCCCAGACTCATCTTTATGTTTCCTCTCAATTATTGTTGTTCCACAAAAAATTGGATCATCTCAAACATACCTAGTAGGATAGAAGGAAAGATAAGTCAGTTTTTTTTTATGGTGATATTTTATCTGTTGGAGTGGATGAAATTGCTGTACTTTTTTTTAAATTGATATATTAGACATTATCATATTTATTTATTTATTTTGGGCTCTGTTGGGTCTTCGTTTCTGTGCGAGGGCTGTGTTGGATCTTCGTTTCTGTGCGAGGGCTTTCTCTAGTTGTGGCAAGCGGGGGCCACGCTTCATCGCGGTGTGCGGGCCTCTCACTGTCGTGGCCTCTCTTGTTGTGGAGCACAGGCTCCAGACGCGCAGGCTCAGTAGTTGTGGCTCACGGGTCTAGTTGCTCCGCGGCATGTGGGATCTTCCCAGACCAGGGCTCGAACCTGTGTCCCCTGCATTAGCAGGCAGATTCTCAACCACTGTGCCACCAGGGAAGCCCCATAAATTGCTGTACTTTTTGAGCACATTCTATTTTCCTGCTCCTTCAAGAAGTCATTTGCGGCTCTGCTTCTTGGGTAATGTAGCCTATTTTATCAAAAAAAGAGTAGCTCTCAGTTTTGTTGCATATACATGGGCTTCTGGAGTGCTTGTGTGTTTGACTATCATACATTCTCTTCAAGGGCTCCCTTTGACTTTCTGCATTGGGCAGAGCAAACTCATTCAAATGTCCCATCCCCGGCTACCCAAATGCTTATGCAAGGATGTCATTTAGGCATGGGTAAGGTCGATCATGAAGGTTTTAAAGTCTGCTTTAATTTTTCAGGAATGTTTTGCATCCCAGTCACATATACCCCAGTATAAGAGGTCTTAGCCATTTGTAACTTGTCACCTGATGGATTTCCAAAAATGAATCTAGAACATTCTTTAACACCATACACAAAAATAAACTCAAAATGAATTAAAGACCTAAATGTAAGACTGGATACTATAAAACTCTTAGAGGAAAACATAGGCAGAACACTCTTTGACATAAATTGCAGCAGTATCTTTTTGATCCGTCTCCCAGAGTAATGGAAATAAAAACAAAAATAAACAAATGGGACCTAATTAAACTCAAAAGCTTTTGCACAGCAAAGGAAACCACAAACAAAATGAAAAGCAAACCCACAGAATGGGAGAAAATATTTGCGAATGATGCAACTGAGAAGGGACTAGTCTCCAAAATCATGTGGCTCAATATCCAAAAAACAAACAACCCAATAAAAAAATGGGCAGAAGATGAAGACATACAGATGGCCAAGAAGGCGCATGAAAAGCTGCTCAACATCACTAATTAGAGAAATGCAAATCAAAAGTACAATGAGGTATCACCTCACACCAGTCAGAACGGCCATCATCAAAAAATCTATAAACAATCCTGGAGAGGGTGTGGAGAAAAGGGAATGCTCCTACACTATTGGTGGGAATACAGCCACTGTGGAGAACAGTGTGGAGGTTCCTTAAAAAACTAAAAATAGAATTATCATATGATCCTGCAATCCCACTCCTGGGCATATGTCTGGAGAAGAACATAGTTCTAAAGGATACGTGCACCCCAGTGTTCATTGCAGCACTGTTTACAATAGCCAAGACATGGAAGCAACCTAAATGTCCATCGACAGATGAATGGATAAAGAAGACGTGGTACATATATACAATTGAATATTACTCAGCCATTAAACAGAATGAAATAATGCCATTTGCAGCAACATGGATGGACCTGGAGATTATCATACTAAGTGAAGTAAGTCAGACAGAGAAAGACAAATATCATATGATATCACTTATATGCAGAATATAAAAAACTGATAAAAATGAACTTATTTAGGGGGCTTCCCTGGTGGTGCAGTGGTTGAGAGTCCGCCTGCTGATGCAGGGGACACGGGCTCTTGCTGCAGTCTGGGAAGATCCCACGTGCCGTGGAGCGGCTGGGCCCGTGAGCCGTGGCCGCTGAGCCTGCATGTCCAGAGCCTGTGCTCCGCAACGGGGGAGGCCACAACAGTGAGAGGCCCGCATATACCGCAAAAAAAAAAAAAAAAAAAAAAAAAGAACTGATTTACAAAATGGAAATAGACTCACAGACTTAGAGAATGAACTTACGGTTACCAGGGGGAAGGGTGGGGGGAAGGAATAGACTGGGAGTTTGGGACTGACATGTACACGCTACTATATTTAAAATGGATAACCAACAAGGACCTACTATAAAAAAATAAACAAAAAATAAAAATACAGAGGTGTAAAGCTGATGGCAGAGTAGCCCCTGTTTTCCCAAGGTTTCTGAAACATCTGTGAGAGAGGCGCAGAACTCACTGCCACGTAGTTTAGATTTCCTGATAGAAATTCATTGTTTTGTGTGCCAGCCTGCATACTGGCAGCAGTGTGGTTCCTGGGAGAAACCTAGCATTTGTGTTGTTAAGTCCACACTGGAGCACAGGACAGGTCCCACTCAGAAGATTAGTGCACTTAGAGAAGCAGATGGGCTGTGTTTTACGAAAACTCCAAGTACATACATTCTAACTTGAATAAACCATACACATTTGGAAGGGGAGTGATTATGTTATAAATGGACTGTTCACTTTTAGGGCGTTTACACAGAAGCATTCTTTTAGCTAGGCAAATTTTAACACATGAAAGAGGATTTGATTTTGAAATCACTTGAACAGAATCTATTGTAAGTACAGTTGATTCTTGAAGAACATGGGTTTGAACTGCCTGGAGCCACTTAAATGAGAATTTTTTTTCCCAATAAATGCTACAGTATACATGATCCAAGGTTGATTGAATCCATGGATGTGGAACCACAGATACAGAGGGCCAACTATAGGATCTGAGTGTCTGGATTTTGGTGTCTGTGACAGGTCCTGTAACCAATCCCTTGCAGATACCCAGACACAACTATACTTCAAATACACCACTTGGGGTGGGAGTACTGATTGGTCACAAATATTTTCTCTGTGACAAAAATGGAAATTAAAATTTTATGTTTTTATCTTTCCATCTAGTTTCTAATGCCCGAATTATCTTAAAACAATGATAAAAGTTGTAATCAGAAATTCATCCAAATCAGTTGTTCTAGTTTGATTTTGTGACTTCATTTAAAAGTTGAGCCAAGTCTAATTACAAGGGTTGAAAACATTGCTTCTTGATCTTTCCATGCATCTCTTCTGTTCATCCATACACACCTGAGCAGAATTATTCTAAGCACATTGAATCTATGTATTCTCTCTGAGTCTCAGTTTATTATAGTAAGGGTCAGGAAAAAAATTATAAAAGAAATATTAAAAGAAAAAAGAAAAGAGGGGAAAAGCAAAAACTTCTACTTATTAAGAAACCCCTTTTAGCCAGTGGGGCTCTGAACGAATCCAGGGGCATCAGTAGTTCCTGAACTGCAAAAATATTTCCTAGTCCTGTGAATTATAAAAACCTCTGAAGTTCAATATGAATCCCTAGTACACTGATAGGATTAGAAATTTCATTTTTTAATAAAAATGCATAACAGAGTAGGACATAAAATGATGTATTTCTGTTTGAAACCATGAAAGTGCACCATATTTGTCTGGAAATGTGTATGTGAAATTTAAACAATCCCTGCAGACATGCATCCAGTTTTTGGTTTTTTTTGAGTTTGTTCTCAATTGAAATTCCACTTTCAAAGTCTGTGCTGCCAGCTCCCAACCTCACACTCTCTCTCGCTCCTGTTTGCCTCAATTTCCTTCTGTTTATGACCCTTTTCAGTTGCGCCCCTTGATTTATGGTCATTTGTATGGTTTCTCTGCTTTACTTTATGGCAGTTTATGTCATACTGGTCTTGTCATAAATGGCTACCACAAATTGAGGTAAAATATCATAAAACATTAGTGAGTCCCTGATACTCAAGTTTCTTTAGAATAAGCCCTGACAGTTACCAACCATAGAAAAACAGATTTGGACATTTGAAGGGTGCAGCATCTGTAAAAGTAGTAATAATAATAAAAAATAATAGCCACTAAGTTTTACTGAACTTTCTGTGTCCCAATCACTATGTTAAACTCATTTCATACATTAGCACATTCAGTTGTTCTTCTGTGTCTGTAGGTGACTGATTCCAAGACCCCTGTGGATACTAAAATCCACAGATGTTCAAGTCCCTTATATGAAATGGCATTGTACATTTGGCCTGCTGGGTCCGCGGATTCTGCAACTGCGGATTCAACCAACTGCATTTCGGGATCCAGACGCAGATCTTGGTCCTATAGAGGTCCTGTAGAGGACCAACTGTATAATTCTTGTTACTTCTCTATGTGGAAGAAACTATTATCACTCCTATTGTGCAGACTGGGAAACTGAGGCACGGAGAGGTTCAGCGCAGCCAATAAGTGGTGGAACTTCAAAAAAATCCATACTCTTATTCCAGAGCCCATGTTCGTACCCATTATGCATTCAGGTGCTACAACTAACCCTGTATGCAGATGAGGGGTTGAGTTGATTGAAATGTGGAATTTCACGTTTGGTAGACAGTTTACACTCTCTATAAGCCCTTGTTACCTTCAGACCTCTCCCACTCTCCTCCCCTTCCCAGCTCACAAGCCCTTCCAACACAGTGTGACGAAGCCCTGCTGTACTACATGTATTTTCTGACCTTGCCACATATTCTAGCTCCCAAATATTTGCAGCACCATTATTTCCTTTCCAATTCACCCAGCTCACTCCTGAACTTGTCCTTCAACGTCTCAGCTTTGCCAGCACTTCTTAAGCCAGAAACCTGAAGAAGTCCCTTTGATTCCTCCTCTTCCCAGCTTGCAAGTCCTGTCTTTGCTACCTGGAAGATGCATCTCACACCCATCCGCACTTCTTTTTTCCACCTTTCACAAGCTGGGTACTGCAAGCTGCTATCACGTTTTTCCTGAACTGATGGAGAACCAGTTTTCACAAACACTGCTAGTGCCCTCTCCTCTGTGTTCTACGTGGGAGCAAAAGCATTCATAAAACACAAGCTGTGATTGTGGAGCTGTTAGCCCCACTTATCACTGTCATTGGCTTCCTTTGGTACTCCATCTGACTCCTGCCTCTCTCATGACCTTGACTCATGCCCGGTCCCTGCCTCACGGGCCTCCCTGTGAACTAAGAGAATTCTTTCCTAACTTGGAAACTTCACACAGCTTTCCTCTCTGTCTTGGATTCCCAGCCCCTAACCCTTACCTGCCTTTGTCTTTATATGGTAAATCTGTTCTTCATTGTTTCCTCCTCAAATTCACCTTCCACCTGTCTTTAATTCTCTACCACAGCAACCGTTTCCTTCATAGGTCTGATCATATTGTTTAGTGATTTGTTTACTTATTGATGATCTGTCTCCTCATCTAGATTGTAAGCTTCATGAGGACAGGCCCACAGCAGTGTTCCTAGCATTTGGTCCAAAGTCTAGCACAATAGCATAATAAATATTTGTTAAGTGGATATACACATTCTTATAGGAATGTCTTGATTCCTCAGCTGGGTTGTGAGGGCCGGAAGGACAGAAGTGTGTCTTCTTTTTCTGTTAAATATGTTAAAGCATGAGCATTCATATCCTTGGCATAACATGGATGTTAACTTAATACATAGTGGTTGGCTGAATTATAACAACCCTTATAAAACCTTGGCTCACAGGATTAAGACAGTGTGTGGCGCTGGATTGGGATGGAAGGGGTATAAAACGTGGGGAATGGATCATAAAACAGATGAGGACAACAGTTTCTGTGATCCGTTCAATTCACTAACATAAGTATCTGAGCATTTGATTAAAGAAGAAAAAGGAACAGAGATTAAAGAAGAAAAAGGAAAAGAGAAGAAAAATAGGAACCAGGAGGAAAACTAGACGCAGTGTATTTTTTTCTTTCTTTCTCTCTCTCTCTCTCTCTCTTTTTTTTTAATACCCCCTCATCTGCTGTCTTTTCCAAAAATCTTTCTAGGTTTCTTGTGTCACATCCATAGCGAAGTGTAAATTTTAGTTTCCAATATAGATGGCCATTTCCAGCGAAGTTTAGCGAAAGGAACAAAATCTCATCTGAGACTGAAATTTGGCATCCTTTTGCCTCTTCGTGCCGGGAACTATTTTTTGTCTTTGCAAAATGCAATGAGATATAAATCCCGTTGCTTTTATTTCTACGTGGTACTACACCAAGCCGAAAATGGACTGGGAACAAAGAAGCGCCTCCGAACTAGGGCCAGCCATTGCAGTCCTGATTCATAGTACGTGCCGTATTACGCGGGAGAACTCAAATCAGGGTCCTATAAAAATGGGAGGCTATTTTTAATTGTGCTCACTTCCAATCCCCTTCCTCTCTTTGTAAATTTCTTTTCACCCTGGCACTCCTAGCTAACGAGATTGCCACCCACAGAAACGCCTGCTACACCCAACAGCTAACATGTGATGTGACACCATTTGGAAGGCTGGCAGTTCACAGAGCATATGGGAGACTTCAGATGGGGCTTGAGGAGCATTTGGCACAGGGTTTCTCATGGTGGGGAGTGCTATCGGCCCATGGAACAGGCCCGTTCTTTACTGAGTGGGACTGTCCTGTGCATGGCAAGATGTTTAGCGTTCCTGGAACCCCGGCATTACATGCCAGTGGATGCCTCCAAGTCATGGTGACAGATAAAAGTACCCCCTCTGCCCTAAACATCACCCTCGGGCTACCCTGTCTGCTTTGGCCAAGAACCACCAAGAGGATTTTAAAACTTTCCCTAGCCATCTCAAGATGAAGGTTCACATTTGTGACCATGAAAAAAATCAAGAACCAATTCTTTGATATTCTTAAATCATAGTAAGAGGAACAGTAATAATTATTATCTTTTAAGTATTTATTATGCATTATGTACCTTCAAAGCATTTTGTATGCATTTCCTCATTTGGTCCTCCATGAAGTAATTATCAGTGTTGTAGTGAGATCTATTTAATAGTAAGACCGAAATGTGTCCAAAGACCCACTCAGGGTTGCCCCTTGTGACCCTGATGACCAGGCATCACTGATATCATGGCTGGAGGAGTCTGTGTTGTCCCCTCCATGTCTCCTTCTTCTATTGCTCTACCTTTTCTTTCTCCTTATCCTTCTTCTTTCCCTGCAATATTAAAAAAATTTTGTTCTTTTTCAGTGGCTTTTTGCTCCTCTTCCCAAATAATTTACTGTATAAAAAATGAATAGAATTTTCTGTTTTCTGGTTACAGCATTAAATAACAATAGCTAGATGGATTATCGCCAAATTTAGAGGGTATAGTTTGGGATATTCAGACTACAGTAGTGTCTGTAGAGTTGGTGAGAGTCACTGTGTGGTGGTGACGGAGATGTATGGTGATACTCCAGGGTAGCCAAAATAGGTTCAACAAGAGGCCCACGTGACTAAAGGAGAGATGGTTCATGTCAAGATGATGTGGTTAGGGTAACAAACAAAAACAAGTGCTTTCAGTGTGAGCTCCAGCCAAAGGTCACAAAGGCAGATGTTGGGAATCCAGGAGTTGATCCGATCTGTGATTGAGTTGCTTCTTTATGGGAAACTCCATGTGGCATCCTCGGGTGAGGTCAGCAGGAGTTTCTTTATTTTTATTTATTTATTTATTTATTTTTGTGTTCGGAGTTTCTTTATTTACTGATGTTTAATGACGCATGCAAATGTGTACTGAGGGTTTGCTCTGTGCTGGGGGATGGGGCGGAAGGGTGAGTAAGCTATGACCCCAGCCCTCCAGGAGTTCACAGCCTGGTAGAGCAAACTGAAACGTAGGTAGCATCATGCGCATTAAAAGAGAGCAAGAGGGGCTTCCCTGGTGGCGCAGTGGTTGGGAGTCCGCCTGCTGATGCAGGGGGCGCGGGTTCGTGCCCCGGTCCGGGAGGATCCTGTGTGCCGTGCAGCGGCTGGGCCCGTGAGCCGTGGCCGCTGGGCCTGCACATCCGGAGCCTGTGCTCCGCAATGGGAGAGGCTGCAGCGGTGAGAGGCCCGCGTACCGCAAAAAAAAAAAACAAAAAAAAAACAAAAAACAGAGAGCAAGAGTTCTCAGCATCAGCACTACTAACGTTTGTGGTGGGAGAATTTTTTGTTCAGTCAGGGCTGCCCTGTGCATTGTAGGATCTCCTGTGCCTCCTGAGACATAAAGTTTAACTCTATCTGATCCACTGTGGCTACCCACACCCTCAAGTCAAAGCAGTTTCTTAGATAAAGGTAATTACATCTCTAAGAATATTTCTGGTTTGGGCTGGTAGGATGTTAGAGTTTCAAAACCTGTATGTTTTGTACATATAACATGCTTTTAAAAATAAATATACTTTAAACAGTACTATCAAGTGATTGTATTGTATTGTGTTAGCATGTTTTCTAGTCAAGCTCTTGTAGCTACAAAACCAAGAGGTACACTGAACTTGAATTAATGACTAAATGTGTACAGAGAGAGGGGAGTGAGAGGTGCCATGAGGTCAGAGAGGCCCAGAATTGACGGCTAAAAGGGTGGACAGTGCACAGTAGGTCCACAGAGGCTGAGAGTAGCTGAGGCATCACACTGCCAGGGCACAGGGTAGGGCATGGGGTTTGTCAGCTTCGGTGGGCACCACCTCCCAGAACCATCACTGCACCCCAGGGCTCCTGCTGGATGCCATTGCACGTCCCTGGGGTCTGGGTGTGAGGCAAGTCCTGTATCCCTTAGTTCCCTTTGTATTCTTTTTTCTATTTTAAAGAGTTATTTTTATTTATTTATTTTGGCTGCACTGGGTCTTAGTTGTGGCATGCAGGATCTTGGTTGCAGCATGCAGTCTCTTAGTTGTGGCACGCATGCAGGATCTGGTTCCCTGACCAGGGATCAAACCTAGGCCGTCTGCATTGGGAGCCTGGAGTCTTAGCCACTGGACCACCAGGGAAGTCCCATCCTTTTGTATTCTTACAGCAAGCCCGACCACCTGAGGTAACATGAACACAAGCCTGTACCTCCCACCTAGGAAAATAAATACCTTGATGATGTCAGTCTGTATTATATAATTGTGCGGGCAGGGAGAAGGGAAAGAAGAAACTAGCTCACCTTTGGGCAAATCCTTGCTTTGTTGAGGTTGATGAAACATTTGAAAGTTAATCTGTTGAAGGAACTGGAATTCTCTGGGCGGATGCCAACCTGCAGCAGAGAAGTGGTCTAGAATTGTTGAGAAAATAAAATGGTTCAGAGGAAAAGGTTTGCTTCTGTGTCAGTAAGTGGGTGTTTCATGGGCAGATAATCAAAATTTAGCCCAGACAATAAGAAAAGCATTTGAGCATTGAGAAGGACCCATTTTAGATATCATCTGCTCAGGGAAGACTGCTCTGACATCCTTCCTCCCCAAAGGAGACTGACTTTTGTTCCCTTCTGCCAAGATCCCCAGTCACCCTCTACATATATCTATTGTCTTCATACTGCATTGGATTATAATGATCTGTTTACTTGTCTGTCTCAGCTGGGCTCTGGGATCCCCAGAGGCAGGGCCTGTGTCTAATTCATCTTTATATCCCCAGCCTCTAACCGATAGCGTCCCTATAATAGGTGATCAATAAATTTTTAAATGAGTGAATGAACAAATTCACTCCTAAGGCTCCCCCCATGTACATTTTTTAGGAGGAGAAAAGAATTCATTTTAACCTGAATATAGGTTTTCTTTCCAAAAGAACTTGTTGGTAAAGGACAGCTACGGATATCTTCCGAGAGAGAAAAATGATAGAACCGTCTTCCATGCTATATTTCAAACTTACGTCAACTTTTCTTTAAAAAAAAGTCTGTCCACCAGCACTAGTATCATTTTTCAAATTTCATGTCATCCTTTTTCAGATGCTACCCATACATCATTTTAGGCAGAGAGTATCCATCATGGTTGAAGCTAAATAATTTTCAAAGCTGTCAGGGAGTGGACACCAAAAAGGTCCCCATTTCCTCTGAACAGAGTTATCCAGGGCTGGTGGTGAGGATCCTGCTGGGAAAGGAGAGATGGCATCCTGGGAGTGAGTGCCTCTTAAATTGGTTTCACATGGAACTAAGAAAAAAATTCATTCAGAAGTTAGACCTTAATTCTCTTCATAAAATGTCACACATACACCCATCAATCTCATAGTTAGGTAAGAGTTTATTTTCAGAGCAAGATTTTAGGTTAAAAAGAAAGTCCATTTTTCTAATCACTATGTTTTCCTTAAAAAATATTTATATATATAGTTTTTTTCTAATTTTAGAAGTAAATCATGTTTATTTACAAAATACAAAGCAGTGTAAGCAAGAAAATAAAATTCATGAACTATCTCAGCATACAGAGATACCCACTCTAAATATTATTTTTGTTGCAATTTTCTCTCAGGCAAGTGCACACACACACGATGTGTATATATACACTTATATGTATATATATATGTGTGTGTATATACTATAATTTTTTTTTACAAATTTGGTGTTATATTCTCTATGGAGTTTTACATCCTGCTTTTCTCACTAAATTATATCTTAAACTTTTTCCTGTGTCATTAAATATTCTTTGAAAACATGATTTTTCAAGGCTACATTATATTTGATTTTATGGGTATACCATAATTTATTTATCTCTTGTTAGACATGCTGGTTGTCTTGGCTTTTTGCAATATGGTATTTTATTTATTGCATTTTCCCTGTCTTTCACCTTTTCTGTGTTTATCATCTATATAATTCTCAAGAATCATAATCTTATCTTTTTATTAGAATGTCAAAGATAGGTAAATGGATTTTGTTTTTATAACTCACAAAGATTCAACCTACAGGAAGCTTTTTGGTTGTCTCTTAAATCAGTAAGAGCTATTAAATATGTTCACTTTTATAATATAGATTAAATTCTGTCAATTAAATGAGTGTGCTTGTATTTCTTTCCTGTTTACCGATTTGTTGTGAGTTGATGTACAAGTCCTTGTTTTAGATCTGAACAGGCTACAAATACATCCAGAATGGGTACCTAGAAGGTTTCTTTAAGGGAGAAAATAAAATGATGGCACAACTCTTGCTAGTTTAGAATCTTAGCTGTGCCATTTGCTTGCTTGGGTAACCTTGAGCATCTGTTTTTTGGCCTGTAAGAGCCTCAACTTTTTTATCTATAAATTTGTGGGAGACAAAAGCATCTAAGACTTTACAAGTTAAATGTGAGGATTACATGGGACAAAGTATATAAAGTATACTTATTGTGGGGTGCCAGACACAGGGGATACCTGCCCATCACAGAGAATGTTGTTATTATTTATCCTAGTTTCTAAGTTAAAGCAAGTTAAATGTTAGATGTTTCTTCTTGGGCTAAGGATAGAGAAGTGGCAGCGGCCTTGCCTTATTTGTTTTCTTTTTAAATTTTTATTTAATTTTGGCTGAATTGGGTCTTCCTTGCTGCGTGTGGGCTTTCTCTAGTTGCAGTGAGCAGTGGCTACTCTTCGTTGTGGTGTGCAGGCTTCTCATTGCGGTGGCTTCTCTTGTTACACAGCATGGGCTCTAGGTGCGCAGGCTTCAGTATTTGTGGCTCTCGGGCTCAGTAGTTGTGGCTCGTGGGCTCTAGAGTGCAGGCTCAGTAGTTGTGGCACACAGGTTTAGTTGCTCCGCGGCACGTGGCATCTTCCCGGACCAGGGCTCAAACCCGTCTCCCCTGCGTTGGCAGGCAGATTCTTAACTACCGCGCCACCAGGGAAGCCCGCCTTGCCTTATTTGACCAGGCAGTCAGAAACAAATCCTTTTTGAGTAGGCTGGTGTCTGGCTTTTCTTTTTAATTTTTCACAGCTTTACTGAGGTATAATTTACATACCACAAAATTCACCTATTTAAATGTACAACTCATTGATTTTTAGTAAATTTATAGAGTTGTTCAATTATCATCACAATCCAAATGTTGAGTAGACTCTGAGATACAAGATAAAGGGATTCTTTCCCAACAAAAATGTAAGCAATTCCTTTGTTTAGTTAGAAGAGCTTAAATGGTCATGAGTTAGACCCTAGGAGGGTCACCCAGAATGTATGACCAGTCATCTATGATGAATACATGTACTGCAAGTTAAAAAGGGAATGAGGTAAGGCTGAGAATCTTTATAAAGAAATTATTTTGAATAATTTCTGACTTAAAGAACAGAAGCAAGAATAGTATAGAGTATTCCCAGGTAAAGGTTACAGGGATTTCCCAAATATTCATATTTTACTACATTTTCTTTTTTCCTTTCACTCTCTCTCTCTTTTTCTTCCTATCTATCTATCTACCTAATTTTTTCCAGGACTGTTTAATAGTAAATTGCAGACATGATACCCCTTTACCCCGAAATACTTTGGTGTGTATTTACTAAAAACACATTCTCTTATTCTCTTGTAATTATCAAATTAGAAAACTAAAATTGATATAATACTGCCATTTAATATACACATAGACTTCTCTCATATTTTTCCAATTTTCTCAATAATTCCCTTTTTAGCCAAATAAAATCTAAAATTGTGTGTTCCTTTACAGTAAAATAAAATATAAGATTAAATATAAGGTCAATGTCTTGATAGGCTCAGTTCCCTCACTGTACCTGAAAAATCGACCAAAGGGCATGTCAGCTCTTGGTTATATTTACCAAATCACATGGAACTCATTTTAAAACCTTTCATGGCCATACCAGATTTAAACCTACAACTCCTTCTGGTGGGCCAGGCAGAGAATTTCTTCTTGGTATTCTCAGAAGCTGGCACTATGCCTGAGCTGTGGTTAATGTTTGGTATATGCTTGTTAAGCACCCAAACCTAGAAAGAAAACAAATTTAAAAGTAGTTTCTGCATCACCTAAGAATAAAGGTACTTAAGCCTAATTCATCTGAGGACTGTTTTTTTTAATTGAAAATTTGGGACTTAAGATGTATAAAAATGTCTTTCTGTTACTTGGGTGCCGTAGGGCAAATTGTGATGTAATTAACTGTAATCATTACAATAATCTCCATAATCACAGCAGCTCCAACATACTGATGACAATGAAGTGATTTTTCTCTTTATCAGAACCATTCCTTCTACTCGAATCTGAACATGATCTTTATATTTAAACTGAGGACACTTTTGAAAACTGCAGCTGCTAAGACAAAGATTTGAGTGCAAGGAGTTTGCAGGCAAGGTTATCTCAAGAAGCACTGGTAGGAGAGTAGCGAGATGAGATAGGAAAAGGCAGACACAAATAAAGGGTGAATTATCTAACAAGTCACGATTGTGGGCTACTGGGGCTCAGCCCCATTGGACAACATAGAGATAGTGTGGAACAGAGTTCTGCAGAGTTATTCCAACAGAGGGGCAATGGAACTGGGGTATTTATCCACCACATCCCTTCAGTTATTGGTTGAGAGCTGCTCTCAAGAGGTTTTAACTCCCCAGCATGTCCAGCCCCACCCCATGTGAGAGGCTAATAGGCTCTGGCTGCCTTCAAAAACCCTTTTACAAGGAGTCCCAGGTGCTTGTAGTTGGAATCTGTTGTGTGAGTGCACAGGGGCATGGTGCCTGCCTGGGGATATAGATGGACTGCTTTTAGCTTTGGTTCCATTTTTATGATTTGGAACCAGGTGTAAGGAAAGGAAAGAAACATTTTCAAAATTAGGTATTTGTTGTTTAAGAAAATATGATCAATTAAGAGTCAAGCTATTCTTTCTTTTTTTTCTCTTTTGAATGAAGTGGACAAGTAAAGATCCTTCTATGGCTAAGCCATTCCAGCTTCCAGTAGCAAGGGGTATGAAGATAATTTCATTATGCCTAACTAGTACTGGAAAGAGTGAAGCTAACTCCAGTCGCTTGAGGGAAGGAGTAAATTAAATGCTGATGACATTGACCCGGTCGCAAACTACTTTCATTGATTATTTTAATTTTCTCTCTTCTGCACTCAAACACCCAGAGCAGTGGATTTCAAGGTAACTAAAAGGTAGTTTAGCACATTTTAAAAAGAGTCATGAATAAGTAGAACAAAAAGATCCCTATCAAACCAAAAAAAGAATAGTTGAGCTGATGTGTGTACTATTGCATGTAGGTGTACATGAATAATCATTTACTTCTGTATAGGTGTGTATGTTCATCAGAAGTGGTACATGTGTGTTCCAACAGAAGAGAAAAAGGAGAAAATTAGCAACTAGAACATTTAAATGAAAAGTGAGAAATAACCTATCCTAGCTGATTCTAGCTTGTCTGAAATTTTAAAACAATGACTCTATGTGGTAGGAAATAAAACTTTAGGAGAGGATGCTAAAACGAAAGTGTGAAAGTTTGTTTCTGTACTTTCAGCTTCTTAAATTTCCACTGGCTTTATCTGGGGGGAAAAAAACGTTCAACCTTTTTGGAAATTTAGACTTTATAAACAAAACCAATTGATTGAAAGATATTTTCAAAATGACTAGCTGAGTTTTCATGGGGAATATACCAAATCAGAAATAATAAACAGAGTTAAAAATTAATAAGGAAATGGTTTGGGTTGTGGAGAGGGGTCTTTTCAAGAGAGAGTAAATCTAACCAGATGCCACTTAAATATACTTTTCTGTTTTCACTGTCTAACAATATGCAGGGATTAATTTGTTGAAGGACTAAGCTTATAGTGTAAAAAGTAGTTATTGGAACACAAAAGTTTATGCTTCCGAAGAACAGTGGAGAAGAATTGGTTGGACTATTATTCTCATTCCTGAACTTTAAGAAGTAGGAAAAATGTCTAAATGAACCTGTAGCACTAAAGGATTCAGATTAGAAAAATGTGTGACAGGAGTTACAGTGAAAAATGTCAATGTACTTGTACCAGCATTAAGCACTTTCATCCCTCTATGAAAAGTGCAAACAAATTCCAAGAGTTCATCCCAGTTCTCTTTCGGCATCCATTTCTTAAATCCTCTAAACATTTTGGTGAGCTGGAGACAGCATATTTTAAAATATGGGGCTTTCTCCATCCCCACAAGTAAGATAAGCCTTGATTGACTTTCCCGTAAATTCACCAGACTTAGGGCTGCTAAATCTCAAAATTCCATGTTGCCTTTGACTTGAGCACGTGTCCTGTGCAGGAGAAAGTGACTAGAGTGAGGAATGCTGGAGATTTGGCATGAGCACCAGCACGTGCTGGTGACCTCAGAATATAACGGGGGAAGGGCTGGAGGATGTGCAGTTTCCTGTCTGTCCCAGAGTTCACAGAAACTTGGCAGATAAAAGTGCAGACCACTCTGCTCTGACCATGCCTGGATCTCCATGGAACCCAGCATCAGCATTTATTGTGTACTCTGTGTCAAGCTTGGGCTTGCACATTTTATTTTTGCCAGTGATTCCTTGATTTTTAAATTATTATTATTTCATACACTATTAGAACAAAAACTATGTATGTACTAACTTGGACTGTCATGTAAGATCCTTAAACACACACACACAAACCATACACATACACTCACACATCCCTACCATCCAACATAACTATAATTTTATTTAGAAGTCTTTTTACCATAGTGAAAAAGTAGGAAAAATATTTCATTTAAAAAGCCATTCTGAAAAAACAAAATTCTGGCAAGAATGTGAGGGAGAAAAATCCATTCCACAAATGCACCATCCTAATACAAGATGTAAATAGTAGGGAACTGTATGCATGGGGAGAGAGGAATGAGAGAATTCTCCATATTCGCCAATCAATCTTTCTGTCAACCTAAAACTGGCCTAAAAACTAAAGCCTATTAATTAAAAAAATTCTGTAAAGTGGTACAGCTGCTATGAAAAAACAGTTTGGCAGGTCTTCAAAATGTTGAAAATAGAATTACCATATGACCCAGCAATTCCACTCCTGGGTATATACAAAAAAGTTGGACACAGGTCTTCAAACGAATACTTGTTTGCAAACGTTCATTCCAGCATTATTCACAATAACCAAAAGGCAGAAAACACCCAATTGTCTATTGACAGATGAATGGATAAACAAAATGCGTGATATACATGCAATGGCATATCTTTCAGCCATAAAAAGAATGAAGGACTGATACATGCTACATTATGGTTGAACCTTGAAATTATGCTAACATACAGAGTCACATATTATGTGATTCTGTTGATATGAAATACCCAGAATAGGCAAATCCATAGAGAAAGAGAGTAGATTATTGGTTACCAGGGCCTGGGAGAGGGAGGAATGGAGAGTGACTTGCTAATGGGTACTGGGTTTCCTTTGAGGATGATGAAAATGTTTCAGAATAGATAGAAGTGATGGTTGCATAATTCTGTGAATGTACTAAATGCCCCTAAATTGTACACTTTAAAATGGTTAATTTTATGTTATGTGAATGTTATATCAAAAAAAGTAGAGAGGCACCCTACAAAACAGTTGACCAGCATTCATGCATATTGTCCAAGTCATCAATAACAAGGAAGGTCTGGGACGCTGTCACAACCAAGAAGATCCTAAGGAGACATTATAACTAACAATAATATGGTATCTTAGACAGGATTCTGGAACACAAAGAGTGCATTAGGTAAAAAATAAGGAAATTTGAATTACGTGTAGACTTTAGTTTATAATAATGTATCAGTATTGGTTCATTAATTATAACAAATGTAACATAACAAATGCAACATGTAAGATGTTAATAAGGGAAAACTGGATGCAGGGTATATGGGAATTTTCTGTAATGTTTCAATTTTACTGTAAATCTAAACTATTTTAAAATATAGAAAGTTTATAAAGGGGTGATGGTAAGTGCCTTTTGCACTCGGCCCCTCCCCACTTTCCCTCCCTATTTTGTAAACTCAAGGCCTGGAGGAGGTGCAGTCAAGGACAAATATCAGGGTAGTGACGGGGGAGCAGAGGGAGCTGCCCGATCAGCCCCGAACCGCCTGTCTCCACACTTGTTATTAACATAAGGATGAGAAAATAAAATAAACATTTAAACAGGGCCACTTTTAAATTTTGTTTAATTAAAGACTCATTGTTATCAAGTGTATTATTTTCCTATGTTTGTCATAACAAAGTACCACAAACTGGATGGCTTAAAACAGTAGAAATTTATTGTCTTATGGTTCTGGAGCCCAGAGTGTGAAATCAAGGTAACAGGGCCATACTCCTTCTGAAGCTCTGGATAGAATCCTTCCTTGCCGCTTCCATTGATCCTTGGCTTACGGCTGCATCACTCCAGCCTCTGCCTCAGCCTCACGTGGTGTTTCTCTTCCTGTCTCTATCTTCAGGTGGCTTTTTCCTCTTCTTATGACACCATCTCGGATTAGGGCCTATCCTAATGACATCATCTTAACTTGGTTACATCTGCAAGGATCTCGTTTCTGAATAAGGTCCCATTCATAGATACCAGTGGTTAGGACTTCAACATACACCTTTTTTTTGTTGGGGGGCGAGGTCCGGGGGGGACTTTACAACCCATAACGCAGTATTTTTCTCATTCTTTGATGGACCCATGAAAACATTTTCAGAGACCATCATAGGCCTGTCTGTGGACTGGCATTTAGGATGAATGACATGTGTGTGTTGTTTTTTTGTTTTTGTTTTTTGGTTTTTTTTTTTTGCAGTATGTGGGCCTCTCACTGTTGTGGCCTCTCCCGTTGCGGAGCACAGGCTCCGGACGCACAGGCCCAGCGGCCATGGCTCACGGGCCCAGCCGCTCCACGGCATGTGGGATCTCCCCAGACCGGGGCACGAACCCGTTTCCCCCGCATCGGCAGGCGGACTCTCAACCACTGCGCCACCAGGGAAGCCCTGTGTGTTGTTTTTTTAATCTTCACATCTTTATGAGGTTAGGACCCTAGTCATGCTCCCTGACCTTCTCTCCCATTTTCCAGCTGATGAAGTTGAGGCATAGCAAATTTTAGTCAGTTTTTCCTAGGAAATGATGGATCCAGAATTGAAACCTAAACTATGTTAACATTTTTTGCTCTTTCCACTCATAACACTATGCCTTCATCAGATTGTTCCCAGGCTAGATGAGGTTTTTTTTTTTTTTTTTTTTGCGGTACGCGGGCCTCTCACTGTTGTGGCCTCTCCCGTTGCGGAGCACAGGCTCCAGACGCGCAGGCTCAGCGGCCATGGCTCACGGGCCCAGCTGCTCCGCAGCATGTGGGATCTTCCCGGACCGGGGCACGAACCCACGTCCCCTGCATCGGCAGGCGGACTCTCAACCACTGCGCCACCAGGGAAGCCCTAGATGAGTTTTTAATGAATCAGATCAGGAAGCTGCAAGATAGCGGGTTGCTGGAGGTGACTTCCTAGAACACTCTCACCCCCTCTGCAGTGGTTTAGTCTTTCCCTCTTGTGTTTTTCCTGCCACTGTCCTCCCTGAACTGAAGGCTGGCCTCACTGCCTGGTCTGCAAGCCTCGCTCCCCCACCATTCTGGCTTTCGAGTTTGATTTAATGATACCTACTTGTCTAAATGATAAAATCGTGAAAGCTTTTACCAAGTAAGTTTATCATAGAAATGTAACTATTACATGCATTGTGCAAAGTGGTTCTTTTTAAAATCCAGGCAGATACATTGGAGTCATTAATTTGAATACTAAGTACAAGGTTCTGTTTAGAAATCCACAAGACGAATAACAAATCATAATTCTGGCAAGGCAAAGGCATTCTTCAAAGCCATTGTTTTTATAATCCATTGACGATACTACTATAGTAGCTTGTTGAGGGCTGATTTAGAATCTAGCGCATGTGCCATTACCTTTCTGGGGGATATGTTTCATGCATTCTCGCATTACAAGCAGCTCCTGATGACGAAATGGATTGGGTAACAGAAGTTCATCTGAAGTATATTTTTTGGAATTCAGAATGTAAGCATATCTGTATGAAGTGCCTACTGTGTGCCTACCCTGTGCTTGGAAATAAAGCAGTAAAAAAATAGCAGACAGGTCCTTGCTTTCAGTGAGCTTAAGTTTGAGGGGTATGGTTGATTGACTTACTGCTTTCCGCTCTGCGCGCCTTTCTCATATCTGGGCCCTCCCACCCAGACAGAATGTACTTTCCCTTTCATTGGCCATGAAACTGGTCATGTGGCTTGTTTTTGGCCAATGGGATGTGAGCAGATGCTGCCTGCTTGAGTTTGAAAAGCTGGGCTTCCTTGTGTTTTCTCCTCTTTCTCTGAGGAGAGCTTCCTTGGGGGTAGCTGCTGCCCTTTCACCCTGGAATTCACACATGGGCCCCTCCCGCCAGTTGCTCCAAGGACCTGTAGCATGATTACAGCCACCCAGTCAGCCTACAGAAGCCTGGGAAAATATATCTTTGTTTCCAAAGTCACTGAGTTTTGAGGTTGCACAGAATTTTTATGACAATAGTTAAATGATGGCAGGAGGGGGAACTCCTGCACTACATTAATAGTCCCCCAAATATCTCTAATTACCGTGGCATGGTATGGGACATGGAGAAGCTGATTTGATGAGCGCCTTGCTCGTTTCCCCTCAGCAGTCAGCCTTGTAGCCCCTGCCCCAGAGTTCTCCCACACACCTGTGCAGCTCTCCCCTGGGAGCCTTCTCATGCAAGAGGCCCTCTGGAAATGGTGGGGCATTAATGCCCCTAAAAACAGCTTCTCAGCCAATGATGGATGTGAGTTGGAGGATAAATACTCCAGCTTCCTTGCTCCTGGAGCAGTGAAAGAGAATAAATCTGAGGCACTGCTCTACCCTGTCTTGCAGTTCCCCAGCAGGATTGATCCCCAGTCGTCCTCGGCGTTAGCGCGCGAGATAATACACTGTTACAGCTGCCTCCCTGTCCTTGTCTGAAGTCCTTGCCCCACTACCAGTGCTTCCTGGGTGCACATCCCAAATAAACCACTTGTACTTATATCTCTGTCTTAGGGCTTGCTTTTGGGAGAACCCAACCCAAGACAGACACCACATTAGATACTGGTTGTATATTTCCATTGGAAGTGACAGAAGTCCCAACTTGAACTGGCTCAAGCAGGAAAAGAATTTATTGGCTCATGTAATTGATAGTCCATGCTAACAGCTCTAGCTTCAGGCACCATTGAATCTATTTCTTTAAACGAAGTTACCAGCACTTGATTTCTTTCTTTCCATCTCTCTGCTCTGCTTTCCTCTGCATTGACTTTTTTCTCAGGCAGGTGATCTTCCAATAGTTTACATTATCTCAGGTTTAAGTCCAGTGGAAAAAGAGAGCATCTCCCTCTAGATAATGCTGGGAAAGTCCTGAGACTAGATCTGATTGGCTCTGACTCAGTCATGTGCCCATCTTTGAACGAATCACTGGGCCCAGAGAGCTGTATGGCTAGACTTGGATCCCAAGGCCAGGAGGGAAGCTGCACCCAGTCACAAGGAGTGAAAGTGGGTGGCGATGGTTCTCCAAGGAAAACTCCTGCCCTTGAATCAGAAGAAGGGGGATCAGTGCTGTACAGATTCACACCCATACCTTCTGACTCTTAATGCTTTTCTCTGAGAAAAAGTGCTATCTGCCAAGAAAATACAATCTCCTAGTTTCAGTTAATTTCAAGAAAAATATGTCATGAATATCTCTCTATTACTGGGTATGCTGAGATACAGAAAAGGAGTAAGAACAACAAGATAATTGTTTCACAAGGCATTAATCATCCCATATTAAGTTTTTGTTTCTTTTTGCTAATAGGATTGTGTGAGATGACAGGAAAGCACATGAGCAAAGATTCAAAGGATAGAAAAAAAATCTAAGAGGACCATGTTTACTTGTTGAGGGGTGGGTGGAGCTGGGAGGGGCTGCAGTGGAGGCCCTTTCAGCCAGTTGATTGGTGGTTTGGTTGAGTTTTCATATAACAGAAAACTTTAGAAGCTAAAATAGTCGTATTTCATTTCTGCCCTTAAAACAGTGTGCCACTTAACACGTCTTTATTTGCACGCTGTAGAAAACCAAAATGTAATTGCTTAACACACTTAGCACACTGTTTCTATAAAGGGACAGAGAATAAATATTTTAGGCTTCATGGGCCAAGAGGCAAAATAGAGGATATTGTGTGGGCGCTTATGTAACAAGAGAGAAAACAAATTTCCACAAAATTTTTTATTGAAGAAATTGAAAATACAATAATAATAATTGAGTTTAAGGTTTTGTAGTTCAGGTCTACTAATGAGAAAAATAGAATTCTTATTTTGAGGGGGATAACATTTTCCATAATTGGGATTCAAAGTTAGTGTTCACTGTCATCAAACTGATTTCAGTTGTTCACTTTTAAAAATCATTCTCAGCTCAGAGCCTGTGCAGAAATTTGTAGGTGGCCTGACTTTGACCCACTGGCTGTAGTTTGCTGACCCCTGGCTTAAACAAGAAGGGGATTTATTGAGCCACATAGTGAAAATAATGTAGCAGTAGTACAGTCTTCAAGCCGAGCTAATTCAGAACTCCAGTTTTATTTCTTTGAGATTATATACGTCCTGCCCTCCTACCTGGCTTCACTTTATCCTGAGCCTGGATTTCTTCAAGGCTGCCCTTAGAAACTGGAACTGCCTGTTTTCTCATTCACATCCAGTGAGGGGGAGAGAGTCACTTCTCAGAACAAATGTCCTGGGCTTCACTCTGATAGGAGCAACCTAGAGCCAATCATGTGACAAGGGGGGTGGGACCAGTAAGACAATTGCCCTGGATCCACATTGCATAGCTGCTCTGCAGTGAGACTGACAGGGAATGGTCGTGGTGGCAGTGGTCGGGTGGGTAGGCCACAGAGTGCCCACCACAAATAAACTCTGAAGAATTAGAAAACGGGGAGCTCTGATGGATGATTTTTATGAAGTGAATGTTCTGGAACCTTATCTCTAGTTTCTATATCTTAGGGAGGTCTTGCTACTCTGGGATATTTGTATTATTATGCGGCATTTTCTCAGAAAGAATAGTAGAAATTATTTTGAAAAGGGTTATAGCATTAGTTTACAAAGGCCCTGCCCTCAGCATCTATAGTCTTGCCATTTGAATTGACTTCTCATTAACAAACCTTAACAAACGTTCTCTTGAGTGATTCTGCTAGTCCTGCATCCTCTAGCTCTTAACCAATATCTTGTATTACTTCTTTCCTTCTCAAAAGGAATGCTTGAGAATATGCATTCAGCATCCTTGAAAGAATGGTTGAGTCATGGATCATTTTTTTTTTTAGAGTATAAGCATTATTTCTTTTTATCCATGCCTATCCTAATACTTCTGATGATATGGAAGGATCATAGTAGTGTTTTGTGGTTTATGGAACCCCTTGTGCAGTTATTAAATTCATAGAACACAAGTCCATGTGTGGACCAAAATGTGCCTTAGGCTACATAGGTAGTTTGTTTGCACAATATATATGACTGTTATCAAATGTAGGTAGAAGCCTTCATAAGTCATAAAATACAAATTTGTTTAATAAAAGTATCCCCAGTTTTAGAGTAGCTTTTTGTTATTATATATTTTCTCACTCAACAGATATTTAAAAGCCAAACCACTGTTGTATGAAGGGCTGTTAATATTTTTTATGTTAAAAAGGAGCTCTCATGATAAAAACATTGGGAAACCCTCTGCCATGTACTGGGACCATGGAAATTACAAGATGAATACGTCTGAGCCTCAGTTCTTAGGAAACTCACAACATAGTAGGAATAAAGAAATGTATTAATACAAATCTTTTGGCTGCAAGTGACAGAAATTCAAACTGACTTCAAGGGAAAACAAGAATTACTCTGGGTTATTTGACCCAAAATTTCAGAAATAAATACTTACTTAGGTCATCCACACATGCCTAGATCCAGAGTCTAAACTGTAACTGAAGATTTAGTTTCTCCCCATTTCCTGGTTTTCCTTTCCTCTGTGTTGCATTCACTCTCTTACATCTCCCCCACCTCCCCAGTACAAACAAGTACTGCCCAGGATTACATTATGAAAGCTCTAAACACCTACTAATGCTAGTGGGAAGAGACATTCACCTTTCCCATAGTTCCTTTGAATTAACTCTCAGTGGTTCAATTTTTCATGTGAATCAATTGGTATGACAAGAGGGATGGAAAATACTGATGGGACAGATTTGACACATGTGTCTCTATGCATCTGGGTAGAGTTTAGCACCAATCCAACCATATGGGCTGATGATGGAGCCTATGGGAACTTTAAGGGGAAATGGGGATGCTGTTATGAGAAGAAGGGGGAATAACTGCTGGAAAGACAAAAAGACCTGGAACTCGAAACAAATAAAATCAACACTCCCAAACAAGAAAATAATGGATGACATAAGAAAGACTCATTTATTCATTCAATGTTTTTTTTAATAGGTAGTTACTGAAATGTTTCATTTTAGCAGAGATTGTTGATTGCCAATGTCTACTCTCTACCTTCCATTCCTTCTTCCTAATGGAGTTGTTGACTTTGTCCAACTATCCACCCCCTTTAAGTGGCCATGTGTTTGAGAGGAGGTTGCTCCATCTCCAAACCCAGGGGCAGGTCTTGACTGTCTACGCCAATTATGTTCATCCCATTCCTTAAGTGGTGCATTTGTTTCAGGCATAAGCATAAGCAACATTTTGGGCAATGAAATATGGACTGAAGTCTCTGGGAAGCTTCTAGAAAAGCTGTTCTTGCTCTTAAAAAGAAATGCAATTAGGAGACATCTTCAGACCTCAAAGGAAGCTAACCTGTAGACCTTCAAACCTCAAAGGAAGCTAACCCACATGAAAGAAATGTCGAAATGGCATGGGTTCTTGGATGATGTTGTGGAGGAAATTAATGAATCCAGAAGTGACCACACCTCTAGATTTCTAGCTATATAAGAACATTGTTTTCCTTATTTCAAATAACAGTGGGGTTTATGTTGCTTTCAGTGAATGCAACTCCTATTGCAATGTGTCCCGGACCAGGCATTTAAGATAAGAAATGATTAGGATTTATGCCCTCTGCTCATGTGATGTTTCTAGACTACTGGGGTAGAAGTTGTTATTTTTTTCAGTTTACTCAACTTCTTCCTCTCTATAAATTTAATCTAGATACCTAAGGGGAATGGACCAAGAAAAACATGAGGGCAAACTCAACATGTTGCACTCAGAGTGGTCCGTCCCTAATCAAATGCTATGACTCTGCCAAGATAGTCAGGCGTCCTTGGAGAAAATATCTCTTTTCTTCTGGAAACAAAATTTAAAGTTCATGGTCCTCCACTGGCGGGTCAGGACTGCCATCTTCACAGACAAAAGAAAACACATACTTCTCTGTTCCCACTTAAAAAACCCCAATTACAGGAGCAATGAGGACCTGTGGAACCCCACCAGCACTAACAAAAATAAAGCACTTAGTGCATGCAATCTTTCCTCTTTATTTTCCATATCACTTACAATGTAAGCTCTTTACAAAATCAGATCCTTTCTCACCAATGATATGATTTTCCCTGAAAAGGCTTTGAAGTATCCTGCCGTTATCACTGCTGTACACAAACATTAGCAGAAGTCCTGCTAAGCAGGAGGACAAAAATAAATGTTCAGCCTTCATTTTAACTTAACCTTTTGCAAATTCCTACTTTAAAAAAGTTCCCCTTGACTTACTGCCGTCATACTGAGATAATTTATGAGGCAGTCCATTCTTGTTAAGACAGCGGATCTCCATGAATCTTTTCCCCCATGAAAGACTGTCCTGGACCCTTCACCCCTCTTAATTTAGGCATCTCGCCCTCTTTCTTAACCATTTGCATGGGTCTCTTTGTTACCTTAACACTCTTGTCTAATGGTTTCTGTACAATTAAGGCATTATGGAGGTGAACGTTAGTATGTCTCTGAAAATTTACGGAGACCATATATCTTGATGTTGCAAAAAGATGTGCCAGAAATTGGCTAGGAATGCAGGTGCACTGCTCTTTCAGCTGATATGAGAAACGGAGTTCATGATCTGTCATATGGGTAGTGGGACTAAGCAGAGAATGTTGTCAGGAAGGCATGAAAAGGCAAAGGGTAGCTAGTCTGATGTAAATCAGGAGGGAAATACAGGTTTCAGCTATTGTAGCATCAGCTCTGGTAGTAGAGTGGTTAAAAATATGGGATCCGTATTCAAATTGCCCTGTTTTTAGATTCTTGCTCAAGTGTTTACTAGCCATCTAATTTACTAGACGTACAATTTTTCATGGTAACGTCTCTGATCTTCAGTTTCTTCATTTGGAGGTGCATTTAGAGCACAGCCCTCACTTCTTCCTGTGGCTTAACAGTTTCTGCTTCGTCTGGTCCCTGCCTGGGTCTCAGCTCTGTCTCACCCTGCTCATTGTGACTCTGCCGTATCGCCTCCTTTTAGATGTTCTGATGTAAAAGCTGCTTCTTCCTTCCAAGCGTTTGCTTCCTCTTCCATGACATACTTTTTCTCCTAGAGGCTCACAGGGAGGGCCTGTTTATGTTCCTTCATGGACCAGGTTAAATTTTTACCTTCTCACAGTAGGTCCTGATCTTAACATAGGTTCTCCAAAGGCAGACCTGGGTAGTTTATTTGGGAGGTGACCCCAGGAATCAAAGGAGTAGGGAAAGGTGATAGTAATGAGACATTAACTACTGTAGACAACTGGAACTCAATCCTGCTGGGGCGTCTCTAGGAGACTGTGTAAGACCCTCTACAGAGCTGCCCAGTAATGGGAAAGGAGGCTGAGATGGTTATCCATCAATTCTTATATCTCATTGCTTGAGTGTCACCCCTGGTGATGTTAATTATTTGGCACTTCTGCCTTTGCGTTCATGGGCTGAGAATGATTCTGCATCAGGGAGATTCATACAGTAGAGAGAGTGGCAGTTGCTAAGGTAGGAAGCCCTTGGTGTGTGATGGAACTGCCCACCAGGCTTTATGATGGGTGGGCCAAGGGACTATGGATGAGGTTCTGACTAGCCCCTACAGTCCTCTGTTTTTCCTTATTCCTCCATCCTGTCTGCTGTGAACTGAATGTGTGTGTCTCCTGGAAGTGCATATGAAGCCTTAATCCCTAAAGCAATGATCTTTGGATGTGGGGCCTTTGGGGATGATTAAGTTCAGATGATATCATGAGGGTAGAGGCTTTATGATAAGATTAGTGCCTTTATAAGCAAAGGAAGAGACCATAGCCCTCTCTTTATCCACCACGTTTGGACATACCAAGAAGGGGGCCATCTGCAATCCAGGAAGAAGGTTTTCACCAGGACCTGGCCACGCTGGCACCCTGATCTTGGACTTCCAGCCTCCAGAACTGTGAGAAATAAATGTCTGTTGTTTAAGCCACCCAGTCTATGTTATTTTGTTACAGCAGACCAAGCAGACTAAGACACTGTCCATTGCTTTGAATGCACTTATCATATTTGTTAATCATACCCTTATCTGTTTGCATGTTTATTAAATTAATATGTTATAGCGCCCAAGACCATAGGACATATGTTTGTTTGTTCTTGAATATTTCTTTAGTGATCAGCAGAAAGGGTGATATTCAAAGTATTTAAAATCCAGTATGGCAGGGATGGTGATCACTTAAAAGTTTGCCCACCTCATTTTAGAGTAAATTTCTAGTAGTGGAATAGCTTTGTCTAAGACATGAGGTGTTTAAAAGTAGGTCAGGCCATTGTTAGTAAAATTTTTGAGATTCTTCATAAACCAGTGAAGTACAGGTTCAAAATATATAATGGGGGCAAATTAAATCCTGAGGGTCTCAAGTATAAGTGTCTTGGTAATGACGATGAAAGATCTTTTTTAAAAAACAGTATAAGCAAGATGATTTGGAATATTTAAAAAACTAATATGTGTGTGTGTATGTGTGGTGTGTGTGTGTTTTGGGTTCTACCAAAAGCCCGTTTAAAACCTACTTGAGTGCTTTTTCATTTGGTTTATAAGTGTTCTAAACAGCAGGATAAAACTTAAACTTTTGGCAAGCTTCTACCCTCTCAAGCCAGGAGGTCTGACTGAAAAATGGAAAGAGGAAAAACTTCACTTTGACAAATATAACACCTGCATTGGGACTGTGCAGATGAGTTTCTCCCTAAAAGGTTAACTAGAGACAATAATTTCTTTCTCCAGACATCACCCAAGTGACTTGCTGCTGTCTTGATTTCATTGCTGTTTGATGATGTACATTTCTTGCCACTTATAAATGAAACAAATGAGGTTAGATGGCAAAGATTATGAAAGGAATTAACAATAATGAGCCTGGCAACAAAAAACTTTATTATAGAAAATTGAGTTGACCTTACTTTCATAATTATTCACCTTAATTGTTTTTTGTAGTGTAATTTGAATGAAATTAAATAATACTAATATTCCTCCTGCCACTGACTAGGAATTTCGTGTAAAGATTAATAACTTTCAGATCTAAAGATTTGGCTGCCATCTTTCTAGAGGTCACTCTTGCTATTCCAGGAAGCTGTATGTTTCAACATGACACAGGCCACCTATGTCAAGACCATAATTTAGTCCTCAGATACCTTGGGTCATGTGGCCCTGTGGTATAGGAATCAGGGCATCTACTTCCAAACTTCATGGGATTCACTGCTCTTCTGATCCTGAGCCTCATACATTTTTTTTTCCCCAATTTCCCCACCAGAGTGTTGGTCTTGGTGAATCAGCCATGGTCAACAGTTATGTGTAAAGGAGCCAGACTTTTCCAATTAATTGCAAGAGCATAATTTGAATCTGAAATTTAAAAGTTCCTCAGGGCATCCCATGCACAAAATTGGCATTCGAAAGTGGGTAAATACGGCATTTTCTACTTTTTTCAAAATTTTGGACAATAGTAACACTAAGAAGTTTTGAACATTTGCCACATACTAGGCACTGAGTTGGGTCATTCACATGCGTTATGCCACTTACTCCTTTCTATAGGCTGGGCCAAAAGGTTCATTCGGTGTTTTCCGTAAGGTGGCTCTAGTAGCACTTAGTTGTCTTTAACTTCATTTGAAACCATTTTGTTAGATTGTATGTGACAGCTGTCATATCAGCGTGCATTTAAAAAAAGACGTATCAAGATTGGTGAATTTTTGTATTTTGAATTTTAATGTTGAAGATGGAAGAAAAAAAGCAACGTTTTCGGCATATTATGCATTATTATTTCAAGAAAGGTAAAAACGCAACTGAAACGCACAAAAGATTTGTGCAGTGTACGGAGAAGGTGCTGTGACTGTTCGAATGTGTTAAAAGTGGTTTGCGAAGTTTTGTGCTGGAGATTTCTCGCTGCATGATGCTCCACAGTCAGGTAGACCAGTTGAAGTTGATAGCTATCAAATCAAAACAATAATTGAGAACAGTCAGCTTTATACCACACAGGAGATAGCCGACAATACTCAAAATATCTAAATCAAGCGCTGAAAATCATTTGCACCAGCTTGGTTATGTGAATTGCTTTGATGTTTGGGTTCCACATAAGTTAAGCAAAAAAAACTTCTTGACCATATTTCCGCATGTGATTCTCTACTGAAATGTAATGAAAACGTTCCATTTTTAAAACAAATTGTGACGGGCGATGAAAAGTGGATACTGTACAATAGTGTGGAATGGAAGAGATTGAGGGGCAAACAAAATGAACCATCACCAACCACACCAAAGGCTGGTCTTCATCCAAGGAAGGTGATGTTGTGTGTATGGTGGTATTGGAAGGGAGTCCTCTACTATGAGCTCCTTCCGGAAAACCAAACGATTAATTCCAACAAGTACTGCTCCCAATTAGACCAACTGAAAGCAGCATTCGATGAAAAGCATCCAGACTTAGTCAACAGAAAATGCATAATCTTGCATCAGGATAATGCAAGACCATGTGATTCTTTGATGACCAGGCAAAAACTGTTACAGCTTGGCTGGGTAGTTCTGATTCATCCACCATACTCACCAGACATTGCACCTTCAGATTTCCATTTACTTCTGTCTCTACAAAATTCTCTTAATGGACAAAATTTCAATTCTCTTGAAGACTCTAAAAGGCACCTGGAATAGTTCTTTGCTTGAAAAGATAGAAAGTTTTGGGAAGATGGAATTATGAATTTGCCTGAAAAACTGCAGAAGGCAGGGGAACAAAAGGATGAATACATTGTTCAATAAAGTTCTTGGTGAAAATGAAAACTGTGTCTTTTATTTTTACTTAAAAAACCAAAGGCAGTTTTTGGCCCACCCAATATAACTTTATGATGGAGGTACAATTGTCATTTCTATTTTGCAGATAAGGAAACTGAAATTTAAAAGGTTAAATAAGTTGCCAAGGTCTAACCCTTACATCTGACCCTTGAGCTCTTAACTAGTAGGATAGAATCAAAGAGGTCCAATGGGCAAAATATCAGTTTTGGCATTGGGTAGCTTGTGGTCCATCTCAGCTCTGTCATTTAATCTCTTTTCATGTAACGAACTTCTCTCAATTCCAGTTTACATGCACAAAATAGGAATAACACCTGACTCACTGAGGGGCAGTGAATATTAAGAGGAGAACATAGGGAAGTACCTTGAACATTGTTGAATGATAGGGGTACTCAACAAATGGTCACTTTTCCCCATGACTTATGGGCAGTTTCTCCATAAGGTCTGAAAAGCATTTAGCATGATGACTGGCCCATTGAAACCAATTAATAATATTATTAGCTAACATTTACTGAACACCTACTGTATGCTGGGCTCCACACTCCCCACTTTGCAGGTGACATCTCTCTAATCCTCACAACTGTCTTATGCCATAGATACTGTTTTCATCCCCATTTTAGAGAGAGTGCCTGGGTAATTTTCACCTTGTCAATGGAGCTGGGCTTGAGGCTCAGAGTCCAACTCTTGAGTCAGTCTAATAATGTGTCAGCTACTGTAGTCAATTAGTATTATTTTAAAATCTATGAGTCTGTGATTGGCTTGTAATGTCTCCTTTTCATCACATGTGAAGTGATCTCTCTCACTTTTGAACTCTGGTGGCCTTTACTATCTGTCTAATTAGCAGGCAATCATTCACACCTTCGAGTACGATATGGCCTCCTATGCTTTTCTGAATTGTGTATATCACTGTTGCCTTTGTTCATTCATCGAGTTGGTCACTCAAGTCACTCAGAAAACATCATTGCGTGTCTAATATATTCCAGGCACTGTGGGAGGTGCTGAAGGGACAGGAGAGAACAGAAAGCACATGGTGTCCATTAGGGGAGAGCTGGATGGGAACCATGTTCCCAAGTTCATGGGAACCAAGACTTTCATTTGGGAGGTCCCTCTTTTGGAAAAGGACATTAGATTACATCCACAGAATTAAATTACGGACCTCAGAATGGGCCTGTGCAAGCGATGGGTCTTGAAACCTAAACCCATTAGCTTAGTAGTAAATGCACTGCTGGTAACTTTTGTAGTGGACTTGAGAATTCTAGATTCTGGTGAAACCCAGATATAACAGGGAGGCCTTAAAGTCTTGGTCACCATCAGTAGATCAAATCCAAATGAAACAGAACATAAATATGACTGCAGACCTTGAGGAATTACGAAAATCCTTACTGCAGGTTTCCTGGAAGAGGCTAAGGTAATAGCTGAATTTACTGAATTTGCCATACATAAAGGTTCCTAAAAGTCCTTTTCCCTAAAATGTCCCAATTAGTAAAAAGGTCATTATCTCTTGCTTTGAGACCCCCGCCTCCGCTCACCCCTTTCCCCTCCCTGCCTAATATTCTCCAAACACTGGAAACCCTCCCCTGACCACCACATACAGACCCTGCACAATGTAAGCTGTTTTCTACTCTGGGCACTTCCATGGGGAGAAAGGACTAGAACTCACCACATAGACACGCATGCTCCTGGTGAATTCAGTTCTGCACTTAGCTGCTGTTACCCAAAATTTCACACTTCTAGGTATATCATTTCCCAAACTAGAGCATAAGCTACTAATGTATACTTTTGCAATTTCTGGCACAATTAAGATCCACCTCCCTACCCACCTGCCACCACCCCCCACCACCAAATTTAGAAATCGAGGTAGTAATTTTATTTATTTATTTATTTTGCGGTACACGGGCCTCTCACTGTTGTGGCCTCTCCCGTTGCAGAGCACAGGCTCCGGATGCGCAGGCTCAGCAGCCATGGCTCACGGGCCTAGCCTCTCTGCGACATGTGGTATCTTCCCGGACCGGGGCACAAACCCGTGTCCCCTACATCGGCAGGCAGACTCTCAACCACTGCGCCACCAGGGAAGCCCCGAGGTAGTAATTTTAAAGTAACAATTATAATGAAGAATAATTGGTAATTGTATTTTTAAAAAGTTATTAGCAAGGCTTAAGATTCCATATTTGGTTTAGGTCTTAAATTTAGATGAAGACTCCAGAATTAATGGAGATAGGAAGTTGCAGAGAAGTGAGATTTAAAAGTAAGTAGTATATGGGAGAAAGTTGTATTAACGTTAACGTAAACCATTTGGAAGCTAGGACTAGAGTAATGATTCTTCATGCAGGAGACGTGACAATCTCTGGAGACATTTTTGGTTGTCACGACTAGGGGTGGGTGGAGTGCTATTGGCACTGAGTGGGTTGAGGCCTAGGGGGTCTGCTAAACACCCTGCAGTGCACAGGACACCCCACAGCAAAGAGTTATCCAGCCCAAAATGTAAAACTTGCTGAGATTTTTAGACTTTGAACCAGAGGACGTAGAGAAACAAATCTTATAATAAGTAACTAATTAGACAGTTACCTAAATAACTAGTCAGTTTACTAACCAACTGACTAACGCTGTGAACCTCTTTTGACTGAAATGACTCAGACTTTTTCTCCCAGTTAATAACTGGTCAGTTTGTGGGTGGGAAAAGCCTATGAATTTGGTTATTTTATAGGCCTCTTTGTTCAGTTAAACTGGCAATGACAGTGTGTGTGCATGTGTGCATTTATATGTTTGTGTGCATATGTGTGTGTACAGTGATATTACATGGCTAAGTAATAACCTTTTTTCTTGACCTGAGGCTCCCTGTGTGGTTATATATCAGGCCCAGATTATCTGGTTTAATCCTCACTACAACACTAGGAGTCTGATTAACCCCATTCAGAGATGAGAACCTGTGACTTGTCCAAGATTCTAAGAGCCCTGGTAGGGGACAGGAGCAGATTTCAGTCCAGGCTGCTTCAGCCCAAAGCCCTGGCTCTTCTCTAGGATCTCTGAAATATCAGTCACCCCACACCCTCTTCAATGATTTTTTGCTCTATCCATGGGACACCTGCATTATTATTTTCCTGATTTAAAAAAATTTTAAATAAATGTAACCCCACCCCTTGCAGCGCTATCCTGGAATCATGGGTTCAATGCACAAGTGTATGTTATTTTTCTAATAAATTTTGAGGAATCACTGCTTTAAAACCACAATGTGAAGCTACCTTTTGGTAATATCAAAATGAATTTTTAATGATCAAGCATTATATAGGTGGAAATTATTGTAATAATTGATTAACTAATCCAGGTGAAGGCCACAGAGCACCCTCTTGAAGAGGGCTGAATGACAAAATTAACGTAAGATCAGCAAAATAAAGAGTGACGGTAAAGAAAAAGATGAAAGGAACATGCTTTTAAGGGGCTCCTGTGATTAAGTGCATCAGAGGAGAGCTAACAGGTTAACTCATTTCTGCCCAGCACAGTTACATAGTGTTCAGTTTGATAAAGGACACCGCAGTAACTTTCAAGCAGGGAAATGGGAATTAGTGACATTCCCTCTCCAATTACTAATTATACAGAAACGCAAACAGCTCAGCAAAGGGACTTATCATCTGTGCCAAGGCTTTCTGTGAACAAATACATTTGATAGTTGAGATGACACCCTGAGTGAAATAGACCCTGATTTTCAGTGTACCCTGGAGTTCTTTTATTTTGTTGTCAATAGGTTTAATAATTAATTGGAGGGGAAAACACAATAGGGTAAGAACAATACCAGGGTTATCTCAAGAGTTCTAGAGGAATGATTTGTGTCAAATCAGGTGAGTTTTTTTTTTTTAATTTATATACAGTGCTGTTCACAAGCTAAATTCTTATTGATTTAGGCTTTCTCCTCCCCCCTCCATTTAGCTGGGATAAAGCTTTGTGGCAAATCTTCTATGAATAAAATTGTCAACCTCTCCTAGGAATGACTCAATCTATGTGTTTGTAGGCTTCAGATACAAGTGTGGCTGGCATGGTGTAAGGAACATAACTGCCAGAATAAAAGAGAAGGAGATGGATTCCTCCACCTCATCATGATTAATACACTTTTGCACTGTTTCTTGGCCAGGATTTGTAAATAGTGACTGTTATGGCTAATTGAAGTATTTGCTGTAATTCCCTCTATATGTTCAGCTTATATCATGCCGACGTAAAGAAATGCTCTGGCAGAATAGATGCGGAGTAATCTCATCTTTACAATCCTTATCACATTGATCCCCCAGTAGCCTTGTGAAGTAGGAAAGAGGTTTGTCTTCGATGCCCACAGTGTATTTGAGATCTTCCTTATGGCACTTACTGCATTCTACTGAAATTTATTATTCATTATCTTCCTTCCCAACTGCACTGTGGCCTTGTGCAAAGTGACCTTCCATTGGGCTTTAATCTTAATAGGTACCCAATCAGAATTCACTAAATAAACCTATTGTTCTCTCTCTAAACTCTTTCTTTAGAACAGTGGTTTTCAACAGAGGGCAGTGTTGCCCTTCAGGGGGACATCTAGCAATATCTGGAGACATTTTGGGTATCCCGATTGGGGTGAGGGTGGAGTATTACTGGCATTGCATGAGTAGAGGCCAGGAATGCTGCTAAAATACCCCACAGTGCACAGGACAGCTCCCTACAATTGGAGGATTATACAGCTCCAAATGTCAGTAGCTCCAAAGCAGAGAAGCCCTGCTCTGGAGGAATCTCATACAAACCTAGAATGGGAGATAAATTTTCTGTGAAGCTGATAAAGCTAAGGCTCTCATTCACTTGTACCAGACCTTGTCCCAAGGACCTGGGAGGCACCATGGCAGTATAGTCACATGCCGTGTATTTTTGTCCAATTTTTTTGTCCAAATGTAGGTGGCTTCTGGCAGCTTTTGGATATGGCTAAGGGAAAGACTGGGGAATTCATGTAATTTGGGTTTAGTGGAATATATGCGTTATAGGTCACCATGTGTATAGTTAAGTTACTGCTCATCGTACTGGTGTAGGAATGGCTTCCAGAATATTCCTAATGCTCACTTTACCATCTCCCCAGCATGATGATGCAGAGGAATAGGCTACAGGCTCTATAGGGATATGAATATTTCCTTGCACCCAGCACTTGATGTGGGTAGTGGAAGAGGTTTAAAAAATCTATGGAGCCAGAAGCTAGTCCATGGATAATTTTTCCAGTCATCAAATGTATAACCTGAAGCAGAGGATTAATTTCTTACTGATGCCAAGACAAAATAGAATTCCTTTCTCTGACAGTACAGTGTATACAATTATAAAAGTACCATACATTTTTATTATTTTTTAAAAGTGGTGTCAAATAAAATTTATTGGAATTCTTGAATTGTAGGGCATGAACCTGTAGCAGTAGTACGAAGGCAAATACATCTGTGTATGGAGTTACATATTTTATGATCCCAGTGATCAAAAATATTAAACTAATTTCAATTAACTGTGTTTGAGAAATTACGTTGCTTTTTTAAAAAATAAATTTTTAGCTGCGTTGGGTCTTTGTTGCTGTGCGCGGGCTTTCTCTGGTTGTGGCGAGCGGGGCCTACTCTTCGTTGCAGTGCACGGGCTTCTCTCGTTGCGGTGGCTTCTCTTGTTGTGGAGCACGGGCTCCATTAGTTGTGGCACTCAGGCTCAGTAGTTGTGGCTCATGGGCTCTAGAGCGCAGGCTCAGTAGTTGTGGCGCACGGGCTTAGTTCCTCCGCGGCATGTGGGATGTTCCCGGACCGGGGCTCAAACCTGTGTCCCCTGCATGGGCAGGTGGATTCTTAACCACTGTGTCATCAGGGAAGTCCCTACATTACTTTTTAATGAAAACACCTATATTATTATAAGAAAAGGCTATCAAGTTGCATACAGACTAAAATGTGCAAAAGAGATTTTTTATAGGGGGCGGCAGGCAGTTAATTAATAAAGCTATTATGTTATTTTTCTGGATCTTGTGGTATTTTAAGCTTTTTAAAATTTGTAATTTGTTGTGGTTTCTTATTTCATAAATATTTACTTCCGTACCCGATTTTATATTCTTGTATTATTGTTCTTAATTAGAGCACCCAAATTGTATAAACTCTGGGCCCTACGTAACCAGGATCCTCCTGTGCCTACAGCTTCATCACTCCCCAAACCCAGATGACTCACACATTTACATGTCTAAACTAGACCTTTCCTGTGAGCTCTTCTGAGTGCTAGATTCACATTAAATCACATTGGCGTCAGCTTTGGGATACCTAGAATATCAGAAGCATCTTCAGACTCAGTAAGTCTCTAGTCCATCTCATAGCACAACTCCCCGTGCCCTATGCCTCCAACCTAGTGTTCTTTCCATGTTCTCTTGCAGTGAATGGGAGATTACCTGTTAGGAAACCTGGAAGTCTAGGGCTTGTCCCTGATGCCTGTCTCTCCCTGACACCCATGGTGTGCTGTCAATGTTTTGTTTTAAATGTCTCCTAAATCCATTTATTCGTTCCTTCTCCACCATCAGTACCACTTCTCTAATTCAGGTCACCGTCATTGTTCTCTTGGACTCTGAGAGATTCCAGGCATCTATTGGTTGCACTCTTGGTCTCCCTTTCAAACCACCCTCCAGAGAGAGTCCAGAGCTTTTGCAGAGCATAAATCGTTTTGCCAGCTCCCGCATGCAAAACCTTCAAAGCCTCCCCAGTGCCCTTGAGGTTATGAAACAGTCAAAGACTGTTAAAAACACTTCTCTCTCCAGCTTTATCTTCTGTCTCCCATGGTACTCTCCCTTCTCCTCTCTCTGCTTTCCCCTGGTATAAGACCTTTGCACATAATCTACCTCTGTCGCCTCTCCGTGGTGCATTCCTGTTTATTCTTCAGGTTTCTGCACAGGTATCACTTCCTATAGGAATTCTTTCTTGACTTCCTGAGTGGTTCAAATCCCCTTTTTTACAGATTCTCACTACGGAGGATCCATTCAGAGCAACTGTCACAGTTGCAGTCTTACATGGGCGTTTGCTACTCTTCAATGAATGTCTCTTTCCTCCCTATAGATGGTTAAGTCCGTGAGGGCAGGGACCGAGTCCGGTGTTGCTTACCGTTGTAACCTTAGCACTTACATAATTTTGCACCTAGTTGGTGGTCTATAAATATCTGCTAAATGAGTGAATAATAAATGGTATGGGGGATGTCGACACTCACAGAAGATTATTTCCAAGACAGTTATGGCAAAAGCATTTCATCTTGTGGCAACTTTGATGGATTGGGTGGCCCTGAGAGCACAGTGTGGAGCATGTTCCCAAAGCTGCATTTAGGTTCAGCTGAACATGATACCAGGCTTGATTAGAAGATTTGCAACGGTGGATCTTAGGCCCTCCCCCTCTGCAGATCAATCCTGAAGAGGAGGTTCTCTCATATCTCTCATATCAGATAAGACCCCAGTGTGGCTCAGACACTGGGGCTGGAGTTTTTGTGGGAAGAGCAAATGATGAAAAAAGACATTTTAAAAAATATGTTTTGTCCTTTCAGGGCTCACACTCTTAGGGTCATTGTTTTATTGACTTCCTTCCACTGTTTGTCCTGCTCAGAATGCCACATGGCCATTATGCATGGATGGACTTGGGGATGCCTACCTTTTATAAAGGAGTTTTCTACCTTTGCAAAACCTAGAAGACCACAGTAGGGTTCAGGGGAAGAGTGATGTAGCATCTGCATCTGGAGTTAGAAAATGCGGTGGGCTGAATGGTGGCCCCAAAGATACCAGGTTCACATTCCTGGAACCTGTAAACATTACCTTATTTGGAAAAAAAATGATCTTTGCAGAGATGATTAAGTTAAGGATCTTGAGATGAGATAATGCTGGATTATCCACTTGTGGGCTCTCGCAAGTGTCCTTGTAAGAGAGAGAGAGAAGGAATTTGACACGCATGTGCACGTACACACACACAAACACAGAAGAAGGTGATGTGAAGATGGAGGAGAGACTGAAGTTATGTGGCCACAAGCCACAGAATTGCCGGCAGCCACCAGAAGCTGGAAGAGGTAAGAAACGGATTCTCACTTAGGGCCTCTGGAGGGACTGTGGCCCTTCTGACACCTTGATTGCAGACTTTTGGCCTCTAGAACAGTGAGAGCATAGATTTCTGTGGTCCTAAGCCATCAAGATTGTGGTAATTTTTTATAACTGTCACAGGAAAGTAATACAGAAAGAATTATGATTTTTTATTGCATTCATTTTTCTGTGACTTTTCTCATGCTTAGGGTAGTAAGAACTTAATAGCCAAGTTCAGGATTGGCCATTGAGAAAAGGCCATTGAGAAAAGCCAAGGGAGAGGCTATGGGCTTATTCCTTCTGTGTGGTTTTAGGTCTAAAGTCTTGGCTGGTAATGAAGATTACAGTTTCTTAGAGGACTGTGATGTTAGTAGACACATCTTAGGAATCTAATGAAATTTAGGGTAGGTGGATTCAGGGCTCTATGTATCTTTTTTTTTTTTGCCATACCATGTGCATGTGGCATGTGGGATCTTAGTTCCCTGAGCAGGGATTGAACCTGGACCCCCTGCATTGGAAGTGCATTGTCTTAACCACTGGACCACCAGGGAAGTCCCCGGGCTCTATGTATCTTCAATTTTTCCTGCAGCAATGAGACCTCATATATATAGGCAATCAGTTATTGAACAACTTGAAATCTTAGGCTCTTAGGTGACAAATCAGATAGAGTGGTTAGCCATCACCCAGTGGGTGATATTTGGGCAGAGAACTGAATAAGGTGGGAATGCAAAGCCCAGAGGAAGTAAGTTCTAGGCAGAGGGGACTGTAGCCACAAAAGCCCTGAATTAGGAATTACTTTGTCCTGTTTAAGGAATAGCTAGAAGGTCAGAAAAGCTGGGACTCAGTGAAGTTGTTATATTACTTGGTGCACATAGGTTTGTGATTATTGCATTTTCTTTGGAAAATATATCGTATATCATTATATTATCTTCCTTTTTATCCTGCTGTTACTTTAAGCTTAAATTTCACCTTGTCTGGTATTAACGTTGACATTCCTGGTTGATTTATCTTCCCATCCCTTTATTTTCAATTAAAAAATCACTTCTTTAAAATTGTGCTTTTTGTAAATAACATCTAGGAAAAATTATGTCCCATATCTCCTCTTTAGGAAGGCAGGAAAATGTGATTCCATTTAGAAAGATTTCCATCAGAATTTCTAATATGAAAATGTCTTGGTACTAAGGAGACACTTCCATTATCTGAACATGATTTACATATACAAAATAACTCATTTCCTTATGAGTTTAAGTAATTGAGGTATTACTGCACATGTCATTCAACAGCTGGAAATTTTAGCATCTCTCTTAATATAGATGAGTTTTTATAAATAAAATCACAGCTCCATCGATCCATAAAGAGTGCAGTCAAAACTTATAGAATGTAGGCAAAAATTGTTAATTTATTCAACTAATCACAATGTTGGTCTTCATTTATGTCTATAATCACACTGTCACTACAGCTTGTGTTCTGAGTTGATCCAACAGTGTGGATGGAGTTACCGTGCGTGATTCAGCAAGACTTTTTCAACTGCCTTTATGACCAATATGACACTCATGGGAGGGGACCAGCTGTGGTGCAGTCCACAGCCTGTGACTCTGGGAAGAAGCATCAAGTTTCAGCCCATGAGGGAATTGAACCCCTGACCTTGGCCTCATTAGCACCATGTTCTAGCCAACTGTGCTAATTGGCCACACATGGCAAAAAATTTGGAGACATGGAAAAGATGTCAGAGCATAGGATTCTTGGTTTTAATGTGTTTGTTTTGATCTGATGGAGAAAACCTTAGACTGGAGTTGATGGAGCTTGATTTGAGCCGTAGCTCCTTCTCTTGATGGCAGGGTTAATCTGGTTTGCTCTCTGAACAATGCAGGTAATAATGCCAACTTGGAAATTTTTTTTTAATGTCAGTGTAAGTAAAATAATTTACATGGGAATACCTGGCGTGGAGTGCAGCACATAGGCAATAAATATTCTATGGATTGGTTTCCATCATTGTAGGGTGAGCTGATAATCTAGATAACCACAGCACTTTTCCCCCTTGCTGGGTTTTTCTCTTCAGAGGCACAATTAACATGTTTAGGGCACCATTCAATTGCAACGTGAAATATTAATGCGATAAAAAATAAATGCTTGACAGAGCAGAGCCACATTATTCAAGTATTATTAGTCTATTAAGCCCTTAGTTTTGAGCACATTGAGTGAAGGTGAATTCAGCATCCCACCCCTCCCTATGTGCCCTCAAGAGAGTACAGTACAGGAGCCACAAGAACAAGTGTTGGAGATGGGCCACTGGGCGTTAAATCCTTGCTTACAAGCCGTGCAGCTTTGGAGAGTTGAACCTTTCCAAACCTTGGCTTCCTCATCCGTAAAGCGGGATCAAAATTGCTGCTATCTCAAAAGGTTGCTGTTGGGATAAAGTGGCATTAAGACAAGTGAAAAATTTAACCCAACATATGGAAAGTGCTCAGAAGAGCTCAGTAGATTCATATCACCAGCATCAACATTGAAAGGACAACTGAGTTTCTGCTGCCACCACCCAAGGGAAGGGGCACATGTCTCATTCACAGATGATGCACCTTTTGATCAGGGCTGATGTTTAACTTCTCTGAGCTGCTCTTTTTTTGCAGAGAGACTTTGGGCCCCCATAAGCTTATTTTCTCAGAATGTAAAACAACTTTACAACAGTATGTGGACTACCTATACACAAGATATGAATTTTATTTGTTTCAGGAGTGAGTATGTCATGTTAGTCTCTTAAAAGGCTGATACTCAGGGTCTAAGCCCACCATCAGCCATGGTTCTGTTCCAAGGATTTTTTTTTTTTTTTTTTTTTTTTTTTTTTTGCGGTATGTGGGCCTCTCACTGTTGTGGCCTCTCCCGCTGTGGAGCACAGGCTCCGGACACGCAGGCTTAGCGGCCATGGCTCATGGGCCCAGCCACTCCGCGGCATGTGGGATCTTCCCGGACCGGGGCACGAACCCACGTCCCCTGCATCGGCAGGCGGACTCTCAACCACTGCGCCACCAGGGAAGCCCTGTTCCAAGGATTTTTTAACCCTGGACTCTACCCTTTAATTCCATATCAAATTGTCCTGTCTTACCCTGAATCAGTGGTGTCGACCTCTTGTGGAATCCATAGAACAATTTTCCTCATTTCCTTTCTGTTTTTCATATTCAGTCTCTGTTGACTCCTTCCAGGTGTTATGGAGGTTGTGTATTCTCCAGGCTAGCTACTTTCTTTCCTCTTGAGAGTTTCCAATTTATTCCTTCCGTTGCCCACCTTTACTTTCCTCTCTATCTTTCACGACCCCTGTGTTTCTCATGAACCACCTCCACCCGTATGCGTGTGTTGAGCCTTGTGATTCCCATCCTCTTCCACACTGTCACTTCCTCTTCCTCACTTTGAGCGCTTCTCCATTTTGAATACAAATTTCTTGGCCTCATTGTATTTTCATCAGCAATGGTAACATTTTAAATAGTATGATTACTGTTGTTTCTGCCATTAAAAAAAAATCTCCACGTATCCATATAATCAGCATAGAGCAGTGATTCTCAGTCGGGTGATTTTGCCCATCAAGGGAACATGTGTAAATGTTTGGACACATATTTGGTCATCGCAACTGTGGGGTGTTTCTGGCGTCTAGTGGGTACAGTCCGGGGACACTGCTAAACACCCTTCAATGTGCAGGACATCCCCTGCGACAAAGAGTTGTCTGGCTCCAAATATCAATATGGCTGAAGTTAAAAAACTCGGTATAGATCCTAAAGTATACTTATCTTCAAAAGCTTTAACAAAATACAAGACAAAGCAGCCAAAGGGTAGTTAATAATAAAATAATAACTAACATCCATTGGTCTTTTGTCACGTGGCAGGCACTGTGCCAACAGCTTTCCCTGCCTTGTCTCATTTGATTGTCATAATTACCTAATGAGGTAAGAACTATTATGATTCTATTACAAATGATGACATCGAGGCCCAGAGAACTTAAATAATATAATCAAACTCACACAGCTGGTTAAAGATCAAGCTGAGGCATAAACCCAGGCAGCCGACGGGATGAGCTTCTTTATTTTGAACCACTGTGATGAGCGTTGATGCATCACACATAGCAGAGCAAGGATGGTTAATCTGGGGTCTCTTGGATAGGATTCAGGAGGTCTGTGAACCTCTTGGAAATATGTATAATATTTTCAAGAATGTGCTTTTTTTTTTTTTTCCTGGGGTAAGCGGATACAGCTCAAATGGTTGAATTCTCTCAAAGGAAACTGTGGCAAGTAATTCACGGGAAATCCATGAGCATCTTGTTCTTGACTTTCAGGGAAAGAAGAGGGTTTGGGCCCTGTATAAGGCTGCCTTCCTGGAAAGGTAGAATTCTTTGCTGATGGGATCAAAAACTCTGACTCAGCCTGTGGCCTGGTATTGGTTGAACTTAAATTGTTGGGCAGCATTGGATTTCCAAAGACTGTTAAACAAAGGGCACAGTACAAGTTTGCTGAAATCTTAAGGAAAGGGGTGACCTCAGCTAATTTAGTTATGTGTGATTAGGAAATGTAATGGCTTCAGGTACAAACTGGTTTCACAGAAATGACATATTGGACAGTTATATCAGATATCTGTGTCATAAGATAGAGTTTGCTTGGGCTTCACTGATACTGTCCTCTGTGATTCTCATTGTCTCTGAATTCATGGCTTACCTAGTCCCCTAAGTATCCACTTGGTTGCTTATCTGTGTTAATACCTTCAATCTGGTTATCTCCAGCTTTGCAAACTTAGGAATCACACTGACACTTCCTTAAATTTTCTCATTGATTATTTCTAGTGTCTAGGACATTTTATATGTCCATCTGATGTCTAGCAACTTGGATACACTTTTTTCTTAGTTGTAATCATATATCAGTTTTATTTACTGATGATACTGTTGGCTGCAAATGATGATGATAATCGTTTCCTTTCTAACCCTTATTGCTCCTGTTTGCTTGCCTTTTCTGAATGCATTGGCTAGGACCTTCAGAACAGTGTTTAGAACAGTGTTGGGGCATGCTTTAGTTGTATTGCTAGCTTTGATAACAATTCTTCTAAATTTTCAACATTAAGAATGATGTTTGCTATTGGTGTTTACCTTGTTAAAGAAGTTCCTTCATACTGCTATTTTGCCAAGTTCCTCGTATTTTAAAAAACACGAAGAATTGTTGAATTTTATCCATTTTGCATCTATTAAGGACATCAAATTGCTTTCAAAATTACATTTCTAAGTTGACTTTGCATTTCACTGCTTTGATCTATGATGTTCTAGTTTCCCAGTCTTAACTCTCAGAGAACAATCATATTTACAGGATTTTGAGGTGGGAGGTGTTCACTGTCACCACCCATGTGCGTCCTACAGCTACATTTAACATGCTCTTGAAAATACATTGGAGAAATGTAATAGGTACTCAGAATATTGCCAACATGACCTACTTAGACATAAGGTAGGGGAGGAAAAATATTTATCATTTTCCATAAATATATATGTCTCCAGATGTACCTATTCACAGGGAGTCTGAACAAAATAGCATTACAACATGTTCTGTGAGGTCTCCAGGGTCATAAATCAATGGAGCTCAACCAGCCAGTGTATCTTTTTCGGTAGTCTATCTTTAGTCCTTGAGTCTGCCTGTGACCAAAAAAGGGAACATGGGATAGTTTTCTTTTATAATAAAGTTAATTTTTCCAATATTGAAGTACCAGCAGTCCTTGCTTTGCATGTTTCTGCTACACATTAATTTCAGGTACCATGTTTTAGTTAAATAACACCAGTTCTCCCCAAACATGATTCAATTTTGAATTACATGGTATATTAACTGAATAACTGCATAAAATACAAACTTCATAGCTGGCTCTTCAGCCCACGAATCACTACAGGAACAGCAGATGTGCACGCCTAGCAGTGACCCATCACGTCCTTTCCCCAGTCTGTCTGTGACTGGTCCCTGTGCATCTGTGTTCAGTCCACACACAGACAGCAAAGTGTGTGGTTGTGTTGCCTCCTCGTCTCCCGGTGATAAACCCCCATGGCATTTCATAGAAGTGAGCAGTCAAAGAAGGAATTGGTCAACAAATATATAAGTGCAACAGTGGAAGAAAAAGAGATGCTGGAAGCGAAATTCTCAATGAACATAAATGGAATTATCAGAGAAATAGCTGACCATGGGAATGTTGATTCTGCTGCTATGGGAGACCGTAGGTGTGCAGCCAGAGGAACATAGTGGATGCAAACTTATCAATAAATGAGGAAAACGGTCATGACAAGAAGGTTGAAGATATCCCAGAGGAAGTGATGCTGGCAAAAATCTTCACATTTAGGAACTCTTGGAGATAGTTCACGGCATTGAAAGTACTAATGTCAAAATATTAGAAGCTGATCCAAGCTTAGGATTAAGTTTGAAAATTCACCAAGGCATGGAAAAGATGTTCTCTTTGTATCGCAAGTTATACAATGAAAAGAACAGCAGTATTCAGACTACTTGATAAGCTTTCACAAAGAAATAAATACTTTAATTCTCAATGTTTCTAATGATGAAAATATAGTGTACTAAATAAGTTTTAGTTGTACTATTTTTTTCATTTCCCTGTGCGTTTAGAACTGACAGTAAGACAGTTTTAATGTTTTGATCAACATTTTTAAAGGTCATGGTATGACTGGAATGTTTACCACTGATTATTAATCTCAGTTGGCACAGTTTCAGCTTGCATAGTCATTTTTTTTTTTTTTTTTTTTTTTTTTTTTTTTTTTTTGCGATACGCGGGCCTCTCACTGTTGTGGCCTCTCCCGTTGCGGAGCACAGGCTCCGGACGCGCAGGCCCAGCGGCCATGGCTCACGGATCCAGCCGCTCCACGGCATGTGGGATCTTCCCGGGCCGGGGCACGAACCCGCATCCCCCGCATCGGCAGGCGGACGCTCAACCACTACGCCACCAGGGAAGCCCTGCATAGTCATTTTTATAGTCCCACATTTCTGTGCGAAGTGAGGACTGCCTGTACCATTTGCTCATTGAAAAAGATTTGGGAAATAGACTGAGAGAAAAAACAAATATATAACCCCACCCCTCAAAGGTCTGTAAATGTATTTCTTTCCAATAGACACTGATTGGTATAACTTTATACTTATTTCTTTTACATAGCTGTGATTCTTAAAGAATTTTATTTCCTGTTTTTTTATAGACTTTATTTTTTACAGCAGTTTAAGGTTCATAGCAAAATTGAATGAAAGGTACAGAAATTTCTCATAAACACTCTGCCTTCACAAACCCATAGCCTACCCCATTATCAATCACATTTGCTGCAGTCCATGAGCCTACACACATCATCGTTACCCAAAGTCCATAGTTTGCATCAGGGTTCACTCATGGTGTTGTACATTCTATGGGTTTTGATAAATGTATAACGACATGTATCCACCATTATAGTATCATACGGAATAGTTTCACTGCCCTAAAAATCCTCAGTGCTATGCTGATTCATTACGCCCTTCCTTTTAACCCCTGGCAACCAGTGATCTTTTTATTGTCTCCACAGTTTTGCCATTTCCTGTTTTTTTTTTTCTCTTTAGGGTTGATTTCAGAAGTATAACTCTTAGGTCATAATCTCAAACTGGTAGCCAGTGTAACACATTCAGCCCGCAGATTAGTTTTGTTTGGCCCACACACTTGTTTAGGTATATTTTCTTTTTAATGGAGTCAATAGGACACTTCACATACAAGTATGAATTTCCTATTTTTCTTGAAAAAGCAGGAGTTCTGTTAATACTGTGTTCATGTTCCCACATGTTAACAGGAAGCCGGCCTGAGTGGACACTATTCCTTTAGGGATAGAATTCCCATGCCCCTGTGAGCATTTGAGTTTGGTTTTTCCTAGATATAATTATCAAATAATTTTTTTAAAGGATGAACCACAGTTGTATCTGCAATAGCAAGGAAAATTTAAAAACCTGTAAACAACTCAGTTTAATAAATTAAAGTTAAGTAAGCTTTGATGTATCCACTTAATGAATTATTATGCAGACTAAAACAGTTGTTAATAAAGCCTATATTGTAACATGGAAAATTCATATTTAAACTGATCAGAAAATTTCATTACCCTTTGTAGTAGGAGCTTCTGGAATGGCTCCCATGATCCCCAACTCCTGATATTCACTGTTTGTATAATTCCTTCCCCTTGAGTGTGAGCTGGCCCAGAACCTGCTACTAATGAATAAAATATGGCACAAGTGATGGGACGTTACTTCCAAGATTAGGATTGAAGACTGTGAATTCCATCTGTCTCTTTCACATTTGCTTGTTCTGATGAAACCTGCCCTATTATGAACTGCCTTTAGGAGAGGGCGATGTAACAAAAAACAGTGCATAGCCTCTGCCTGATGGCCAATGAAGAAACAAGGCCCTCAGCCCAACAGCCCAGAAGGAACTGAATCCTGCCTGCACCGATGGGTGATTCTGGGAGTGGATCCTGCTCCATCTGAACCTCGAGGTTACTCGAGCCCTGGCCAACACCTTGACTGCAGCCTGTGAGAGACCCTGGGCTGGAGGGCCTTGTCAAGCCTTGCTTGGATCCTTGACCCACTGAAACTTTGAGATAATAAATGCATGTTCTTTTAAGCTGCTAAGTTTTGGGGTATAATTTGTTACACAACAGTAGATAGCTCATACACCGTTGGTAACAATAGTTCGGGATTGTGCGTGTGAGCAATTTGAGCCAGTCGTAGACAGATCCTTGACTTTCTTCGGCTGGTAGGAGGTGGGAGGGAGAGAGAGAACGCGCACGAGAGAGAGAGTGTGTGTGTGTGTTGGAACTGTTATCATTTTATGACTTTGTAGAGAGACCCCATTTTAAAAGAAAGCTAACACAAATCAGAAAGCAAATCTGAGCGATGAAGGGATACCAGGTTCTGGTGACATCATTTGAGTGCCTTCATCCCACTGTGTCTGAAACCAGCCCTCTACACTTAACTTCTGTGCCAGTGGATTTCTTTTTTTCTCAAAGCAGTTTCTATTTTTTGCAACCCAAAGAGGTTGACCTGATACAAACTTAATTAGCTAATGATGAGAACCTCAGCTGTCCAAAGAAGGACTTGTCACTCTAAACAGTTGCCCCACATTTTGTTTCAACTGACAGAGTTTGGAGCATATGTTCATGGCTTTACAGGAATGAGGAAAAGGTATTTGTAAGTTTGTGAGCACAGGTTAAAAAAGTAATTGGAAACTAAGTAAGTATAAAAGCATCTTCAATCAAAGAAAGATTATGTAAGCTGAAATATTGTTCGTTTTTATGATGGTGCATGTATATCTTCATATATAAAACTTCACTATCATTAGGAAGTGTCACACAAAATAACAAACACACCTTTTTCAACCTGGTTATAAATATTCAGAATGGAGTTTATTTCACCAAAGCATTACATGCTTCCAGCTGGTAATATATCAATAAAAGCTCTCACTCACTCCAAGATGTCATTAAAGCCACATTTGTTCATTTCTATTTATTATTAGAAAAAAAAATGAAGAAAAGTGGATTTGAGTCATATTTCCTGTGAGTTCATCATTTGCTGGCATATAACACTTATGAATTTTATTCAATTCATTTAAAATGATTTCTAACATGTAGCCAGAAAGTTAAGGGCAGCAAAGAATTCAAAATGATCAGCAGGCATCCAGGATTTCTCAGGAGACAGATTTAGAATCACAACTAAGGTATGTTTTCCTTAAGGAACTGTATCTTAGAAAAATTATCTCTAATGAACCAGAATTTTTCCTCATAAATTCAGCTCATTTATGTTTTGAAATCAGTAGACTCAAATGACCTTTTTTTAAATCTTTAATTTATTTTCAGTTAATTTTTGTATATTTTGAGATATGGGTCCAGCTTCCTTCTTTTGCATGTGAATATCTAATTGTCCCAGCTCTATTTGTTTCTTTTTTTTTTTTTACATCTTTATTGGAGTATAATTGCTTTACAATGGTGTGTTAGTTTCCGGTTTATAACAAAGTGAATCAGCTATACATATACATATATCCCCATATCCCCTCCCTCTTGCATCTCCCTCCCACCCTCCCTATCCCACCCCTCTAGGTGGTCACAAAGCACCGAGCTGATCTCCCTGTGCTATGTGGCTGCTTCCCACTAGCTAGCTATTTTACATTTGGTAGTGTAGATACGTCCATGCCACTCTCTCACTTCGTCCCAGCTTACCCTTCCCCTTCCCTGTGTCCTCAAGTCCTCAAATGACCTTCTTAAGATAATGTGGTGTTCTTTTTTTTTTTCTTTTTCTTAAAAATAGGTCAGATACAGGCCAGGGACTGTGGTGCTCATTTCAGATGCCCTCAGAATTCATTCTCTTTTCTTATTTATTTTGTAACTATGTGATTACAAAGAAGTCATCTGGGCTAAAGTGATGATTACTGCTGTAAATCTTCACCCAGAGTTTGAAGAAAAGCTTTAAGAGGTTGAGAATACCCAGATAATGTTCAGAAGAGAAATTAGAAAAAAGAAGAAAACCCAATAATAGCTAAAACAAAACAAGGTGAAAAAAGGCTTGTGCCTTCTTAAAATTCCCGAATTGTCCTTGGAAGTTGAAATGCTACAAAAACCATTTTCTTTATAATGATTCTGCCCTTTTGAGGGTAGCCTTCTAGGAATCAGATACCTTGGGAGGTAACCTGTTTGCCTATAATTTTAGCTAAACTAGAGAGAGGGTTACCAGCCTGGGTATTAGTAGTAGGCCACGTCAATGAATCCATCTGAATGAATCTGACACCACTATCACAACCGACAACACTCCCCATGAGCCACATGTTCGTGGAAGCCTTTGTGGTAGAGGCTTGGAGCCAGCCTCTCACACTCCATTTCTTCCCCCTTTTCTGGGTGGTTGGGAAGCTCGGTAGCATAATTCCCAGATTCCCCTGTGGTCAGAGTTCTGGGTTAGAGTTAGGCTCTATTCATCACTTGTCCTGTGGGAGATCTGGAAGGTGGGAGTGGGGCAGAGATACCTCCTGTGCCCATGACAGTTAACAAGCAAGCACTCACAGTGCGACAGCCAGGTGCCAGGCTCCAGTGTCTGGTTGCCACTTAGGTGGGGATAACAGCAGAAGTGGTAATAGCAGCAAAAACAGTACCAGGACCTTCAAACTAATAGTCTCTCTTCCAGTCTTTCCAACGATTTGATAGGCAACTTCTAAGTCCTTTTATAAGACTGTTATTAGTCCCTTTTGTAAGACCCTCCATGCATCCATTTTCTTACCCTATAAGGTGCCAACAGAGTTCCAAGCATCCCAGTTTGTCCAGGACTGCCCCAATTTTACTACTGAAAGTCCTGCATCCTGGGAACCTCCTCAGGTTCTAAAAAACCAGAGTGGCTAAGATCCAGCCACTCTGGGTGGGGCATTCTGTCTACCCCAACCCTGTCTGTGGGCTGAACATGAAACTTGCTTTGATCAATGGGATACTAGCATATATTACCCAAGAAGTATCCTGTTTTCTCCCCTGCCTCTGCCAGGAAAATGCCCAGGTTATCCTGCTTGAGAATCACACATTTGGCCCAGATGTACCAGCCAACAGCAAGGTATTGAGTGAACATAGCATGAAGAACTGCCCAGCCCTGCCCAGCCAAGCCCAAATCTCTGATCTGCTGACCTGTTATTTTTAAATTTTTTTTAAATAAACATTCACTTATTTATTTATTTTTGGCTGCATTGGGTCTTTGTTGCTGCACGCGGGCTTTCTCTAGTTGTGGCGAGCAGGGGCTATTCTTTGTTGCGGTGCACAGGCTTCTCATTGCAGTGGCTTCTCTTGTTGCGGAGCATGGGCTCTAGGAGTGCGGGCTTCAGTAGTTGTGGCTCACGGGCTCTAGAGCGCAGGCTCAGTAGTTGTGGCGCACAGGCTTAGTTGCTCCACGGCATGTAGGATCTTCCTGGACCAGGGCTCGAACCCGTGTCCCCTGCATTGGTAGGTGGATTCTTAACCACTGCACCACCAGGGGAGTCCCCTGACCTGTTATTTAAATAAATGCTCTTGTTTTAAGCTGATGTGTTTGCATGTGCATGTGTGTGTTTCAACATTATCATAATAATAGATAATTGGTATATACCTATTACCCAAATTAACTCAGTTTATGCTTGAACTATCTATAGTGATTTCTGTTTCCTGCACTGAATCCTGACTGGTACAGAATTTTACAAAGATTTGCTCCTTTTATTATCACAACGACCTGATGAGGAGTTATGGTGGCTGCTCCCATTTTACAGATGAGGTTCATGGCTGGTAGGTAAATCATCGCAGTCCATTCATCTGGGAGATGCCAGAGCTGGAAAGCAAACCAGGTGTGCTGCACTATAGAGCCCACCTTCTTATCTGGCAGACCCCACTTTCGGACAGACTAAATCACACCTAGGGGAAAAGAAATACGAACGTGTTTCTGCTGGAAAGAATCTAGAAGAAAACAGGTTTACAAGGTCTACAATGGATGGGAGCTATAAAGGAGGTGCAGGTTTCAGGAAGCGAATCTGAAGCTTGTAAGGGTGCTTGCATATTCCAGAGCCGAATTCTTTGAGGGTTGTGCAACCTCTTCATCTAATATGATTGGATTTGGCCCTATCTCCAGATTTACTCATCTCTTTCATGACAGCATATTAAACGACAATCTCAAATAAAGACCCACTCATCTGAACAAAGGGAACACGCCTCACTCAAGCCTTTCTTTGATTTATAACCAGTTCTCTTTTAACATGAGGACCCAACAAACAGTAGATCGCTGACTAGCTTGAACAATGAACTTGTTAGTTAACAGGATTAACAGTGTGTTGTTTCACTGCAATGACAGTAATAAAACAGGAGACGTGAAGCTGATATAGTCACAACTGAATCGTAATGGATGAGATATTTACAGCAAAGCTGTTAAAACATTGAATAAAATATGGGAAGAGCAAAAGCAGATGTGTTTTTATTCTTCTTAGTTGAAGCTTGTAAGGTAAAAAGATAGTTGAGTAATAATCACAGGTTCTGATTCACAATGCGTTAATAAATATTCATATGGTACCAGCCGCTGAAACTTTCCAGATACGGAAATAAAGTGAGAAAGCCTGTTCTTGCCTTACACTTTGCTAAGTTTAGACTTCCAGACACACATGTCAATATCTCCATTAGGTTCTTGTAAAAGTTCTCTTTTATTTTCCACAGCCTTCCAAGTCTTGCTGGTGAAACACTCATCTTTTCTTTTTTTCCGGTGTCACAGTATTTCCCCCACTCAAACCAGAAGAAAGTAGAAAGAAACGATGGTCTATTAATAAAGAAGAGACCTGTAATTTAAGTAGAAGACAGAGGTGGAAGGAAATGAGCATTTCTCTTTTGAATTGGGCACAGGTAAATGAGATTTACATCTCACTGGAAATCCACAATCCCAAATGAGTTCGAACAGTGGGATGCTTGATTTCACAAGATCAAGCAAAATGCATTTATGTGCTTTTTCTCCCCTTCTTCTGTTATTATCTTGTCTTTGTTTTCAAAGGAACAGGGGAGTTTTTGAGAGCACAGGGGAAGGCTGCTTTACCCAGATCTGAAACAACTGGGGAAACATAACTGGGGACATGAGTGTGTCAGGATGCTGCGTCCGGATTATGTTTCCCTGTATTTCAGAAAAGCAGCTGTTGGGAGAGGGGAGGGGGAGGCTTGGCACAGACCTAGCTTGGATTTTATGGGGGAAGGAAGGAAGAAAGGGAGACAAGAGTGCACTGCAGGGGCCTGGACCCCTCTGACTGGGGCGCCCCCCCCCCCGCCATGTGAACTCCAGGTTTGGAAATGGGAGGCTCCTTGATGGATGACCACGAGCACTGCATTGGGTACATGGCGGGGCTCGCTGAGGTTGCTATGACATCCTTTGTTCCCCACTTCCCCTGCTTTTATTGGCGTGTGTGTGTACCTTGGCTTGTATGTGGAACTGCAAGGCTTTGTGATGCGCTTTCATTGTCCGTCTGTTTTATTAATGCCCGCGTTCTTTTGTCTCCTCGCACAGCCACCACGACCTCTCCCTAGATTTGCGCGGAATCTTTCATTTGGGCTCCATTCTTTGCTTTCCCTCAGATTATCTCTGTTGGCTCCAAATGAGGTTTTGTTGTTGTTTCTAACCATCCCCCCTTCCCAGCCCTGCCCTTATTATTTGTTTCCTTTCAATGAATGCTATCCCCACAGACTTACATTGTGGTTTTCATTTTCTTGCTCTGCTGTATCTTCCCCCAAAATCTGAAGTTGATGTTCTGGGCACTTGTCTGTGGCCCAGAGTTGTAGGAAGGGAGAGGTCAGGGAGGGTGGCTTCTGAGTGCAGGACCAGCAGGGCGGAGAGGCCCAAAGCTGGGGCTCAGCAGGGAAACCTCTTTTTACCAAAGACCCCCATCTCCCTCCCAAGAGAGGATCATTCCCTGAAGAGCTTTCCTTGTGCACAAATACTGGAGCAAGTAGGCCTCTCAGGGATCAAGAGGCCCGGGCCACTTCCATTTTAGGGTTCCCAGTATGTTACATCTACAGTGAAAACATACCAAAAGAGGGTTATAAAAACTGTGATATATTTTAAATAATTACACTCAAATTAATGCCCCTCACACAGATCTCAGGCTGTGTAATTGTGCTTTGTGTAGGAATATTAGGGAATTTATTAACAATATTTGTTCGGTGTGAACTAGTGATAGCCTTGCAAACAAGACTCCCTAACAAAACCCAAGCACGCAAGGTGATATCGTAGATATCATGATATTTGAGAGCTAATATCAATTGGTTTATTGGTTAAATCCTGAAAAAGTTGGTCGGTTCCTTGATCATACTCTGATTCTCTCCTTGCTCTAGGCACAATTAACAAGGCATTTATTCTCAATGGGGGAAAAATAGGAGTTTCAGAAGGCACATTTCCCCCCAGTAACTTTAGCAGAGGAATTGATTATTACTATGCAGTCATCTTCTTTGGAAGACTGTTTGGAATGTGGTTCTTGTCTCTTTTCCCTTCAGATTTTTTTTTCTTAGAAATTGGACAGCTTAAATGTTAGCATTACTGGAGCTGAACATACTGTAACACTTAACCCAGGTGAAAAATGACTGCTTGCCAGTGACTTTTATGTCTATATTAAGACTGTGGTGGTTATATACTACAGTTAAACATAATATGTTCTGATGTAGAGAGGGTGGTAGATCTAGGTGTCAATGATATGCTTTTGAAAACACAAATGTTGTGAAAAGTGAGCCAGGTATGGCTACATAGAAATTTGTGCAAATAAGAAAAATATAGTTATTACTTTGTTAGGAATCAGTCTGTACTTTACTCTGTGCTGGGATTCTTTATTCATTGGCTAATAAAAATTTTCAGCTCTAGGTAGAAGTTTGTTTTTTCCCTAGGTAATTGGTGAACAAATAGAGCCAGACTCTAATAAGTAAACAGCGCACCTGGTAAATTGAATAAATGAGTGATTCAATATTGTTGGCATAAACTGGGCTAGAATTTTGTCCCAGTTTAAAACTTTAGCATACTACGCTCTTAGGACCTCATTCTTAAGAGAAGGCTCTTTCTTTATGAATGAAATTTATTTACAGAAAATGAAGCATTTGGCTGAGTTTGTGACTCATTCCAGATTGCACAGCAAGTCAGAATTAAGGCTGTGTAACAGGTTCTAATCTCATGGTCCAGCAGTTGGACCATTCTCCCTTAGCTTCCTCAAGAATTAATTTCTCATTACCAATAAATGTGTTCTGCTCTACAGGCTGAACATACCAATACTGAACACATTTTCTAACAGATATTTCAAAGATACAGACGAGTTCTTGCATCTTCCCAAAAGCAGTGCAAGGGACATTCACAGCAGGTGGAGGAAAGGTCCTTTTGGCCAGAAGAAGGGATGCAGAAGTTCTGCTGGATCAGGTTTTCTTGGCCAAGCTTGTCTGTGTAGCTCTGGTTAACATGCACGTATCTACCACTCAAAACTGGGCCCACGGCTCTGGCAGTGAACCTGCCAACCTGACCAATCAGATCCAAGTCTACTATGTTGCCAGGGTAACTAATACACAGTCACAAAATCAGAATGATCACAGTGGGGAAAAACATACAAAATGCAGTATTTCCATGCTTCGCGAGAGAAAGAGGGGAAAAAAACCCCAAATCTAGGTTGACCATAGGTAGCAGGAACTGGTACCTGTTTCTTAAGTATGATCCATTGATTTAGGACAGTGTGCAAAATACGTATGTTTACATGTATGTATATGTTCACATTCATAGAAAATCTATGCATCACTTCTGGAACAGTACAGGGAATTTGTTATGGGAGAACAATTGGCAGATGAGTTTGGGATGGAAAGATGAGAAGGCACAGGGACAGATTTAGCATCTGACAGGCTTTCTGAGCAACTCCTGGTTCCTCAGGATGTTTCTGGGCTCCCTTAACGCAGTTGATGCTCCCTCCTTTTAGCATTTAAAAGATGCTGCTTGCTAAGGTATTAAAAGCCACTTCAAGCTCTTAACAGGGATAATTATCTTCAGGCTAACTGGTTGTCCTGCTTTGGCAAGGTCCTGCCTGAGCGCCCCCTTCTAACTCTGTTCTTTCTTACTCTCTCCTTTGTAGTCCTGCATCCTTGTTCTTCCTTTTTGTCTACTGAGCAAGAAGGTTATTCCCACCGTATTCATTTCCTAGGGCTGCCGTGACCAAGTGCCACAAACTGGGTGGCTAAAAACAACAGAAATCTATTCTCTCACAGTCCTGGAGGCTAGGAGTGTGAGATCAAGGTGTTGGCAGGATCATGGTCACTTTAAGGTTCTAGGGGAGAATCTTTTCCATGCATTTCTCCAAGCTTCTGGTGTGTCGGCAATCTTTGGTGTTCCTTGGTTTGTAGACCCATCACTTGAATCTCTGCCTCTGTTGTCACATGGTGGTCTCTCTGTGTCTCTTTTCTTCTTATAAGGACACAATTGGATTAGGGCTCATCCTAAGCAAGTACGACCTCATTTGAACTCGATATTATCTTCAAAGATCCTGTTTCCAAACGGGGTCATAGTCACAGGTACAGGGAATTAGGACTTCGGCATATCTTTCTGGGGGGATGTAATTCAATCCATAATCCACCTCATGATTACTACCTTGAGTTCTCTTCTATCAGCTCTTTCCATGGCTGGCTTATTCCCATCTTTTGGGAATCAGATCAAAAGCCACCTTCTCAGGATCCTCCCCAGACCACCGATCTCAACTATGAACCCCCCCAACTCCCTGTCATCACTGGACTTTATTTCTTTCATACACCCCACCAACCACCTGAAGTATAGTCCCCCTCCCTCTCTCTGTGTAATATAAACTCCTAAGGGAAGGTGTTATGCATGCCTTGTTTACGGTTCTATTCCCAGAGTGTAGGTTGGTATCTGAAATAAAATATGCATTTGATTACTCTTCATTGAATAAAGAATCCCTATCAGAAAATTTGGGAAACATGGGAAGCTGTAGATGAGAAGGCTGAGGACTGAGGCAGTATACTTCCAATTGATGACAAGTATTTAACTGGTCATTTAACACGTATTTATTGAACATCTATTATGTGCTAGGCCCTGTTCTAAGGCCTATAGCAGCAAGTAAAATAGGCAAAAGTGCTGTCCTTATGGGACTTACAACTGAGTGAGAGAAGAACTTCCATAAGACCAGCAGCTGCCTTGTGTTGAGTGCTTACTATCTGCCAGGAACAGTGTAGAACACCTGGGATGTCAGTCCTGTAAAAACCATAGGAGGCAAGTACTGTTATCAATTTTACTTCTTCCTGGTGAGAAACAGTTTCAGAGCAGTTAAATAAATCACCCACATTTACTTGGCCATGAGCAGGAGAGCAGAGACTCCTCTCAAGCAGTGGTTTCCACTCCCCGCCCTCTTAACTGGTGCATTGTGCAGCTCTAGGAGAAAATACCATCTCATTTAATGCTAGCTGGAAGCTTATGCAGTTGGTGCTGTAATCAGCTCTGTCTTCCTGATGAGGAGATGAAGTACAGGGACGTTAAAGAGCGTCCACACGGCCACACAGCTACCAGGTGGTGGGGCAGGAAGGAGACCTCTGTGATTTGACTCCAGATGTTCATCAGCGCTACCTTTAATGTTCTCTTCTCAAGTGTGTAGGCTTGTAGGGAGATGTAGCAGGAGCATCCTTGTTAACCGAGTTCTAACCCTAGGGCTCTCAAACCCTAAAAGGGACAAGAATCACCAGTCCTTCTGAATCAGCAAGTCAGTTGTTCCCATTGTCCTTGTGTGACCTTCTGGCTTTCTGGGACTCCTTGATTTTTCATTCGTTCCTATACTCACATGGCAGACTTTGTGCTTCAGGATGGCTCCTGAGAGTGTTGGGGGCTCAGTGGCCTGAATCACTCTCTCTGTGTATCCCTTGAAATAGACATCTGTTGTTTGCGTGCCCCAAGTCCATTCCTCCTTCTGGTAATAGCACCTGAATTTCCTTTTGGGAAATCATGCCTTCCTCCTCCCAGTCCATGGGGTTTGGAGAGATATGACTCTTTCCTGTGCTCCAGGTGTGACAACTGACCCAAGTATGGCCAATTATAATGGTGCCAGGCACTTTAATGGGTTCAGTTGGGAACAAGAAACTGTCTTTTCACTAGGACCACAAAGTCCATAGGATGAAGTCTGGTGCTTTGTTACTGTGAAGGGAGAGTTAGCCAGAGAAAAAAGCCACATGAAGAGAAGCAGAGATGAGAAATAAAGAGAGAGTCATGATGAAATTTTGGAATTGCTGGATCTAGCTCTGCCTGAGGGTAGATTATCATTTTAACTTTAATGGTATATAAGACAATAAAGGCTCCTTTTTGCTTAAATCCAATCAAGTTAGGTTTTTGACACTTGCTGTTGAAAGATTCCCAAATAAAACATCTTCAGATAAATTTCCCTTGTGTTCCAGAAGGAACTGGATTGGCTTATGACAGTATTTCAGACTAAGGTGTCGATGTCTTTAAGTGTTGACTCAAGCATTGGGTTGCTTAAAGTACTCAAGATGGGATTTCAGGCATGGGTGACAGAAGTCCAGGAACCCTCCGAAATTTTATGCAGAAAGTTGGATGAGGTTTGATTTATTTTGTTAATTTCTCAGTGGCTAGCAATTTAATCATGTACCCTGATTTTAAAATAGTTTGAGCATGCACCCCCATGCATTATTTATTTGTAAATAAATAAATAAAATATATTTATTTACAAATCACGTATTTGCACTAAAATACTGATATGTCCACTGTAAAGCATAAATAAAAAGTAAGCTAGAAGTTTAAATGAATAAGATTAAACAAAAATAAATAACTTGTAATTTAATTATTTTATTAATATAAAAGAAATCTCTTTGCTCTCACTAAACAAAATTAGTATTAAGTGTGAACTGCATGCTAAATTTTACATGTTTCATGACTTGTGATGGCTTCATGTTATTATTCTAAAACATACCAAGACCTAACATGTACTTGGGATGAGGGCCATTGTTCCAGTTACTTTGGGCTATGTATCTAATTATCCCCAAATTTAGTGGTTTAAACCAACAATTTTATTTTGCTCACATTTTCTGGGTCAGGAATTAAGAAAGGGTTCACCTGGATGGTACTCTTTTGGAGTCCCTCATTCGTGCAGTCCAGTGTTGGCCAAGGCTGCAGTCATGTGTAGATTTGATGGGCTGGACTTCCAAGGGGTCCCATTCACATGGCTGGCAGCCGTGGGACTCAGCTGGGGCTGTTGACCAGGACACATTCATGTGGCCTCTCCACCATGGTGGTCTCAGTGTAGCTGAACTTCTAACCTGTCAGCTTGCTTCCCTCAGAACAAGCATCCCAAGAAGACCAGATGGAGAGGCTGTATGAATTTTCCTGATTTAGCCTCAGGAGTCACACAGCATTCCTTCCTCCATAAACTGTCAGTCAAAGCAGTTATAAGCCTGCCCAGATTTAAGAAGTGGGAAATTAGACTATGCCTCTTAATGAGCAAATAACAAGATCACATTGTAAGCCACATGTGGGGAGGGAGATATTGTTGGATATATCCTTGGAGAATATAACCTGCCCCATTCGCCATTACAGATTCAGTGACTTATTAGTAGATATTTGTGGAACACCTACCATGTGTCAGGCTAAGAATATGAGGAAGTAGTGTTTTAAAAAATAATGTCCCTGTCCTTCTGGAGACTATATTCTAGTACAAAAAATATTGGGCCATGGATATAAATGTAAATCTATATTTAAAATAATCTTCTTAATAACTCTATGGGCTTTGGGGTTTGAATTCTTGGCAGATCTGAGTTGATCATCACTTTTTTTTTTTTTAACATCACAGTGTAACTGACAAAAAGCTCATAGTAGGAATGCGAGGAGTTCTGCTATTTTCTTGTTGAATGTAGATACTTTGCATTGTTGGTATTTCCATCAACTCAGATTTCTTTGCAGGAATTTTTAAGCCACTTGTCCTTTTCGTAAGAGCTGCTGTAGTTAAGAGCAGGTAATGTAATCTGTGAATCCATATTACTGGGCATGTGTGAATTGGAAAAACCTCAAGAAGCTGTAGGCTAGAAGGAATAAGAATTCTACTGGAAATAGAGACACAGATGTAGAGCACAAACATAGACACCAAGGGGGGAAAGTGGCGGTGGGAGGGTGTGGGTGGGATGAATTGGGCGATTGGGATTGACGTGTATACACTGATGTGTATAAAATGGATAACTAATAAGAACCTGCTCTATAAAAAATAACTAAAGTAAAATTTAAAAATTAAAAAAAAAGAATTCTGCTGGGTTGTAGGATTCCCATCTTTTTTCAGCATTCCTGCAACACCTTATGCAACTGACTCATATCAAGTGAGACGAATGTCAAGCTGCTTATTAAAATACAGCAAAGCTTGGAATTCCCTAGTGGTGCAGTGGTTGAGAGTCTGCCTGCCAATGCAGGGGACACAGGTTCGTGCCCCGGTCTGGGAGGATCCCACATGCCGCGGAGTGGCTAGGCCCGTGAGCCATGGCCACTGAGCCTGCGCGTCTGGAGCCTGTGCTCCGCAAAATACAGCAAAGCTTAATTTCTTTCTTATTTTTAGCACGAAAATAAGTATAAATAGAAGGTCTAATGTTGCCTATTTTTCCTATTTTTTACTTTGGAGGCCACTGCTCTAGACAAAATCAGAAAATGCTTCCTTGTCCTTACCAGTTAAAGAGGGTGATGCTTCCAGAAAGGACATAGTCCCCCCCAAATGAAACAGCCCCACCTCATCTCCTTTAGTGCTTACCCTTGACTGATAAGCAAACGGAACTGAAATAAGTTATATCTTGTAGGAAGTAGCCTGACGTACAATGTTGTTGAAATAAAGGCAAATGTAAATGAGAAGCTTGTGATAGTTTAAATAAATAGAGGGGGACATTTTTATGTTTTCAGTTGCTTGTCTGCTTTGGGCGGAGACTATTTGCTTTGAAGAATCGTACAAATATTTTTGTCCATATATTAGAATATCTCAGGCTTTCCTCTCTGGAAACCTTTGTGCGCTTGTTGTCTGAGGAATCTATAAAGAGTGATACATCTCTTGTAAATGGACCTGGAATGTGAGATATTCTCATTCCTTTCTTGCCAGGGGCCACTTGCTTTTATTCCTGAGTTGATGCATCAGTGACCAGGGTTATTGCTCCCAGAATCCATGTTAAAACACACAAGCCACAGAGATTTTCTCAGCTGTGCTATGAACTTAGTCTGGGCTTATCTCAGTTCTGGTTAAATAATTCAAATATGAATAGCAATAAAGATATTAACGGCAATGCTAATGTTAATTGAAGTAACTAAGAGCTCCTCAGTGCCTCCTCCTTGCCAGGTACTGTGGTAGGTAGTCACATGGAGTTAATCTTTACCCCTCACAGCCGCTTGAGGCTTATGCTATGGCTTTTACAACAGCAGTGAAAGGAAGTCCTCTGAGGTTCAGAGAAATCTAGCAACTTGAATATCAGTGGCTGAGTGCAGGGAGGACCCTGTATAGTCTTAGGCCAGCGTTGCAAGGTTAATGGTTTCTATGTATATATTATTAGCTCTGTATTCATGCTATGTTAATACCAGAGGTTGTAGGCAGAATTCTGGTATGATCCTCTGTGACCTTTGCCTTGGATAATCCCCTCCCCTTGAGTGTGAGAGGAACCTGTGAATATGATGAAATATCACTCCTATGGAAAAAAAGGTTTTGCCAATGTAAATTAAGATGTGTAATCGGTTGACCTTAAGATAGGGAGATTGTCCTGGGTGGGCCTGACCTAATCAGGTGAGCCCTTGAAGGAGAAATTGGGCTGTTCCTGAAGAAAGAGGTTTAAAGAATGAAAGGGATTCGACATGAGGGAGAGTGTCCATTGCTGGCTGTGAAGATGGAAGAGGCTGCATGGCAAGGAGTGTGGGTGGCCCCTGCCAACAGCCATAGAAAACAAGGACTTCAGTTCCAGCAATCTGAATAAGGTAGGAAATGGCTCCGTCTCTAGTGCAAGATATGAATGCTGCTCAGCCAGTCCCTGGGTTTCAGCCTTGTATGATCCTGAGCAGAAAACCCAGCCATGCCCTGCCCGGACTTCTGGCCTATAGACCAGGAGCTGATTAATGGGTTCATTGTAAGCTGTTAAACTGATGGTAATGTGTCACACAACACTAGAAAACTAATAAACCACGTGTGCCTTTTCTATACTTAGATTAACTGAAGTGCCACAATAGTGGTTCTTTCTTTTGATTTTTAAAAATCATCTTTGCATTCTGCTTTACACATGGCAGGTGCTGTACACATAGACTAGAGGGGCTGTGTGTCTGGTTAGGAATGCAGACTCTGGAGCCAGAGTGCCTGCTCTTAAGCCAGGCACCAGATCTTACTGGCTGTGGAAACTTGGACAAATTACTTAACTGTCTTGTGCAAAATGAGAATGAAATAATCCCACTAGCTCATGAGGTTAAGGTGAGGATAAAGTGGTATTTGCATGTACAGTTCCTGGTGCATAGTAAGAACTCAGTAAAATGTCAGTTATTATTATTGTGTGTTTCATGAACTAGCCAATGAATTTTAAACACTTCGGAGAGAAACCTTATAAATAAATCTCCCAAACATGTCTCTACCTGTCTAAGATGAGCTTATGGAATTCTTTGTAAACTTTCCTGGGCTACTTGTTATTAAATTGTTGAGGTATCTATATTACAATGATATCTTCTGACACCTTGGAGAACTGGGTCCCTACCTAAACAGTCCCATTCCATATGAGGTTTTTTTTTTTTTTTTTTTTTTTTTTTGCGGTACGCGGGCCTCTCACCATTGGGGCCTGTCCCGTTGCAGAGCACAGGCTCTGGACGCGCAGTCTCAGCGTCCATGGCTCACGGGCCCAGCCGCTCCGTGGCATGTGGGATCTTCCCGGACCGGGGCACGAACCCGTGTCCCCTGCATCGGCAGGCGGGCTCTCAACCACTGCGCCACCAGGGAAGCCCCCGTGTGAGTTTTATTTGAATTCCTTTGGGGAGAGAATTTGTACTCTTCGAATGAACCATCCACATATTGGAATATCTTGGTGTCTGCTGTAAAAATTGTTTCTTCTTTCCTGTTATCAGATATTCCTCTGGGCATGGCCATGTGCTATATCTAGTAACAGTCACCTCTGGTTTCCCCACATGCCATGGGCTGAGAAATCCATATGTATCCATCAAGTGTGCCAGACATCTGTTCACCCCTGCAGATCCACTTCCCCCTCCGATATTTAGGGGCAACCTGCTCCCCTGCCCTCCAGCCCTCCAGCTTTCTATTGGGCAAGTTGGCAAGAAATCAGAGGGAAGAGAGTGAGGCCGGGATATTTATTTCCTAGGCTCCCTTCCTCTGGGTTTGTCTTGGCTGGTTGTTTCCTCGATGCCACTGTAATCAAGGTAGCCTTTTCCACATAGCTTTTCCTTCTTCCTGATTCTGGAAACACCCCCATCCCCTGTCCCATCAGGCTGAGGGATTGTGGCACTCCCTGTACTGCCCTGCGCCACACTCCTCTGTAAATGGTGCTTTTACTAAGCTGTCTGTGAATTGCCCTAATTTGAGAGAGTCACCATCTGATTTCTGATGGGCCCTTGACTGATACACCAAGACTGTTAGATAGTTACTACTAGTTAAATAGGAGCCCATAGATTCTCTCATTATCCAAGTGATTGGGCTTGGCAACATCTATTTTGTCTGTTCTGAGGGTCCTTTCTTATCCTTTTTGCTGGCTTTTGGTTTATTCCAGATGTGGAAGCTGGCAGAGAAGTGAGCTCTGGATGACTGAGGTCTTGTGAAATGTTTTTTGTTATCAGGGCATCCCACTCATCTCCATCTTATTTTGAAGCAATTCAGGTCTGAATCCACCAAAACAAGAGCTGGCATGATGAAGGAGCAAACCCTCAAATAAGACAGTTTTTAAAGGTTGTTTGTTCATGTCTCTAACAAAGCAGAATAGTCCCTTGAATTCCATTTTCTGCTGATTGTTTTGGGAAACCTCTAGAAATGGCGAGTGCATTTGGCTCTGACACGGAACACTTCTATTTTGCATATTGACATGTGTTTTAACAAGAAAAAGGTCAAGGATGGGGACAGCATTGCTTGTCGGTGTGACAGCCAACATTTACCTGAGCCTTCTTGATACACTGCAGTTTAAAATAATTTAGTAAAATAATTGTCATGATTGATTTTTATTTTCCTTTTGGACCCAGAGTTCACCCTTGTGGCTTTAGGGCTAGGTAACTTTCAGCAGCTTAAATTTCCTTTTGATGGAAATTCATTTCTTAAGTTCTGGATGGATGACAAACTTTGATTAAAATCACAAACTCTTTTACGATCTGTTGGTGAAAGCTGGTGAACCCAATTGCTGTTGACATATTCTTTGAGCAACATCTGTTCATCGAGTGACATTAGAATGGCAGAAAATGAATGATTGGGATTTTTGAGCATAATCTTGCTTGTAAATCACATATCTTCTGAAGACGTCGGTGGGGGCCTGAGAGGAAGGTGGGCGTTTAAACATTGCAATCACAATAGTAACAGCCGTGTAACTTTACCTAATAACTGTAGGTCCACCAACGGTAGGATCATACTTTTGCAAAAAGAGACGAGAAAATGGTTTATACTTAGAATGTCTTACTACTTTCACTGGTGAGAAAAGAGGGATGTAGTTGGAGAGCATGCATGATGACACTTAGATCAAAAAAAAGGAAGAGGTGCCCATGAGGGCCATAAAAATACCAGAAAAAAATCCCCGTTTGATTCGAGAAACATTTATTGATCACCTACTGTGTGTCAGGTGCTCTGTCTGGTGATTCTGTGCTTCGCACAGACTCTAACAAGAATGATGTCATGTTTTTTTTTTTTTTTTTTTTTTTCTTTTTGCGGTATGCGGGCCTCTCACTGTTGTGGCCTCTCCCGTTGCAGAGCACAGGCTCCGGATGCGCAGGCCCAGCGGCCATGGCTCACGGGCCCAGCCGCTCCGCGGCATATGGGATCCTCCCAGACCGGGGCACGAACCCGTATCCCCTGCATCGGCAGGCGGACTCTCAACCACTGCGCCACCAGGGAGGCCCTGATGTCATGTTTTACATCAACCTGCTTAGCATCTCCCAGGAAAGAGGAAACAAAATTATCTGCAGTAAATATTTGCTGTCTTTTCCATTTCAACAACTCTTACTTCTTCTGATTTTCCATAATACGATTCTTCTCCATTCTCAGGCCATGAGTTGTAGAGATGGCTGACCTCATTACTACTCCCAACTCCAGGGGAGGGCATGTGACCAGGCTGAGCCGATTAGCACTGCAGTAGGTTCGGGTGGCCATCTGACCCAAAGTATTACAGTAGTATTCAATCTTAGAATTGCAGAACCAGAGGAAGAAAAGTTCTTATCTGCTGTACTTGCCCCTAATAGGATTTCTACGTACTGTAATTCCGTAATTTCTGGGGGTTACCACATAGAAAAACCATGCCTGAAAATGAAGCCAAGCACAGTAGAAATCAGAGTTTAGAGACTGACAGAAATCAAGCCCTTAGGGTGGCATTTGGGCTCCTGGATCCAGCTATGCCTGAAGCTACATTTACCCCTTAGTGTGTCCAGGTATGTAAACGAATACATTCTCCTCTTTTGCTTAAACCTATATAGTTGAAGTTCTCTCATTCTCTCTTCAAAGACCAGTATGTTTAATTGTTATTATGCTGGCTATTATGGGTTTAATTGTGTCCCCGCCCCCCAAAATATGTTGAAATTCTAACATCTAGTACCTCATATTATGACCTTATTTGAACATAGGGTTCTTGCAGATGTAATTGGTTAAGATGAGGTCATACCAGAGTAGGGAGGGCCCTTAATCCAAAACGACTGGTGTCCTTATAAGAAGAAGAGAAGAGAGAGATCACCATGTAAAAACAGAGGCAGAGACTGGAGTTATGTTGCCACAAGCTGAAGAACATCAGGGCTTTCCAGAAGCTGGAGGAGATAAGGAAGGATCCTCCCTCTAGAGTCTTCAGAGAGAGCATGACCTGGCTGACACCATCCTTTTGGACTGTTAGCCTCGAGAACTGGGAGTAATGAATTTCTCTTTTTTCAAGCCATCCAGTTTCTGGTACTTTGTAACAGCAGCCCTGGGAAACTAACACACCAGTAAAAACTGATATGCCATGATGAGAGTATTACAGGAAGCTGAAAAAAAATATTTTAGAAAAAGCTTCCAAAAGAAAAATTATTCTTTAAAGACATATAAAAACATAAACAGGTGAATAAGGAGAAGTTTCTTGAGCAAAGGAGCTCATGGATGTAGAGATATGTCTGGTGACCTGCAAGGAGGTGGTATTGCTCCAGCAAGATGGACATGGGGGTTTCAGGAGGCATGAGGCAAGGTGTGCAGGTGTAGGCCACACCACAAAGGGCTTAATGCTTCACACCACGGAATTTAAATTCTAACATGAAGGCAATGGGGCTCCGTCTACTCCAGGCACTTAGCAGAGTTCTTTTTTTTTTTTGAATTTTTGAATTTTATTTTATTTACTTTTTATACAGCAGTTTCTTATTAGTTATCTATTTTATACATATTAGTGTATATATATCAATCCCAATCTCCCAATTCATCCCACCACCACCAACTCCCTGCCACTTTCCCCCCTTGGTGTCCATATGTTTGTTCTCTACATCTGTGTCTGTTTCTGCCCACCTTAGCCGAGTTCTTGATAGGCGTTTTTTAAGCGCATTTAGAATTCTTGGGTCCATGAACTTTTGACACCATGTCCTCGACACTGTTGACATTTGGGGCTGGATAATTCACTGTCCTGTGCTCTGTAGGATGTTGAGAAGCATCCGTGGCTTCTACCCACTAGATGCCAGTGACACCCATATCCTGGTTGTGACACCAAAAATGTCTCCAGGTATCGCCACATGTCCCCTGGGGGCCAAAATTATCTCTGGTTGAGACCCTCTGCACCAGACATTAAAGAGATAAGATTCACTCCTCAGTCAACAAATATCGCAGGTCTACTGTGTGCCTGACACTGTTTTAGGCGCTAGGAATAAGAAGTGAGCATGAGAAACAAGGTTCCTGTCTCCAAGGAGCTTGGCTTCCTTCAGGAATGGCTTCAGATTGAATTTCGACATCTCGTTGTACCTGCTGAAGCTCAGGTGCTGCTCAAGCTCTGTGGGAAAGAACAGCCAGCGGAGAGATGGTTCCTGCCATTGTCACACCTACATCCCAGCGGGAGAGTACAGTACAGACCGCTGGGGGGCTCCGCATATCCATCCCCCCTTCATTCTTTGTAACGAACCTTCATTTTGAGCTGGGCACATACCCCCTGGAATAAAACCTACACTTCCTTGTGTCTCTTGTATTTCCTTGGAACAGACCGTGGCTAAATTTAGCCAATGGGATGTGACAGTGGGGGACTCCTGGGAAGCGGCTCCTTAGAGCAGGTAGTTGTGGTGATACTTTCCCCTCCGTCCTCTTCTGCTGCCTGGAATGTGGATTTGCTGCTTGGGGCTCGAGTTGACACCTGGGAGAATATGATGTGTAGTGTAGACAGGATGATCAGCCTCCAACGATGTACACGTCCTAATGTCCAAAACCTGTGAATGTGTTTCCTTACATGGCAAAGGGGATATTACAGACATCATTAAGGTAAGGATATTGACAGGGAGAGATTATCCAGGTGGGCCTACATGGAATCAGTAGGCTCATCAGATAAGGATGGGGATATTTTTGTGTCAGGGACCTTTGCGCTGAAACCTGGATGATGAAGAGGAGCAATGTGTGTAAAGAGTAGGACCTGTTCAGGTATTTTAGGCAGGAGGAACAGTCAAGCAAAAGTGGGTGGGAGCTTTGTGTATTAGAAGACCGTTGTGACTGGCCATCCATAGAAATGCAGAATGATAAGGTCATTTAGTGCCAGACCAAGAGAAGAAGTCAGCATTTATTCTTGGTGTTGTGGGATGGGGGGATGGTCTTAAGTGGAAGTCATTGGCCCCAGTGTGAATTCTAAAGAGCTCTCTCTGGATGATGCCATTTCAAGCATGTGAAAAGCTGATCCACCATATGGCATGGTCCAGTTGCGTCATGCCAACTTTCATTGGTCCCTCCTGGGCCCTTAAAGATTATATTATAGCTGACTACTAATGTTCATGCGAATTATGATCCAGGGCATCAGAGCTAGGCTGCCTTTATTTATTTATGTATTTATTTATTTATTTTCGTGGTGTCTACATCAGATATAGCTTTCTATGAGGCTGATAAATATAAATACTTAGGAGTATTTTATGGATCAATGAAATATTAATGAACCTGGAGGTGCTTTAAGTTCATTTATAAAGTTGGGTCATCTATAGATCAAATACAAATGTCATTATAATGAATATCTTTGATAAATTTGGTTTTTAAGCCCCAATCCATGTCCTGCTTATTTCGAACAATATGGGCTCTAGGCCCACAGTTCCTTAAATGCAAGTCCAAAATCAAAAAACCACCTGCAAACCAAACTTTGTTTATTTTGAATTTTTAAATAATCTGATGACCAAAATTGAATTAAACTGCCATGAATATATACGTTGTATTCATCCTGCTGAGTGGGAATATTTATATGGCTCACTGCAGAAATACTGAGTTTGATTACAGGGATCTGCCCTAGTCCCTTTAGGGAGTGTTACCTAATGTATCTGCTCTGAATTACCTAAGATTCAAGTAATACCTAAATTTCAAAATATATGTGGCCTAAAAGGTTCCAGATGGAGGATTATGCCACAACCATACATGACCATTTCTTCAGAATGCATAAGAAAAGCATTTGAATTGTAATTGATAATACTTGAAAGTTGAGGAAAACATGTAAGAAATCATAGGTAGAGAAATAGCACAAATACTAATAATACTTGCATTTGCCTGTCCCAGGAATTTGACAAAATATTTACATCATAAACATCTATTTTGTCTGTAGATAAGGAGGGGGGATTTTATCCTCCTATAAGCTCTGTGAAGTCAGGGACTAGGATGATTGTTTTCACTGCTGTATCCTTAATCTTTAACCGAGCCTGATAAATAGATGCTCAATAAATATTTGAAGAATGCAATTATTAAGTCAGTTGAGCAGATTGGGGATGAGATTTTAGGTGACCCACCCAAGTTCTGGGGTTGGTGGACTGGAACTCAAGTCTTCCAATACCTACACCAATGTTTTTTCTCCCTATACTATCAATGCCTTGCCAAAATGAAAAAGATATTGAAGCCCTTTCTGAGGTCATCAAAGGGATTAGACTATAAAGGAGGAAGAGGACTGCAAGAGCATCACTGGCAGTGAGAGACTGTGAAAGCAAATGATTCACTCTGAAAAATGAAACCTGTTAAATTCGAGGCATTGTAATTTCCCAGTATGAGACTGTGGTACCAGAGATTAAATTCTATTGTGTGTCTACAGTCCTTGTTACCGACGATGTTTCGTATTATTACCTGAGATTCTAAGAATATCAGCTCTCCATAGCTAACGTGCTGTTCGGCTCCTCATGTCAAACAATTTGCATACATCTAAGGATTTGTCCTTGATTCGTCTCTCCTTTATTCCCTGTATCCTATGTAGAAGCCAGTCCTGTAGACTACACCTCCAAATATATGCTGTGTGTGTCCACGTCACTGCCCACGTGGTTCCCATTCGGACAACTCCAGCAGCTTCTGAGCTGGTCTGTGCGCTCTCTGTTCTTGACACGGGAGGCATACTGCTCTCTCAAAAGATGGGAACTGTCTTAAGTTGTGTTCCCCAGCAGCAAACCCTGAGATGAAGATTTGTGTGAAAGCAATTGGTTAAGGAGTGTTCTCAGGAAAGACCAGAACAGGAATGGGGAAATGAGGCCAGGAAGAAAATGAGGAAGAGCAATCGGGCAGGCTCAAGGAGTCCTGGGGAAAGGTGACTTGGCCTTAACCCATAGGGGAGCTTTGGCGTATAGACACCACCTCAAACTGCCCCAGTCAGGAGCAAGGGAGCTGGGGTATTGATACCGCCTTTACCTGTCGGTCATTTGTCAGGGCTGCAGCCAGGGGTCATATATTCCCAGACAACTCAGTCTCTGAGTATGCAGGAAGGAGAGTATCCTTACAACTGCCCAGGAAATAGGCATGGTGGTTACTTTCATTCTACTGGCAAGGAAACTGAAGCCCAGGGTGTTTACATAAATTGCCCACATCCACATGATGGAGATAGACTATGACCCCGGAGGTCTGTTTTAGACTCTGTCATCTTACCCACAGCTTCAAATGATGCTATGATATCTCACAGGCAAGAAGGGTGGGAACAGCAGGAATGCCAGAGGAGATCTACAAAATTACTGGCTTATAATTTTCCAGAATGTCAAGGTCATGAAAATCAAGGAAAGACCAAGGGATTATTCCAGACTAAGAGGATAGAGGCATGAGAACTAAATGCAACAGGCGATTCTGAACTTGATCCTTTTACTACAAAAGCCATTCTTAGGACACTAGGAGAACCATGAATGGTATCTGAGGATTAGGTGGCAGGAATATATCATGCTAGTTCCCTGATTTTGATGGTTGACTGTGGTTATGTAAGATAATTTTATGTTTGTAGGAAATACACACTGAAGGCCATCAGGTCAGCAACATACTCTTCTAGTTCAGGGGAAAATAGTTCTTTTTTCCCAAGTAATACCTGTAACTCTTCTGCACTTCTGAGGTGGCTTCAAAATAAAAAAAAAATTTAAAAAATCCTCAGGCCACACTTATTGAATAATTATGTTAATTACAATTCTTAGCTTTAAATTTCAAAATAGGTATTTAGTAAGAACATAGTCTTAAAAGCTAGGCTTTTACAGGAAAGCACTATTATTCTGGCTATTTCCCAATCTGAGCTTTTACACCTCAGGGACCAGGGCTTGTGGGAAGACCACAAAGTAAAACTTAGAGTGGGAAAGGTGAGGTTATGAATTCAGAGAAATTTCTGGTCATACAGGATGGGAAAAGCCCTCAGAGGGCAGAAGGAGGAGCCCAGAAATGTGGCTAGGATAGAGGATGGCAGGAATTGTGGCAGGAGTATCCTGGTTCTAGGTTTGAGGTCACCTAGGACTTGGGGTCTAGAACACAATTCTTTTTTAAAATTAATTAATTAATTAGTTAATTTTTGGCTGCATTGGGTCTTTGATGCTGCACGTGGGCTTTTTAATTGTGGTGAGCGGGGGCTACTCTTCGTTGCGGTGTGCGGGCTTCTCATTGCAGTGGCTTCTCTTGTTGCGGAGCATGGGCTCTAGGTGCGCGGGCTTCCGTAGTTGTGGCTCACGGGCTCTAGAGTGCAGGCTCAGTAGTTGTGGCGCTTGGGCTTAGTTCCTCCCCAGCATGTGGGATCTTCCCGGACCAGGGCTTGAACCTGTGTCCCCTGCAGTGACAGGTGGATTCTTAACCACTGTGCTACCAGGGAAGCCCTAGAACACAATTCTTTTTTTTTTTTTTTCTTTTTGCGGTATGCGGGCCTCTCACTGTTGTGGCCTCTCCCGTTGCGGAGCACAGGCTCTGGACGCGCAGGCCCAGCGGCCATGGCTCACGGGCCCAGCCGCTCCGCGGCATACGGGATCCTCCCAGACCGGGGCACGAACCCGTATCCCCTGCATCGGCAGGCGGACTCCCAACCACTGCGCCACCAGGGAGGCCCTAGAACACAATTCTTTAGTTTGAAGTTTTGGGAGAATGTGAACCCTTCAGGAAAGTACTGTACTGGGCACAAGGGTGCCTTGGTTTGGGGCAGGATACTACTACCAGTCAGCCTGGGCAGCCTCACAGGGCCCCCTTTCCCCAAGCACGACAGGGGAGCAGTCAACCCCTGTACCAAAGAGGATGTGGAAATGTTATATGTTCCATTTGCCTGGAAGAAGACTGGGTTCAGGAAAAGAAAGTTTAGATGACTGGGACTTCATGCCATGTTGAGAGGCAACGGTGAGATCATGATCACTAACACCAGGTGCCAATGCAGATCCCAAAAGAGTAGGTGGGTTCAACTCCATCTTGGTGGATACCAGCCCAGAATGCCCTCTGAGCATGACAGTCATTGCAGTAGGATGGAGGGAGATACCCGAAGACTGTGAACAGGAGGAACCAGCGTGGAAGGGGAGCTCGAGGGCCATGACACACCTTCCCTCAATTGTGAGAACATAGCCTTTCCATGGTTCCCCAGTGTATCTGGGGAAGGGGGCAAGAGCACTGAGACTGAAGAGAAACTCTGAAAGGTTGGAAAATTACTCCAAAAGAAAATTTAACAAAAAGATCAGTGATGCCTTCAACTGATAAATGCTGTCACTAGTAATGACACTTGAGGACAAAAAGATAATATGTTAGAGAAAATGATTTATGGACTCTGATTCCCTCTCCCCCTCTTTTCTAGGCAAAGGCCTTGGAATGTTAAAGTCACGAAAGGAGGCCAGTGGGGCTGGAGCTTGGAAAGGTAGTGGTGGAGATACTGAGGGTGGGGAGGGAGAGGTAGCAGGGTGCAGACCGTGGAGGGCCTGGGGGACCACAGTAAGGAGGTCTGGATTTTATATTAAGTGTGATGGGCGCCTATGAAAGAGTCTTTAAAATGAGCACAGGGACTTCCCTGGCAGTCCAGTGGTTAAGACTTTGCCTTCCAATGCAGGGGGTGCAGGTTCAAGCCCTAGCTGGGGAGCTAAGACCCTACATGCCTCAGGGCCAAAAAACCAAAACATAAAACAGAAGCAATATTGTAACAAATTCAATAAAGATTTTTAAAAATGGTCCACATGGGGATATATGTATATGTATAGCTGATTCACTTTGTTATAAAGCAGAAACTAACACACCATTGTAAAGCAGTTATACTCCAATAAAGATGTTAAAAAAACCAAAATGGTCCACATTGAAAAATCTTTAAAGGTGAGTACAATGTGATTAAATCTGTGACTTAAAGTGATCATTATGGCCTCTTGGGTAGACAGTGGAAGCTCAGAGAACAGGAAAGAGGCTGTTGCAATGAACGATCAGAGATGGAGTGAAGTGGGTGGATTCAGGATGTAATTTGGAGGTAAAACTCCCAGATCTGCTGATGGATTGGCTGTGGGAAAGAGGAAAAGCGAGAAATGAATGATAATTCTCAAGGTTGCGGCTTGAATCAGTCAGTGATGGAGGAGTAGATGGAGCCATTGACTAAAATGAGAAGATTGGGGAAGAAAAGTTTGGGGTAGTTGGGGTGAGTCAGGACTCTAGCAGAAAAGTCTGGGGTGCTATTCCACTGCTCATGCTTGGCTCTTCTTTCACTCAACACTAAAGATCATGGATCTCTGTCAAACCATGATCTCCATTTCCCACATCAAGGAGGACAACAGTGCATACAATACATCTAATGTAAAACCATTTCCAAGGCCATGTGTTTTCCTGTAAGGTTTTCATTTAGTTGTTAATTTATTAACGGCACTGTTTACATTTGCACTTGGATGCCTTGCTGTAATTAAAATTACTCCTGAATTTATCACTTGAGCCCTAAAGAACGCCTAAAGGCTTTACATGATGGAGTAAGTCTCCATATTCTGTTCTCTTTGCTATGAACAACCATATAAAGTTTTCTGACACATATAATGTTTGACATCAGTCAAAAAAAAAAGTGCAACAGAAATATTCCATGTTTAAAGCAGAGCTGAAAAAAAAAGACTAAAAAAATTCCATATTGCATAAAAGAAAGAGTTAGGTTGCCACCAAAGTGAAAGGAAATCAATGGGACGACTTTGGAGACTCGTTTCAATCTGTTGTTGACATTGTTTTCCGGGAGTAATTTTCTCAAAATGTTAACAGTATTGAGTTTGCCTATTGATTCTATTATTTTTGACCTTGCATGAGTGTGGGCTAATCTTACATGCCGTAAAATTTCCTTTCACAGCTAAAATTATTGTATGACTCTGGAGGAAACCTCCAATCAGGTCAGGCACCCCCGCCCCCTCAGGATTCTGATGAACGTATAGGCAGCAGTAATGAGTTATGTTGACTTCCAATACACTTTCATGTTGTTTACATTTTATTAAATGGTTTAAGCAGGGTCATCATGTAAATGATCAGCATATTGACTGAAACACTCAAGCCTTGGAAGGATTGAAGGCCAGAGACAGCCAACCCGATTGGTCAGCTTGAATTTGAGTCAATAACATAAATATATATTTGGCTACAGAATCGAAGCCAGCTTCATATTCATTATTCTGAAAACCCCACTAAATAAATAGCTAGAGTCTGTCATACAGAGTGAAGTAAGTCAGAAAGAGAAAGACAAATACCGTATGCTAACACATATATATGGAATTTAAAAAAAAGTGTCATGAAGAACCTAGGGGTAAAACAGGAATAAAGACACAGACCTACTTGAGAATGGACTTGAGGATATGGGGAGGGGGAAGGGTAAGCTGTGACAAAGCGAAAGAGAGGCATGGACATATATACACTATGAAACGTAAGGTAGATAGATAGTGGGAAGCAGCCGCAGAGCACAGGGAGATCAGCTCGGTGCTTTGTGACCGCCTGGAGGGGTGGGTTGGGGAGGGTGGGAGGGAGGGAGATGCATGAGGGAAGGGATGTGGGAACAGATGTATATATATGACTGATTCACTTTGTTATAAAGCAGAAACTAATAAAAAAATAAAAAACAAAATTGAGATATAAAAATAAATAAATAAATAAATAGCTACAAAGTATACTATTGGAAGACACCTTTTCTACTTACAGAGTAAGGCTCCCAGTTAGGACCCCTCCAAAAAGACAAAAGCAAATAATCCAAGCTGAACGAATTCAGCAGAGTTCAGGAGAGTTGCTGAAGACAGAGTGAATGGGAAACCAAAAGCTCTTGAATGATTTTCCTGGGAAAAGAATAGATTTATTGTTGGCTCTAGGTAGGGGAAATTTGGCAGTTGTTATTTTCAAAGTGTTTATGAAAAAGTCACAACATGCCATTAGCATCCTTTCACCTCCCCACCCTGCCCCTCCTACATGTCTCCATAGGAGGTCAAACCACCTGTGAAGGGCACTCCCCACCCCACCCCTGGCCTTTGATACCATAGTTTGTCTGCAAAGACATTTCAAGATTTACTGGCACAGTGCTAATGGGTTTGCCCACACACACTTAGAAGAGTATTGCTAGAAGAGTTAATTTGCCTCTTAATGATTTAATTAGATGCTACAGCTCTGCACTACAAGAATAACAGTGTTCCTTACTCTCCTGTCTCGGCTGGGGATGCTGATCTTGGAGACTTTTGGAAAAGAATGACATTTGCTCTACTTTAGAGAGAGGCCAGTTGAGTCACTGGGGAAAAACGGAGCCTTTTCCCATGCCACAAAATAACCTTTCCCCACTCATCCATAATGGGATGAGGTGAGTCTTTTGGGGTAACAGCGATGACCATTATGAGATGTGCTGTGACTTTTATTCACATTGTCTTGATTGAGCCTGTGAAGTAATATTAGTCTTTATTTTCGTGTAAGTTTAGTGAGGTTACCTGGCTTGCCTGGTACAGAAAGGGGATGAGCTAGGAGTCCAACTGAGCTCTTTTGACTCTAAAACACACATTTGTTTCCCAGTACTTGCGCTCACCTTTCTGTGGCTTAAAAGGCCTTACTCTGCAGTACAGGTTGGGTTCTTTGGAAGCAGGTCCTGAAACAGAATTGGAGGTTCAAGATGTTTACTGGGATCAGTGCCTATGAAAAGAAGGGGAGGAAGCGAGATTGGATAGAGGCAGAGGTAGACCTGGAAGGCAGGCCCGGCAGGGAGAGCTCGGGGGCCGGTACTGCTCACCACAGTGTCCTGCATCAGGCAGAAGGGGCGAGACCTTTGCCATCGTTTCCCCAACGCAGTCTGTCCCTACGCCAGCTGTTCAGAGGTTGTGATCTGGGGTCAGCTGGCATTTCACAGCTGTGGCAGCTCCTGAATTCAAGGAGAGACAGCTGGGCAGCAAGGCTTTCCCTGAAGAAAGGTCTGGGTGGTGCATCTCTGTGTCTACAACACAGTTTTCAGGTATATTTATAGAAACACTAATCACTCAAGAGAGACAGAAGAGGAAGTAGAAAATTGTAGGGTTCTGGACCAGGTTGTCTTGATTCATATCCCAAATCCACCACTTCCTGGCTAGGGAATGCTGGTAGGTTACTTGAGACTTGAGATCAATTGAATCTGTAAAATAGGCATACTGGCAGCATTTTCTTGACTTACGATGAGGGCTAGGAATCATTTCTGTAAAGTATCTTTGGTCAACGGAGGATATTGTTATGAACCTCTGGAGAAAAGGCCCAGATTCCGGGCCACCCATCAGTCTCCCAGATGCAGACCTGAACATGCCTTCTCCTTGTTGTTAGCATATTCTTTCTGCTCAGCTTTCCCCAAAGCACCATGAGAGCACTTTGCCCCATTGCTGGATTATCCTCTAGGTCCTGCATTGTGAAACCCCATCCCGGAGAGGCTGGGAATGAAAGAGGGGACTCCCTGGCCTTGGAGTCCTATACATGGTCATATTATTAATGTAATAGTCCTTCCCTGGACCTCAATGCAGCCACCAGTTCCCAAAACAAGGGTTTCTCTCCTTTGCCCTGGGCTTGAAGGGAAGCTAAGCACCAAGACAGCTGGGTAGAGCTTGAGGCCAGAGGTGACTGTGCACTTACCCTGCACGCTCAGGATTCAGGGGGAGGCGGAAGGATACTCCTGAGAGGTTTTCGAGTGCTTATTATGTGCTGGCCACCGAGTCTTGCCTTTTGCATGACTTTCTCATTAAGTCTTCACAACAACAATTTGAAAAAGGTATTATCTCTGGCTATATTTTAATGAGAAAACTAAAGAGGCCTGCAAAAGATGAGGAAATTTCTTTAGTCCCTATAGCTAACGAATGTTGGAGCTCAGAGTTGAACCAGGGCAATCTGCCACCAAGCTCAAAATGACAGGCAGGTGGGAAATGTAAGGAGAGAGTTTAGCATGTTCCTTTCTGTGGAAGCTGTGAGGTCTTACAGTCCCTGTGTTGGTCTTGCTACAGTGGGCCATGGGTCCTTTTCTGTGGTGAAAGTTTAATTGTCCTTTTCATTCAATTTGTCCTGGCTTTAATTTCATCTTCCTACAGATTAGATTCTTCCAAGATTCTGTTGTAGGTGCTTGCATGTTTGACATGCATATAAGAAATAATATGCAGAACCTTGGATGGAAAATTTCACTGACAATCTATAAGAATTCTTCCCTATTTATTGGACTTTTCCCGCTGATGACTGTTTTTTTTTTTTTTTTTTTTTTGCGGTATATGGGCCTCTCACCGTTGTGGCCTCTCCCATTGCGGAGCACAGGCTCCGGATGCACAGCCTCAGCGGCCATGGCTCACGGGCCGAGCCGCTCCACGGCATGTGGGATCTTCCCGGACTGGGGCACGAACCCGTGTCCCCTGCATCAGCAGGCAGACTCTCAACCACTGCGCCACCGGGGAAGCCCGACTGTTAGTTTTTATATGTTCTCTGTCTCCATGCCAGATATCAAGTGGAATTATTATCAACTTTAATTATATCATGTTTATCAGTTAAATCATACTTAGGCTTCACATTAGGTAATCACTGAATGTAGAATTCTAAACTCAGACTCTCCTGGGTTAAAAGTCCTAGCTCTACTCTCTATGTAATGGGACCCTGGTCAGTTTTTTAAGCTTCACTTCTCAAACTTCCCATCTGTAAAATGGGCAAAACGTTACCTATGGAGTTGCTCAGTGAGGTAATAAATTTAAATGCCTAGAAATTCTGATTACCATTATTACACAGTTTTCTATGAAGGATAAGAGAACAGATTGGGGATGTATTTTAATTACATAGCAGGATGGTTTTTGTGCTTTTTATTTGACCCTTTTTTCTTCAGGCCATGAGGACAGGGCATAAGGAACAACAGTGATTACTGATACACTATCTGTTTCAAGTCCCAAAAGGTTATTTCCAAGAATAAATGATCTGAGGTTTTTAAGAGGTGGCGGTAGGGGACAGCTGAAGAACTCTTGAACCTTTAAAGAGGTCCAGGTGGACTCGATTTCTCAGTAGAAATAAAGGGACTTCCTTCCTCAGAGGAAAAGAGACACCAAGTGATAAAACAAGCACCCTCTTTGAAAACTTCCCTGTATATTTGTCTCTAGAGGAGTGTGCCTCAGGGAGATTTATTGTTCGAAGCTTTTAGCCTCAAGCTTAATTTTAAAAGTATGTATTTCCCTAGAAACAGAGCAGCTCCATTTAGAAGTCACAGGTGCCCCCAAGCTGTGCTCGGAAGTTTACCTCAAGTTTCATTTAATACCAGTCTCAGACCTGGAGGAGAATTATTTATCTCATCATTTGGAAAAGGGATTATGCTTCTTCCACTTCCCATTTCAGTCCCTGCTGTCTTGTGGATGGGGACACATACCCTGAGAGATGAAATACGAGCAGGAGTAAAGCCAGAGCCCTACTGATACGTAAAAATACTTAAGTCAGGGACACCACCTTGATGCAACTTGATCCATCCTACTTTTATACTGAGTGTTAGTTGGAGTTTCCCCAGGAGCCAACTCCGAGATGAGGATTGGAGTTTAGTAGTTTATGTGGAGGTCAAGCCAAGAAACATTGGTAGGGGAGTAAAAAGGTGAGACCAGGGTGGGAAAGTGTGTCACCAAGGGAGTTACCACTCTGGACACCTGGAACGTACTCCTGCTGGGGAACCGGCAGAGACAGTAGAACACACACCTCTGAGTTGTCCACCCCAGGGGTGAGGGAGCTGGGGTGTTTATACACCAGTTTCTATCAGTCATTCGTTGAAGGCTGCCTCGGGGCGTTGATTCTCCGGCACTTTGGGCCTCCCATGTTGCAGACAGGGTAGCCTTGGAGGTCAGAGAAAGCCCTCAGTTACAAAAGACATCAGGCCAGTGTGGCTTGAAGTGGCAAAGGCTGAGCAGGTTGGGGTTGGCACCAATGATAACGGCTCAGTGCTCTCAGTGGGTTGAGTCTTGGCCTCCCAGTTTGTTTTAAGTCTATTTAGGCCCTGTGCTTGGTGCTGAGGTGACACAGATGATTAAGATCAAGTCTGGCCTGTAGGATGCTTACAATTTAGTGAGGTAATTGAGGGAGACAGGCACGTGACAAATAATTTTTAGTCAATGAGATTAGTATTATATTATGATATACCTAATAACGTGTATCATTTGTGCCAGGCTATATGCTAAGCACTTGCCCAGATTAATTTATTTGATCCTCGCAGGAACCCTGCACAGTGGGTGCTTTTGTTATCTACTTTAGAGATGAAGAGACAAATTTCAAGGTTTTCCCTCCAGCCTGGGGAAGAGCCAGAATTTGAACACAGGCTGTCTGGTTCCAGAACCCCATCCTTATCTGCTACACTATATATATCAGAGTTTCTCAACTTTGTCAGTGTTGACATTCTGAGCTGGATAATTCTTTGACTTGGAACTGTCCTGAGCATTTTAGGATGTTTAGCAACATCCCTGGCCTCTACCTCCTAGAAGCCAGTAGCACCCTCCTTTCCTCTGTCCCCACCTTCTGAGTGGTGACAACCAGAAGACTCTCCAGATATTGCCAAGTGTGCATTGCAAATGTCCCCAGTTGAGAACCACTGGTGTCTAGTATTCAGCAAACAGTATTTCTTTGGAAGTGTTCCTAGAAGGCAGATGAAAATTCTCTCTTCGTTATTGTTTAATCTTCCTTCCTACAAAATAAGAACAGAAGTAGTATTTTGGAGCTGATCGCATCTGTAAATCAATAGCAAAATACGTTTCAGTGCAGAGAAAATGGAAGTAGGAATCAAGTTATTGAAAAGTAAGGTTTTTTTGTGCATTTGAGTTGTGCACTAGGCATTCTTGCCCATGGCACTCTGTTTCATGCCCTTTGAACAGGCTGTTTCCATGGTCATTTATTTTAAATGTTGTCTTGCAACTTGATTGAGAAATTAGTGAAAAGACAATTAGATGAGAATGGACAGTGAGTTCTTGTGGAGCTGTCTGTTTTATTATTTTCCAGTTTTCTCCTTGGGCTCTTTTACTCTTGCTTTTTTAGAGGTCTGCTTTGAACCCACCTCGCCCGAGTAAATGAATCCCTCTTCTTTCTGTCACAAACCAGGAGATTTCAAGCTTTATTTTTCAAATCCTTCAAATCGAATTTTATCCATATGACTTCTTAGAGCAGGTCAAGTTAGAAAACTGATCCTTGAGATTTGGGGGCGTTTTGTGTGAGGACAATAGTCATAACTTTGGCATTAATGTGTCCTTATTCATCTCCCTTCTTTCTTCTGACAAAAAACTGTCTTTAATTCAATCTCTTCCAAATTTGGCTTTATAGCTAATCTATGTGATCAGAGAAGCTTCATTTTAGTGTTGGAAGCCTGAAGAACTCACTTTTTCAATTGTTCGTAAAAGTATAATCCCATGATGTTGAAACATTCTTTATAACAAAGCATTTCCTTGTGCCTTTGGATAACTTATTGAACAGTACTTTGTTAATCTGCTTACAATTCTCGATGACCGATGCTTTTAACGGTCCCTACCCCTGCTTATGAAATAAATAATCACCTTGATGATTTAATTCAGTTTGTGTGCTATTTGTGAGAGGTGAAATGCTACCATGGTCCAGAGTGTAGGCTCTGGAGTCAGACAGAACTGGATTTGAATCCAGGCTCCACCACTACTAGCTTTGTGAGATTGACCAAGTGTGGCAGGCGGGCTAATGGATCCCCCAAAGATGCTGGTGTCCTAATCCCTGAAACCTGTGAATATGTTACCTTACCTGGCAAAAGGGACTTTGTAGATATGATAAGTTCTTGAGGTGGAATATCCTGGATTATCTGGGTGGGCCCAATACCATCACAAGAAGGGGATCAGAGTCAGAGAGAGAGATTGGAAGGTGCTATGCTGTTGACTTTGAAGATGTAGGAAGAGGCCATAAGACAAGGAATGCAAGCAGACTCTAGAAGTTGGAAAAGGTAAGGATCCGTGTTCTCCCTTAGAGCCTTCCAAAGGAATGCAACCCTGCTAACACCTTCATTCTAGCCCAGTAGGACCCATTTTGGACTTTTGACTTCCAGAACGTGTAAGATAATGAATTTGTGTTGTTTTAAGCCACTAGGTTTGTATTAATTTGTTACAGCAATAAATAATAGGAGACTAGTATAGCAAGCAGCCTAATCTCTCTAAACCATTGTTTGGTCATGTACAAAGTTGAATGATCACTATTTATCCCATTGGGCATTGTGAGGTATACATGAAAGTTGTGCTTGGCCCTGGGCCTGCAGTAGCGTTCATGCGTAAAGATACAGAATTAGTCATGGGCTTTTGGTTCTGCCATGTAGTAACATGTCCATCATCCTGCCTACTACTAAGCTTCCAAAATACCCATCTGTGGTGATTAATTTTATGTGTCAACTTGGCTAGGCTGTGGTGCCCAGAGTTTGGTCAAATTCTAATCTAGATATTGCTGTGACTTTCCTAGCATCTGTATTTGGGGATGTGATGACAGTTTACCATCAGATGACTTTAAGTAAAGCGGATTTTACCATCCACAGTGTGGGTGGTCCTCATCCAGTCAGTCAAAGGCCTTAAAAGGAAAGTCTGAGGTTTCCAGGGGGAGAAGCTATTCTGTCTCAAGACTGTAACAATGAAACCCTGCCTGGGTTTTCCACCTGCTGGCATGCCCTGCAGATTTAGACTACAGACTGCACATCAGCTCTTCTCTGAATTTCCTGCCAGACTGCCCTACACATTGTGTGGAATTCTCAGCCCCAACAGTCGTGTGAGCAAACTTCTTAAAATCAGTCTCTCTCTTTCTCTTTCTTTATATCCCATTGGTTCTGTTTCTCTGAAGAACCCTGACTAATATACCATCCAAACTAAAGGCAGCCCACCAAAAGAGTTAAGAGCTCGAAAAAGGAAGAGGTAGTACCGACAAGTACATGGTATTAAACTGTCTTCCTCTCTTTTGCATTTCCTCATTGACATTAAAAGGGGCTGCACCTCAGTTATTTCCTTTCCTTCACCTGTAAACCAAAAGTGTGTAATTAGGATTATGGTAATACAGAATCACTTAAGACAAAATATCACAGTGAAAGAATTGGGATGGTTCTGTGATATCCTTTGTAATGAGGTTTGAACTTGAACTTGAAGTAGAGTTGATTTTCAACAAGAATGATTGGCATTGCCACACCAGTTTGTATGTATGTCCTTTCCTAAGCCCCTCTGAATGTCCCTACCCTGTCCTTGCCACCTAAGCCCCTATCCTAAGACTCCCTAGTAGTCAAGCAGCTAAAGGGTTAATTAATGCTTGCACGGGAGTGCCTGTTTTCATTGGTTGGTGCTGGTGCTGTATAGGTTATTGATTATTTTGGTGTTGCTGCTGCCTAAAAGTAATAATTAATGAACAAAATTCAATGAAGAATTGTCCAATCGTTCAAGTTGTACATGTCTATAAATGTGTAATTTCAACATGTTGTCATTTTAAAGAAAAAATAGGTGAAAATCTTCATATTTCATTCCTTTTCTCAGGGAAGATTTTAAATCTTCATTTTCAAGCCATTCTTTTTAGGATTAATGTACTATGTCTCTTGTTTACTTTTGTCTTTAACAGACAGGAAATCAGTTTAACTTTTTTTTTTTTTTTTTTTTTTGCGGTACACGGGCCTCTCACTGTTGTGGCCTCTCCCGTTGCGGAGCACAGGCTCTGGACGCACAGGCTCAGCAGCCATGGCTCACGGGCCCAGCCGCTCCGCGGCATGTGGGATCTTCTCGGACCGGGGCACGAACCCGCGTCCCCTGCATCGGCAGGCTGACTCTCAACCACTGCGCCACCAGGGAAGCCCAGTTTAACTATTTTTAATTGGACAAGTATTTAGATTTTCTCCTGTGAAAATGTCTCACTGTCATACTTGCTGATTCACATATAATTATCCTGTATAAAATATTTTTTTATTGGCCTTGGAAGAAAAGACTAACTCATTCAAACTGTTGGAATTTCTCCCCCCTATTTCATAGAGAAAGTCATTTGCCAAACACAAGGATTTGATCAATAAACAACTTGCAATCCCTAGGAGGCCTGTAAAGGGATTTGGGTTGTCAAACATTAACTCAGGATTTGTTCTGGTAGTTGTTAAAAATTACATAAACATAAGTTGTTTTTTTTTTAAACTTCAATCAACCAAAGAGTCAGTAATAGAGAGAAGATTTGGCCCTGTTATTGATTAGTTGCTATAGACGCTCTTCCAAAGAAAGTTAATCAACAAGGTGTTGACAGTATCAGCAATGTCTTGCATCTCTCTTGGAAATTGTTGCTTACAATTGTAGAGTTGTTTTACACCACTCCTTCCTGCCAGGAAACAATAGAGGTAAGCTTGTTTGCACCACACCAAATTTTCTAGGAGCCTGTGGATCATTCCTGTCTCCAAACTAAGTGCCACGGTGCTGGTAGGCAGGACTGCTAGGCCAGGAAAGGGAAGGTATTCACTAAAACATATTCTAAACTCTTAGTTTGGAACTCTTCCTAATGGTAAAGATCATGTCGATCTGTCTTGTTAACCCAAATTCCCAGCATCTAACACAGTATTGGCCCAGAGTACTCTGTAAAGATAGAAGATTTCAATATATGCCAAGGTTGTATTCTAGAAAAATACACAGGGAGTGATTTGGTCTCTCCTATACGACAAAGTTACATGACAGGAAAATGCTGTTTATAGTAAAGAAAAAAATTATCAATGGGAATTATTTAGTCCTTGATAGAGGCTGAGGGTACATAAGCAGAAAACATGAGGATTATTTTCAGGGGAATTTAATGGAAGATGAACAAAACATGAGCCACAATCCCAGATAGTGAACATATACACATCAAATCTATGAATACTGTCCTACACATGTTAACTAATAATTAGATAAATTATATAAATCATAATAAAAATAAAAGGAGCTATATAACCATTCCTCCTTTAAAAGGTAAACTCTGGACTCCTGAATGTGGAAGATCATAGGAGCCCTTAAGCTCTAACTTTAAAGGAAACTCCCAGAAGGAGGATGTGATGCAGGTGGAGAGGGAAGAGTGGACGGAAACTCAGAGCCAGCTCTCTCAAGTCCATGTCGGCATTTGGGAGACTAGATGCGGAAGGACAGAGAGCAATTGCAATCCATGGGAGGCCTGAGTTTTTGTTGCCTGATGATTATTCTTCTGTTAGTAAGGAAGGGATAAAGTATGGACTGTATTCCATTATGAATCTTGACTTTTGGTGTTTTGAGTCACAATGCCTTTGCTCTCTTCTAGCCAAAGATATCACTTACCAAAAATGTGAAATATAGCATATAGTGAAATATATCCCTAAAAAGTTTATTCTATATGTACAAAATGATAAGCAAGCGATGTTTAGCGTGATTTTCCAGTATCGCATCCATTAACAAGGAAATAATCATATTCCAATTCATCCTCACAACCCCACCATCTTGAAGATTCCCCTCAATTTTATTTCTGATACAGTTTTTTTTTAATAGTAGAAGCTTTTTATTTTTTATTTTTTGAAATTTTTATTGGAGTATAGTTGATTTTCTGGTAGAATTTTTTTGAAAGTTGGCTTATTCTCTTACTCCTCTTCTTATTTTCAGTAGCATTCTCCCTCTGTCATTCTTCAGGTTTTCAGAGTCACATGCATGTTTTCAAACATGATAATTAGTTAACTATTAATCCTCCCATCCTTCCACGCCTGAGAGTGAAGCCCCTTAAACTTTGTGCTCCAAACCCCTTACTCCCCTCACCATAATCCAGGCCCTGGTTTATTTTGTGCCAGACACAGGAAGGAAGAGTGAGAGCTACTTAATAGAATAAGTGAGGACACGACACAACTTTTTATTAAAATAAAATGGTAGTTCTATTTTTAGTTTTTTAAGGAACCTCCATACTGTTCTCCATAGTGGCTGTATCAATTTACATTCCCACCAACAGTGCAAGAGGGTTCCCTTTTCTCCACACCCTCTCCAGCATTTGTTTGTAGATTTTCTGATGATGCCCATTCTAACTGGTGTGAGGTGATACCTCACTGTAGTTTTGATTTGCATTTCTCTAATGATTAGTGATGTTGAGCACCCTTTCATGTGTTTGTTGCCAGTCTGTATATCTTCTTTGGAGAAATGTCTATTTAGGTCTTCTGCCCATTTTTGGATTGGGTTGTTTGTTTTTTATATATTGGGCTGCATGAGCTGCTTGTATATTTTGGAGATTAATCCTTTGTCAGTTGCTTTGTTTTCAAAAATTTTCTCCCATTCTGAGGGTAGTCTTTTTGTCTTGTGGGGTTTTATTTGTTTTTAGATCTTTTAATTTTTATTGTCTTCATATTAAGACTATCAAAACCTTGAATTCTAGTGATGGATAATCTGGTTAAAAAAAGAAAAGTTATGACTATATATACATCTTCCATTTGGAAATAGATTAAATATCAGAAATATTGTTAACTAGAAACTGACACCAAGTCTAGAATGAGCATATGGTTAGAATATTCTTTGTTTTTTTGAATTTTATTTTACTTATTCTTTTGTACAGCAGGTTCTTTTTTTAAATTTTTTATTTATTTTTTTATACAGCAGGTTCTTATTAGTCATCCATTTTATACACATCAGTGTATACATGTCAATCCCAATCTCCCAGGTCATCCCACCACCACCCTCCCCCCCCACCACATCCCCCCTTGGTGTCCATACGTTTGTTCTCTACATCTGTGTCTCTATTTCTGCCCTCCACACCAGTTCATCTGTACCATTTTTCTAGGTTCCACATATATGCTTTAATATACAATATTTGTTTTTCTCTTTCTGACTTACTTCACTCTGTATGACAGTCTCTAGATCCATCCACATCTCTACAAATGATCCAGTTTCATTCCTTTTTATGGCTGAGTAATATTCCATTGTATATATGTACCACCTCTTCTTTATCCATTTGTCTGTTGATGGACATTTAGGTTGCTTCCATTCCAAGGCCAGCAATCCATGGTGTTCCTTGGTTGAGTAGATGCATCAATCCAATCTTTGTCTCTGTCATGACATGACCATTTTCCCCCCTTGTGTCTTCACATAGTCTTCCCTCTGTGCTGTGTGTGTGTCTAAATCTCCCTTTTAAATAAGAACACCAGTCACATTAAATTAGAGCTCATTTAAATGACCTGATATTAACTTGGTTAAATCTGCAAAAACCCTTTTTCCAAATGAGGTCAGGTTCTGAGGTGCTGAGGGTTAGGACTTCAAGATATCATTTTTTGGGGGGAGGGGGCACACTTTAACACATAATACTCAGTTTTGTGTTCTTTGGTTCTTGTACAATAAGCTCTTTAGTATAAATCATGGAAGATGGTAAGTGCAGGGTTGACACATTTGTACTTCATCCAGTAGGCATCAATGAGTCACTCATGGCTTCTGAACAAAGGGGTGACATGCCTTAAGTGTCATTTTAATAACATTAATGTAGAAATAGTGTATATGATGAATTGACTCATGATGGAAGCTGGTTATTAGGACCATGAGAAATCCTCTGGGCCTGGTGCCCAGCCACATCACTGATTTTTGCTAAGATCAGCCTTCACTTACCTTCTCACACCAGGAAAGACATGTAAGACCAAGGCAGTGTACAGACATCCCCTCCAGAGATCAGAGTTAGGTCCTCATCATGCTGCTGCTAAGCAACCTTCTTCTGCCCATGCTTTTATGAAAGACTCCCTTATCAAATGATAGGTAAGAATTCTACTTCCTATTCAACCCATAGGCCTAAGTCTCCCTATCTGAGTGTCAGTATTCCCTTCTCCCCCACAGCCCATTCCCATTCGTACGTCCAACCACACTTCAGCCTAGACCCTGTCTGATTGCACGTTTGGACATACTTTCTGCTTGCTTTCTTGGTCTTTGAGGCTAATTATATTCTCCTTAATGAGACTCTTTTGACTTTGATCTTGGCATCTTTCTTTAATTTCAAGATTAAAACTCCTAGTAATGATCTGAAGGTAGTGGTGGTGGGTCGAGGTTAGCACCCACTTGCCACAGTTGTTGGCCACAGTATTACCTTAGCTACTCTGCCCTGCCAACATGACTCTGAGTTTTAGACTCTGTGAAGGAGCTTCATTCCCTGGCTCCTTGAGAAAGATCAATCAGGAAGCTCTTAGAGTATGACAGTGGGCTGGTTGAAAATACCCAAAAATACCTAAGCTCCTTCCACACCCCATTTCTTAGAGAATCTGCCCTGTTTATGGCTTAGAAGATTTAACCCTAGAAGCCTTGCTCTCTGACTCCAGCTGGTTGGACAAGAAGTGGGCATCCAAACAAATTGGCCAGATCAGATAGTTTCTCTCCCCAAATTTAGAATGATACAGACACTGCATTAGTTAACTGATGTGGATCCCAAATTGGAGATTCTCATAAAGTCAGGGTCCTAAGCTGACATTTTGGAATATCTTTGATGAACTACCTGTAAGCTGTTGAACATAGGCATACATCTTCTGAGAATGAAGAATGATACATCTATTCATTCATTTGACAAATATTGATTGAGAACAAATATTGATTGAGAAGTCCCAGCCTCTGTGGTTCTAGGCTTTGGAGATGTGAGAGTGAAATGGCCTCATCTCCTAGAATTTGCTTTATGGACGTGAGGGAGAGACAATAAGCAAATAACACTGCTAGAATTTACGTTATAGAGTTAAGAGTTATGGAGGAAGAAAAACAGACTAAGGATACAGAGGCTAGTGTGGGGAGGGTTGCTCTTTTGGATACGATAGCCACAGAAGTCCTCTCTGAAAATGTCCTATTTCAGCAGGGACTTGAATGAAGTGAAGGAGTAAGCCACGTGGATATCTGGAGAAAGAGCACTGTAGGCAGAGGAGAAGTTCAAGAGCTGTGAGGTGTGAGTGTATTCGGAGTGGCAAGAAGGCTTTTGTGGTTAGAGAAGACAGAGAGGGAGAAAGTGGCAAGATACGGTCAGAGAACAGATTGGGATCATGGTATGAACTTGAGATTTTATTCTAAGCCTGATGGAAGACCACGGAATAACATGACCAGATTTATATTTTAAAGGAATCCCTCTTATTGCTACCTGGAGGACAAATGATAGTGGGGGAGAAATGAAAGAGAAGGAAGTGCAGGAGGAGAGAAGAAAGTGATCGACTGCTTGCGTATCCTATAAGTCCTGGAAGTCCTTCCTCTGCTTCCTTTGGTCTGAGAAATTTTTCTGCCTGCTTAAGACACACTTCTTCACTTGGTCCAGCTGAGTTGGATTTCTATTTCTTGCAATCTAATTTCCCCCCTGATTAGGACAGAGCTCCCAAGAGCCTGAATTATGGTGGAAGTAATGCATAAGGGGAGGAACGGGTGGCTATCAAACATACCATATGTATACATTTATAGAACTTAATCATGTATTATTTTTAACTGTAGGTGGTGAAAATATAATTCAATTTATGGAAAGATCATTTTACAGCAGTAGTTCTCAACGGAAGATGATTCTGTCTTCTAGGGAACATTTGTCAGTATCTGGAGATATTTTTTATTGTGTTTGGGGTAGTGCTACTGGCATCTAGTGGGTAGAGGTCAGGGATGCTGCTAAACATCTTACTGTCCACAGGACAGCCCTCCCACAGCAAAAAAATTTCCAGCCCCAAATATCAACAGTGCTGAGGTTGAGAAACACTGCTATAGAGAGTACTGTGGAAACAAACATATTGTACACAGTCACAAGCTTGATTTATCAGGAGGGCTTCTTGAACCTTTAAGATATCTCCTCTGAGTTGAAGGAACAAGAAAGGATAATGATAATTATACTTATAAGTTTCGATATACGGCTCTCTGAGGTGAAGCAGCTCATGTGGTCCCCCCTCTCTGGCCCATGTACCTATCTTGACAGGGATGTACCTTGTTAGACAATCCATTTCCCAGATAGAGGAGGGGGACTTGCCCAGATGTAGATAATACATTTTGAGAATGCACTTCTTGTAAATGCACCATTTTCTAGTTCTTAACCCTTGTTCTTGCTATAGTTTTTCAGATAAGCATCACATATTGCCAAATTACCATTAATGTTTTTTTTTGTTGTTGTTGTTGTTGTTGTTGTTTTTGCCGTACGCGGGCCTCTCACTGCTGTGGCCTCTCCCGTTGTGGAGCAAGGCTCCGGACACGCAGGCTCAGTGGCCATGGCCCACGGGCCCAGCTGCTCCGTGGTATATGGGATCCTCCCGGACCGCGGCGCAAACCCGTGTCCCCTGCATCGGCAGGCGGACTCCCAACCACTGCGCCACCAAGGAAGCCCACCATTAATGGTTTTTACAGAAGATGTGTGCCAATACAATACAATCAGATTCATGCCCAATATTTGTCATTAATCTTCACAAATGAGTGGAAGAAAAACTCCTTCCAAGACTAACTAACTTAACAATTTTTCCTTTCTGCCACATCAGAGCCTTAATGTCTTTGCAAATTCAATTCAGTAAATAAATGTCTGTTCAATGGAATTGCAAATCAGTCCATTTTGATTCTTGATGAAGAAGGGGGGACTGGTGATTTCAGGCTGTGACTCACCATATAACTACTGCAAAGGGGAGGGGGCGAGGGTGGCCAGGATGCCTCCATTCCCATCCTAGTTCTTTGCTCTAGTGGTTCACTAACTTGTATTTTATCTGTTCACTTGGGAGAAGACTGGTGTTGTCTCACCACTTTTACAAGTCCTCTTGGAAGGGGAGGGTGCTATTATCTGGACATATTTCTAGGTGGTAAATTTAACAAATCCTTTTTTTTTTCTTTTTTTTTTTGCGGTACGCGGGCCTCTCACTGTTGTGGCCTCTCCCGTTGCGGAGCACAGGCTCCGGATGCACAGGCTCAGCGGCCATGGCTCACGAGCCCAGCCGCTCCGCGGCATGTGGGATCTTCCCAGACTGGGGCACGAACCCGCGTCCCCTGCTTCGGCAGGCGGACTCGCAACCACTGCGCCACCAGGGAAGCCCAACAAATCCTTTTAATGTGGTGTTATCATCATTCCTTTCCTACTTATCTCTGAATTATAGTCACGTGTCTAACAAATATTTATTGAGCACCTGGTACAGCCCAGACACTCTTCTGGTACTTGGGATACGACAGACCACAAGATAGGCAAAACTTCCTGACCTCCCGGAGTTTGCAGTCTAACTAGTGAGGCAGACAGCAAACCAGATGCTTGGCTAAAATATTTGTGTTTGAGAGAGTGATATGCTAAGAAGAAAGTGAAGGAGGGAAGAAAGAAAGGTAGCGTGTTTGGGAAGAGGATTGTAATTTCAGACAGGTTGGCTAGGGGGCACTGCACTGAGACATGCCGTTTAAGGAAAGAACAGAAGGAGGTGAGGAATAAGTTCTGAGGTTGCTTGAGGAAAGCAAATTCCAGAAGAATGGAACAGCACATATCAGTGCTCTGGGAAGGAACCACGGCTGGCGTTTCAGAAACTGTGTATCTGATTGATGTGCCTGGAGTACATGAAGGTGAGACAGGTCATGGGGGGCCCAGTCATTCAAGTGTCTTAGGTCATGTGGGAATGTTGGCTCTTATGAACAAGTGACACAAATGCCAGCAGAAGATTCTGATTAGAGGGGTGCCTCAATGTGATTTCTGTTCTAACGGGATTATTCTGGCTGCTGTGAGGTTAACATCCTGTAGGGAACAGGCCAATTTGTAGTTCATTGTTATAATTCAGGGGAGAGAGATTGCTGGCTTGGTCTGGGGAGGTAGCAGTGGATGCGGTTGTTTCCTGACAATATTTCTTCCATTGTCTGCCTACTCTTGTTTTTCCATTTCTAGCAATAGTTACTGATTCATGATTATCACTGACATTTCCTGCACTTTCATGATTTTCTTGAGCCCTGTCTGTTCCCAGTTTCATTATTATCAAGCAGCTTGGCTGTGATAGACTGCTGATCTTCATCTTCATATTGATTAACTTCATTTTCACATGTATCACCCTCATCTCCAACATCATCAGCAGAGTTTTCACATGATGAGTCATTTGCAAACGACAGATATTCATTATAGGAGTCAACTTCGAGGTAGCATGTGTTGGACTAGACTCAGGTGAAATATTTGCTCAGTTCTGCTTAGTGCTCTCTCTCATGAAATGGGGTTGATGGGTTTTTTTTTTAGTCCAACCACTGTCAAAATAATTACAAAGCTGTTTTCTTTTACTTATTTGCTGATCAGCTAAGAATTGTGTTATTGTTTTACATGGAAAATATAATTCCAGCAGTCACTCCTTGAAAATGAAATGATAAATGTGTTACATTTTGATTATCTGACATGCCCATTATGGACCAAGGACTTTGGTCTCCTGAGCCTGGGTTCTAGAGTGGGTGGGGAGGAGGAACCTCACTCCAGCTAGCCCTGAATTGGCTATCTGAGGTCTCTTGTTTATGGCCTGGGTTGCAAATTCAGTTATCTCCCTGGGCCAGGCGGCTGATGTAAGTGGGTGAATCAGGCAGGTGTCAGAGAACAGAGTGGCAATTCCCTGGTGGTCCAGTAGTTAGGACTTGGCACTTTCGCTGCTGTGGCACTGGGTTCAATCCCTGGTTGGGGAACTAAGATCCCGCAAGCTGCAGGGTATGGCCAAAAAACAAAAACAAAAAACAAAGCAAAACAAAAAAACACACCACACACACAAAACAGAGAGCGAAGGGGACAGTGCCAAGCTGGAATCTACAGTGATGAACCAAAGCCAGCATCATTTGCTTGTCCCATCAGAATGTGATCCCAGCATTGACAGATTTCCTTAAGAGAAACAGGAAACTTGGGTTATTTGGACATTCTTATTTTTAATTTCTTTTCACTTTCTGAGCAACAAAATAGGTCTTTGCACTAGATCAAGTCCAAGTTCTCTGTTTACGAGAACACCCTTGCACTTCCTGTATTTATTATGCTGCCTTTACTGCTCCCATCGACGATGACCATGCAGGATTCGGTAGAATTGAGGCTTGTCATAACTAACAGTATGGAATCTTACTCAAGGAAGGTTTACTAACCTGCCCATTTTTGAACATTTGGCCTCTGAGTGGACTGAACATTGAACCTTGGTCTGAAAAAGCCTTTAAGATCTTGGTTCTGTGTGATGCTGTCCACCAGCTCGTAGGTGGTGTTAGTAGAATTTGAACTCAGGCCTTGGACCAAATCCTGTGCTCTCTCCATTGCACTCCCCGAGGTCACCAGGTGAGGAAACCTTGTAAGCAGAAAAGACATGAGTCTAGACTGGGGCCCTAGACTGACCAGTGTTGAGTTACTGTCTTTCAGTTTAGGTAATTTATTTAGCCTCTGTAAATTCTACTGCCCCATCTATATAACTACTAATACTACTATTAATGTGCTATTAAAAATAATGGGTTAATAATGAGATAATTATAAGGGCTGTTTTGGTGATTAAGTGCCCTTATGTGTACAAAGTGTGTAGGGCAGGGCCAGGCCTAAAATTAGTGCACACAAGTTCATATGTTGTCCTTAATGATCCCTCATCTTATGTGAGAAACACAGCCCAGTGTCTGTCTGCACTGAGAACATCATGGTTACAATCTGCCTCTACTATTAGACTCTATGACAGGGAATATTTGCCCCCAGTTTTTCTCACTAGTGAGACCTGCAGGTGAAACTGACTCAAAGATTTGAAGACTTATGGTCTTTTCTTTAAGATTTAGTAAAAATAATCCAGCTGACTCAGGCCTGGAGCATCACCTGGCTTATAAAGGTCCTCCTTTTTGGATCGTCTTTTCTTGGCCACATGGAAATTGCCACTGTAGGATTTAGAAGACAGAACACAGGCTCTGGATGAAATCCAATCTGACTGAAATCTCAGCCCCACCGCTAGCCTGTTCTGCAAACCAGGGCCCAGGCACAGTGAGTGACCTCTGAGACTTATGCTCCGGGAAACTCAGAAAAATGTCTTGACCTGTTCCTCTCTGTCTCTGTTCCTCTCGTTCTCCTCACCAGCATTACATTTTATTTTAATTTGTAAATTTTGAAAAACACCTTAATTGTTGCTGGTTAGTATAAAAGTTATGCTAGTGAAACACAGATCTAGGAAAAGGGAATCCAGAATTTCAGAAGTGAAAATTGACTGCATAAGGAGTACACCACCAGCTTTAAGCCCAGGAAAATGCTCCAAAGTACATACTTTAATGTGTGTAGGCATTACCTTGAGACATTTTAAAATGCAGATTCTGACTCAGCAGGTCTAGTGTGAGGCCTGGGATTATGCTTTTCTTACAGGCTCCCAGGTGATGCTGATGCTACTGGTCGGTGGACCACACTTTGAGTAGGAAGGCCTTATGAAAGTGCCACATTCATCTCCTTCTCCTACTCATGTTTCTTTTCACCCTCAAATTATACCTGTTTTCCTTCAAGCAATAATGTTCAGAATGAATGAGATCATGTTTTATTCAATATATTTATATTTCTGTTTTATTTAATAGTGACCACGTTTTCTGATGGGTGTGTTAATTAACCCAAGGAGGGGAATCCTTCTACAATGTATATGTACATCATATAGCCACATGGTTCACTTTAAATATCTCAGTTTTGTCAATTCTACCTCAATAAAGCTGGGGAAAAAGTGACCACATTTCAGCTATATTATGAGTTAAAAAGGCCTTCTGTGAGAGAAAGAGTGGTTTTCTCTGGTGCCAAACCACCACTGAGAACACTGTTTTCATATTTAAAGATCTAAATGACCAACATAAATAATAGTAATAATGATGGTGATAATATAATAATGATGATGATGATAATGTTTATTGAGCATATTCTTTGTCAAGCACCGTGTTAGCATTTAAGTTAGTGTGCCTCTTTGATTATTCATGATTACCATATCTGTTGGGAGCTGCTATAAGTTTGATCTGAACGTTATACATGATAAACTGAAGGTCAGAGTGTCTAAGGAACCAGTCCAGGGTCATGTCATAGAGCAGATACATAGCAGAGGCAGGATTTAACCAAGGCCTGGGTCCTTCAAAGTTTATGATCCTGTAGAATTTGGGTGCATGCCAGCCATGCAGGCTGGGTATAATGTGTGCTGAATGAAAACGACAGAGGGAAGAGCTTTGAGGGTAATGGTCTTTTCTTATTGCTGGGTTTCCCAGAGAGTGTCCAGTCAAAAGATCTTCCAGAATAGTGGGACAGGTATGTGGGAACCGGAAGTGACCACCATAGGATGTAGCAGATGAAGCTCAGCCCCAGCTAGGAAGGAAGCAGAGCTGTTGAGAGAAGGTCCTAAAAGATATGGATGAATCAAATGGACTACATGTAAGGTGATATTTCCTTATTTTGAATCTTGAAAAAGATGCAAAATGCTACTCAAATGTAGCCTGATTTTTGGAGTTCTTCTATGCTGAGTAAGACAGGGATTGAACAGAAAATCTGGTCAAACTCTGCTGAAGATTTGGCCACTTGAATGGGCTTCCAGATAGTAGCTCATGAGTAGTGTCAGGTCTAGAGTGCAGGCACTATGAGTCCAGGGGATCCTAAGGGCAGGGAATTCAGAGAGGTGGCACAAGGCTTCCTACCAACCAGGTATTGAAGAAACTTGAGGCTCTGACACCCACCACCGTCAGCAGTATAGGGAAGTGGTAAAGAGGGTGGGCTCTAGAGCTAGACTCAACTGTTAACTAGCTGGGACCTTGGGCTCTTTGGACACCTCCTTTGCAAAGTGATATAATGGTGCCTTACTTACAGAGCTGTTCTGAGGATTAAAAGAGAGATTATTTGATTATTGATTTTCTCCCTTCTTAGACAACAGATTCTAGTAGACTAGAGACGACCCCTAATTTTGCTCACTCTAATATTCCCAGACCTATTGGTTCCTAATATAAAGAAGAGATGAAAAGTATTTCTTGAATGAATGAACAGATAAAGACCTAGCCCATAAAAACATTTAGTACAGGCCTGGCACAGAGTAGGAATTCAATAGATCTTTGCTAATATAAATATGAACTTTCACACTCAAGGAGGACTTGGATCAGTAGAGTTTGGTTTTAAAGCCAAGGGGTTCAGCTCCTGAGTTCATATTCTTGATCACTATCTATCACTGATGTTCATTTAAGACTGATTTTTCCTTGAGACATATGTTCTTGTCATGAGACCTCCAGGGTGGGAAGACTTGCCTCTGAACTCATACCTCTTTGGACTGATCTCTGTTCTAGAGAGAGAGAGAACTATCTCAGCAGGGGTCTGATATATCTGTGGGATTGGAAGAGATCTTGTGGGCTGAGCAGGAATTATACTTTGTAATAATCTTGAATAACCCAAGCAGAGTTAAGATTTATTAATATTAAATTATGGCTCTTGTTCCATCAGAACAGTTGTATTCTTAATTATTCAGTGGAAAGATGATACATAAATCAAAAGAAGGGTAGTATTTAGCAACTTTGATCATAAAAAACCAAAAAATTGAATTACATTGATTTTTACTTAAAAGAACAGTGGATGAAAGCTGAAAGATGGAGCTTTAGGAAATATTTATATTTTCCTTTGTAATATTTGTCTTTTTAAACTTCTTAATAATAAACATTCATTGTGTTCTGATGAGAAAATATATTATTATAAAGAACCCTCCCAGCATAGTGATACTAGAAAAATCTTGGTTATTGACTCCAGTCACAGCTTGTAAGTCTGAATAGTCAGGAGGCTTTTTTCTTCTTCTTTGAGGGGAATCCCTCCATCTGACTTTGGATCCAATCTCCCCTAGCTTTCAGAGACATCAATCTATGCGTTTACCTTCTTTCTCATCTCATTTCCCTCTATCCATTTCCCTCTCATCAGCATTTTAACTTGGCTAAAGTTTCTGCCATCTTAAAAATATTTCTCTTGGTTCTATGTTGCCTGTGTTACCCTATTTTTCATGCATACTGAATATTATTATGTTCTATTAAATGTTTGTTATTTTAAAATATCTGCTTTTTTCATTAATGGATTTAACTCATTTATAGTTACTTATTGAATATTTATATGCCAGTGTATTATATCTCTTACTTACTGCATGTGTTTTCCTTTTTCCAAACTTTGACTTTCATTAGTGGATTGAATTTACTTGGTTTCAATTTTTCTTTAGTGTAGTTTCACAGTTATATATCTTATTTACATTTTTCTGATGTTTATCTTCAAACCTTAACTCATACATATGAAGGTGTATTTTTTCCAGCCACATCTTGAGTTAATTGGTGTTTATGTCTTCCCTCTGAACAAGAGAAAAGCTTTAGCATGGTTTACTCTGTCCTCCAGCCCTACCTCTTAACCTTCCACGTAATGGTGTTTTGGGGATTTCAGTTCCAAATTCTTATTAAAAATATTTAGGTAACTCATTAATTGTTAAAATTGACCTTATGTTTTATTGTTACTTGTTTCCCTCTCCTTGTATGTCACCTTCCTCTAGCGTAGATTCTTTGGTAATTTTCCTGTGGTACATCTTCAAGACAATCAAAGGGACCCTGTGGATGGTAAAGTTTCTGATTTCTTACATGTTAGAAAACATTTGAGTGCTAGTTTACTTAGGTACAAGTTTCTAAGTTTGTAATCTTTTCCTTCTAGATGCACTGTCTTCTAGACTACGATGTTGTCAATGAAAACTAATGACAATCAGAATTCTAACCTTTTTAGGTGAAACTACTTGAGCTGTGTATTTTCAAATTACTATTTTTTGTCTTTTTTCTGAAATTTCACCATAATGTATATAAGGGCGAGTCTTTAATTATTATTTGTTTTTATCTTGCTTGATGTTCAAAGGCCCATTTAACTTAAAGGTATTTTTCTTTCTTCAGCTCTAGGAGATTATTATCATTATTTTTATAATTTCCTTCTCTCTTTCTAGAATTTCTTCTTGATGAACAATAGAAATTCTGGATTTGCATTCTGCAGTCTCTGCCTCTTTGGTCACATTGTCTTCTCTTCTTCTGTCGATGTGTCACATCTCCCTCTGCCTTTCTCCTGTAGGGACACTTGTGATGCATTTAGGGAACACCAGGATAATCCCAGATAATTTCCCCATCTAAAGATCCTTCATTTAACTGTATTTGAAAAGACCACTTTTTTCCAAATGAGGTCACATGTACAGGTTCCGGGGACTGGGACCTAATATCTTTAAGGGCCACTATTCAGTGTATTCAGGGCCCCTTTGCTCCTGACTGTGGCCCGTTCTGTTGCTGCTCCAGCTGTTTCAGAAGCTGTCACATCCGTCTTACTCAGCCCCCCTCCGTCTTCTCACTGTCCCCACGCTTGCCCCTCTTCCCAGCCCTTGCTCTTCCTTTCAGCCCTTCCAACTCTCCCCACACGAGCCTTTTTCCCTTTCCATTTGTCTTCCGTACTCTTTTTCCACTTCTCGCTTCTTCCGTTACACCATTTCCTCCTTCTCAAGGTTTCCTACAGTCTAACATCTCCACAGCTCCAATCAGATCTTCTCACTATCAGGAATTCTTCCACATTTCTGGTTTAAGGACATTATCTTTTCTATTTGCTTTCTAATATCAGGATTCATGTAATTGCCAAAAACAAACCAACAAAACCAAATCAATTTCTGGAATTTCATAAAGTTTTTGGAGGGAGGAAGATATACTTTACCATCTTAATCCCTGAAATACTTCTTTATCAACCATACTTATTTTTTTAAATAAATTTATTTATTTATTTATTTTTGGCTGCGTTGGGCCTTGGTTGCTGCGCGCGGGCTTTCTCTAGTTGCGGTGAGCGGGGGCTACTCTTCGTTGCAGTGCGCAGGCTTCTCATTATGGTGGCTTCTCTTGCTGCAGAGCACAGGCTCTAGGCACGCAGGCTTCAGTAGTTGTGGCTCACAGGCTCTAGAGCGCGGGCTCAGTAGTTGTGGCGCACGGACTTAGTTGCTCTGCGGCATGTGGGATCTTCCTGGACCAGGGCTTGAACCCATGTCCCCTGCATTGGCAGGTGGATTCTTAACCACTGCGCCACCAGGGCTTAGTTGCTCTGCGGCATGTGGGATCTTCCCGGACCAGGGCTTGAACCCGTGTACCCTGCATTGGCAGGCGGATTCTTAACCACTGTTTCACCAGGGAAGTCCCAACCATACTACTTTAGACTGTGAGCTTCCAGTAGCAAAACCTCTGTTTTATTTGTTTTTATTTACTTAATGCCCAGCACATGGTGATGCTCTTGTTTATTAGATGAATGACATTGTGGATTCGGTAAAATGAATCGTGTATTGTTGTTTTAACTGATTACACAAGCTGACGTGACTGCCATTTCCCATGCCCAAAGAGGGTTCTCAGAAACCCAGTGATTGTTTGGATAATAATTTGAAAACAACACTCAAGTTTCTATTAGTCCTAGTGGGTTGAACTTGAGAATGCTGTTAACCTTCTCAGAAGAGCAGATTGGGGATAGGTAGCAGCTTTGTGGCTTTTTGGTACGCCGCTGTTCACTTTCAAAACTTAATTTAAAACAATAAAAAATGTACCTTGAAATCATTTTTGTCTCCCTATTTATTTAGTATGATTTATTCTAAATGCATTTCATATCACCATAAAGTATTGGAGCTCCACCACCACCTGTTATTTTGTAGGGGGAATAAACAAGACCTCTCTCATCAGATGAGTTAATTACACTGACATATTCACTCCTCCCCAGAGATATCAAAAACTAAAATGCTGCAAGCCTTTAATTCAAACAAGCAGGCTAGAAACAAGAGCTATGCAGGGGTACATTTTCTTTGGAAGAATCAAAAGCTCAATACAAACTTGATCTTGGAGGGCAAGGTAGCTTGAATTTATCAAATGGAGTTCTGTCTAGAGTCACATAACGAATCTGTAGGTGAGTTGAGCTTGCACCCATTTCTCAATGTTCTGGCATTGTCTTTCAACCTCGGGGCTTCTGAGTATCATGTGGTCATTTTCAGTACCTGCTTCATCCTGTACTGTCTCTGTCCTCTCAGGCATCTGCCTGGCGATGGCTGTGCACACAGAAGGGCGTTTGCACCGGGCAGAGCATTGTGAAGTCTCACTTCAGCCACTGTGCAGGGAGACACCTGCCACCAGCAGTGGTCACAGTGGCGCTCGTCTCTCAGGGAACTTAGGTGGACGTGTGCGGGGGAGGCTGCTGGGGTGCCTTAGGTCAGATTCCCCAGAAGCAGAGCCTGAGATGAGAGTCACGCGCAAGGGGATTTACTGAGCATGTACTCCCAGAAGGATTGTGTGAGGAGATGGGGGAAGCAACGGAGGCAAGGGAAAGCAAGCAAGCAAGCAAGGTGTGAACTCAGGCAAATCCCAGCCTCAGCCTCATCCTGTGGGGAACTCTGGGATATAAATTACACCTCAGATCTTCTCCCAACTGGTGGCGAAGAATTGGATTTTTAGACTCCTCCTCCAGTTGGCAACTGGCTGAGAGCCAGTTGGGAGGGACATAAACACCCGGGAACTTCTGGTTCTCTTTCATGTGGCAAAGCAGCCCCCATAGCCTGTGGCAGCCCCCTAAAAAATTCACGGTTACAGGTGAAGCTCACAGAAAGTCAAGGTGGAGGCAGTGCACAGGGCACAGAGAGATGTACGTAAAAGGGATTCAAGGGGGTGTGAGAAGAGCACAGACAGCATCTGCTGCTTTGGGTTAGGAGTACAGAGAGTTTAATGTCTGTGGGCTGGGAAACAGGGAGGAAGATGCCCCTCTCATTCATGTATCCATGCATCAGGCTGTATGCATTAGGTACTCTATACACAGTGCCTATGGCCTGTACACCTTTTAAGGACCTCTAAAATATTTGAGACCTAGAAGAAATTAAAAGTCAATTTAACATGTAAAGAAAAAATTAAAGTTGATTAATTTATTAATTCAACAAATATTTATTAAGCATGTACTAGGTTCTATTGTGTTCTGGACGCTGGGGTTATTACAGTGAACAAAATACAAAAATACCTGTCTTTGTGATGAAAGTAGGAAGACAATAAATAAAATAAATAAGATATAGAGAGTCTTATGTTCATAAGTCCCATAGAGAAAATGAGGCGGGAAGTGGGGGAGCAGGTGACCCACATGATGGCCCAGGTAGGGGAGGGACAGGTAACTGTAATTTTAAATGGAGTGGTCAGGGAAGGCTTCAGACAGAAGGTGACATTTGAGTAAAGGCCTGAAGGAGGTGGAGGGATTTGCCATGAAGTTTCACGAGGGAAGGGTATTTCCAGGGAAGGAAAGGCAAATGCAAAGGTCCTAAGGTGGGAGGATGCCTCATGTGGAGAAAAACAAGGAGCCCAGGGTAGCTGGGAGTGTGTGATAGGGAGAGCAATAGGCAATAAGGTCAGAGAGGAGCACGGGGCTGGACAGTATCAGGCTGGGAGATAGCTGAAAGGATACTGACTTTGTTTAATTTAGCAGTCATAAAATCTTCACTATTTTTTAAAAAATGTATAACTTGATTCTCTCACTTCCCTACAATCCCTGCTATCAGTTAGGGTGTAGGACAAGCCTATGTAACAGAGACCTCAAAATAAACTAACAAAATAGTAGTTTACTTCTCTCACATGCAATAGTGTGAGAGTATGTGGGTGGTTCAGGGAGAGGGGCAAGATGATGTCATCCAAGGGCCCAGGTTCCTTCCATCTCATTCCTCTGCCAGCCGCTGAAGCATTGCCCTTGTCTGTATCATTGACCTTGATTGACCAGTTCCAGCTCATAGCAAGAAGGAATGAGGATAAAATAAATCAAGTCACTTCTGCCTAAGGAGCGGGATGTGGAAGTTCACACATGTCATGCCTGCTCATACACAGTTTACCAGACTTAAAAATATGGACATAGTTAGAAGTACAGAAAAACCTCCAGTACGGTGACTCTGTGTCTTCTAAAACTTAGGGGGTCGAGTTTGGGATTCTATGATGAAAATGGAAAATTGGGGAATGGATCCTGGGGGCAATTAGCATTCTCTGCCCTACGTAATGATTGCTGGGAACTTATGGCCCAAAGCAAATCAAATAAGTGACTTAGAGCTAAATATGGATCTTTATCAAAATTCTTTCCCTTCATTTTTAACACAATAAATTATATTTAAAATGGAATAGAAGTAGGGCCACTGACTGCACAATTCCAGGCATCTCCATTCAGATGTGGCATTGTGCAATATAGCAGCCCCGAGAGTGACTGTATTCTAATATACTTGAGGTAACTTAGGATGGTGACCCCTAAAATAAGTGTGCCCAGAGTTACAAAGTCTTAAAAGAGCCCTGATCACTTTGGTCACATAGCATTGCAGGTCTACAAGTCAAATGTCAGCGCACCCTAGGAAAAGTGGTGTTTGCAAACTGATCTCTTGGGAGGTGGACTGATAAATCCACAAACCAATTTATTCATTTATAGCAGGCAACATAGCCAGCACAATAACTCAACCAATCTCTTTCCCGGTATTGACTTACCTGAGAAACCAAATTAATTATCAGAAGGTTGCTCTGCTAAGTATGGAATCAGAAATAAAGGAAATTGGATGGTCTTAAGGGATTGCTCTTACAGGCTTGGATAAGTCCTGATAAATTGCCTTTAAAGAAAAAGGAATGTACTGCTCGCTGAGAACTTGGCTCAGCCCTAAGTACCTTCTCCTTGAACTCTGATGCTGACCCAAGTTTATCATCCCAGGCTTTTAGTTCAAACTTATTATTATAGTACCTGTTTTTTCTAAAAAAAATCTAAATTATATTTTACATCAGTGCAATTTTAAATGAGCTGTGTTCTCGCTGTTTCTAGGAAGGTAACTTCATCTCATGGGTAAATGGTAATCTTTCATCAGAGATAATTTCCTCTTTTTGATCTTTCTCTTTATTCGTCAGTCTGTCTCACTTTATGTCCTTCACCCCCACTCTTTTCCCCTCGTAACTATAGCACGTGTCTCAAAAAGCTGGGAATAATATGCAGCTAAAACAACATCCTTTCTTTCATCATAGTGGTTAGGAGCCCACACTCTGGCCAAATCCCGTTCCTTCCTCTTCGTGGCTGTATGGTCCTAAGCAAGCTCACCTTGCCTGTCTTCTTATTTGTAAAATGGGGATAATAGTAACACTCATGTCATAGAGGTCTTGTGGTGATTGAATGTGTGTGGGCAGTTTAAAATAGCAGTGGTCCGAGAACTCCTAAGGGTCCCAGAGACGTAGCGTCCACAAAGTCAAAAGTATTTCCATAGTAATACTAAGAGTGACTCTGCTTTCTCTACTGAGTTGACATTTGCACTGATGGTACAGGAACAATGGTGGGCAGACCTGCTGGAGCCTTAGCCTGAATTAAGGCGGTGGCACTCATTGTCCCAGCAGTCTTGATCGTCTTCACCACAACACACTTGCAGGCAAGAAAATAAACAAAACACCAGTTACACTTAAGAGTGTCCTTGATGAAGTATAACATGTCTTAATTTTTATTAAATCTTGACAGTTTTAATATGTGTGGTGAGATGGGAAGCATATATAAAGCACTTCTGCTGTATGAGGAATGATGATGGTTGTCTCTAAGAAAAAACACTTCTGTGATTGAGATGGGACCTGAAGTAGCCGTTGTTTTCATGAAACACCATTTTTAGGAAGAGTGACTGACAAAAGATGGTTATTTAGACCTCAGGATCTGGCAGTGTTTTTTGAAAATGAACAAAATTAGCTGTCACTTCAAGGAAAATAACTAATGGTATTTGTTGCCAAAGATAAAATTCTTATTTTCAAGCAAAAATTAAAATGTTGGAAAACTCGAATCCACCACTCTGAGCTTAACAGCTTTCCCGTATTTAAATACTTTTCTGATGATAATGATGGTGATATGAAATGCATGAACATCTGGAATATCTTTGCAATTTGGTAAGTTGATATTTTCCAGATGACTGATGTATCATATTCTAAAGTCATGTGTGGGTAAAAGGTCCATTCAAATTGCGAGACAGACCAAATGGATATTAATGTAGCAGAGTATGAAAAGCTTATTGATATGGTTTCAGATTCCACACTGCAGTGAACCTTTAAGAAACCATTACTTGTTGAGTTTTGGTGTGATATCAGAGGAGAATATCCATACTTATCTGAAAATCTTCTTAAAATACCCTTCTCTTATCTCACGATATATATATATATATATATATGTATGACTGGATTTTCCTCGTATACTTATTTCAAGGAGAAAAACATTATCACAATGGTCTGAGGAGAATTAACAAATACACAGTTTAAACTGTCCTGGTTTTAATTTCTATTATAAGTATTGATCACTTTAAGCCATATAAATGAAAGCTCTTTGGGAAGTTCAGTAATTTTTATGAGTGTAAAGCCTTCCTGAGACTTTGAGAATCACTGGTTTAGAACATTGCTTAGCATGAAGTAAGAGGTACAATTGCTAATTCCCAAATTATGCTTAACAACAATAACGACAACAATAATAACCTTTCACTGAAGATTTATTGTGTGCCAGACACTGTGCTATTTGCATGCATTATCTAATATGGTTTTTAACAAACTGCAATGAGATAGGTACAACAGCTAGTTTTATCTTACAGGTGAGGAAAATAAGGTACAGAGAGGTTAGGTGATTTGAGCATGGTCACACAACTGTGAAGTAGCAGAAATGAGACCCAGGCAGTCCGATTCCCAGGATTCTGCCCCTAATGAGTTGCCTTTATATTATCCCTTCATTTAAAAACTCCCACCAACTTGACTGTAGGATCCGAGTCCACTCTCTCTTTTCAAACCAAGGCAAGTGTTTCCAGTGCTTTCTACAAACCTCCCAAAAAGTGCCTTTCTTGGGGTCATATGCATTCCATCAGCAGCCATCTTACGTGCTCTTTTCTCTTCCTCCTACTCATTACACCACCAGTTGAAGGAGCTCAGCCCCTCAACTGATGGTGCCCTTTGTGTATAAGCCACCTCTTCAGTACCTTTGGAATGCCAACAAGTGCTGGCTTCTCTCAGGACTGGCTACATACTTCGTGGATTCCAGTGCAAAATGAAAACGTGGGGCTTCTTCTTCAAACATAATTAAAATTTTAAGACTGCAACAGCAGAACATTATCAAGCAGGGGGACCCCTGTGACTGCATAGGTCGCATGCCCATGGGGTTGACCCTGGGTTCTAGGTAAAGAAGGGAAATATCACAGCCTCTCCAAATCTCTCCCATGTTATGCCCCTTGGGCATGAAGGCAAGGGCCAGGAGCCTGTGTTCTCACACATTTCCTCGTGGGAATAGGTCCTGCAGTTCCTGGTCTTTATCCCTCTAGTCAGAGATGATCAAATCTAGCTCATAGGGCTGAGAGGCACTGATGCCATACCATTTCCTTCTTTCTCTCCTTCCAGTGGCAAAACCAAAGCCCTCGTGCTTATCTGTGGTGATCAGTTGAAGAGGGTTTGGGGGATGAGGTACCGTTCACTCTCCATAGCTGTACCAGGGGCTGTGATATTCTGCGGGCATTCTATGGGTAAAGAAATTTGATGTCTAGAGTAAGTGGAGAATCTTGTTTCCTAAAAAGCATGAAGTGTATGATATATTCATCAGGGCTCCTTCAGCACAGGCTATAGAAAGTCAAACTACCTTAAGCCAAAGAGGGGCATTTATTGCTTTGTTTAAGCAAACCATGGGAAGGATGGAACAGACTGGTTTCAGGAATAAGTAAATTCAGGGCTGTGACTGAGTCTGCACTTTCACTGTTAAAGTCTTATTCCTGCTTCTCTGACTGGCCTTAGCTCTAGACCCAGAGCCATTCCTGGACCAACTTCTGTGGCCAGGGAATATGATGGGATGATCTGCCCAGACTGTATTCACTCAGTGGTCAGGAAGAGGAAGGGAATGCTGTGACCAACACCCATCACTGGGCCAAGACAGGAGAGTGGGTGAAGAATCATTTTCCCCCAGAACGAATAGCTGTTCTGGGTAGAAACCTGAACATGGCAAAGCCGTGGTCCCCCCAAAATAGTTCTTTGCAGAAATGTGAACCTGAATGTTGGCAAACACTCAGCATAATGAAGGCAAGGGGGTGAGACGCAGCTTGAGAATAATCTTGTTTATTATTGTTGTTTATTAGAAATGGCATCAGGTAAGTGCTGATGTTTATATCTTAGCAAAATTAGGGGATCCAGAAAAAGAAAGGTAAAATCAGCAGAGCCCGCCTATCCTTTGAAAGATACATGGACTCATCCAATGGATCATGTTCATGTCTGTTTTAGGACTTGGGGCATTCTGCCAGTGTTTATCAGTGCCAGGGTGTGATAGGACAGTTCCTATTTCCAAACTTGCAATTTAAGGATAAATTTTACCAAGATAAAGATAAAAAGAAGCAACGACCTGGGAATTTTATCAGTCAGGTCACTATATTGCATGATTCATTTATTGCATAAACACATCAAATGAAAACAGCAAATATGCAAAGGACACTCACTTGAGTAATGAAAATCAGCCCTCCTCCATGAACTGGTGGCCTGCAAATGATGAACTCAGTGAAGAATTAACATACTTCTATTTATGTATGTCCTGTGTCTTGCATCAAAGGTAGTGTCTTTGCAGGAAGTCTATATTTGTTCTCCCAGCCCCCCAGATGGCGAGATCAGATGAAACAGAGACTCCCAGGAGATGGGGAGGGTCACTTTGTTAAGAGAGGGTGGAACGAATGAGAAGTCTGATTTGCTGTGGTTCAGTGATTTCTTAATATTCTTTGCAAGGCTGACCTATTTCTAATTCCTTGAGCCTATAATCTGAAAGGTCATTAATCTGGGCTTGCTGAGGCCTAAGACTTCTATTTCTTAAATGCCAAAGGTGTGTCAGATTGCCTTTCGAAATGTTGGTATCCCCATTCAGGCGTGCAGTGGTTGGTGGAGAGGTACATCAGCAATTTCCTTTCTCATGGAAACATTCGCCTCACCAAAAGAGCCACCTCTGTTTTTTTGGCCCTTTGGATCTTTGCCGTGGATTAAAAAGACAAACCAATCTCCCACGTACACTTTCTTTTTGTCAAGACAGGGACAAACAGGTGTGTGTTTGCTGGAAGGTTGGCAGCATCGCATGTACTTTCTGGGAGTGAAATTGGAGGAAAACATGAAAATGCCAGTTTACTCCTGTCACTCTCCTCTGTGTCTCCCCATTTCCTTGAGGATGAAGTCTGAGCCCTTTGTTGTCACACACAGGTTCTCTTTGGTCGTCTTTCTCTTTACCTCACCAGTCTTACTTCTCTCTTCTCCCCAAACTTACTTTTGACCTCTAAGAACCCCGGTTCACTTTGAGGCTTTTGTAAATGCCCTTTTCCACCCTCTTACCTGGCTGATTCCTACCAGATTTTCGGGTTTCAGTTCAGATACCTCTCCTTCAGGAGGCCTTACCTGATTCCCCACGCCTGAGGTCAGGCTTCTCTTGGTGTTCCCATAGCTTTCTGCAAGGACACACTTCCTCTGAATGTAATCGCCTGTTTGTTTTTCTTGACCTATTGTTGCTTTTCTTGCTTCTTTCTTTTCCTCTTTCTCCCTCATCTCTTTCTCCCTCTCCTTCCTCACTTGAGTGCATTCTCTTTGTACAACATCAAATTATCACAGATAAAGAATGTAGTCCTTTTGGACCACATGCCAGATGTCTTTCATTTGTTTCTCTAGATCCATATACCAGCCACCCTGCTCAGTGCTCTGGGAGGCTGACCATGGGGTCTGCATTGATGAGTTCTTCGCCTTCCAGTTGCCTGTTGAGCTTGGCCGTTAAGGGCACCAAGTAAGATCAGAGGGTGGGAGCATGGGGTACCAATCCTCTACCTCCCCCTCTGCCCGATGTCCATGGGATGGTTGTCACTCTTAACAAAGGCTACAGGTTCTTTCAGTGTCCCTCTTTATGTAGTCACGTCTCTGGCTTCTGATGGTGCTTTTCATTCTCGTGCCTTCAGGCCTAGGGTTATTAATGGTTCCCCTGTCACTATTTCATATGTACAGTTCTGTACTTTGTTGCTTCCCTTAAACGCTGCCTCAGTCTATGTAAGCAATCCCTTTATTAAATGCTCCTTAAATTGCACATTTGAAATGCACATCTCTCTCCTGTTGAGACCCTGGCTAGACTATCACCTCCAGTCCTGGTTCCTGCCACTTTCCCCAGAGGTCACCCTAGTTATAACCATGTCTTCCACACTGCTGCAACCCTAGATTCTAGCACAGGGCATCACACCCATAGAAGGGGTTCAGTAAATGTTGGCTAAATGCTATTGTTGAGTCCTGAGCTCCCAGGAGAAGATGGGTCAAAAGTTGCTAACTCCAGGCAAGAGCTTGTTCCCTCTGCACGTCGTAAAGATGAGACAAGATCACAGTTATTAGAGTGGAAAATGCCTTCACTGTTGCAACAGTAGATAGCCATTATGTGTTCCAATGAAAGACTCAGGAATGAGTATAAAAATAATCCACTGTACACCATGAAAAATTGAAAGCATATTCTTTTCCTTTGAAACGAGATCGGCTTTTGGAAGCTTTCACTCCGACACCCATCCATCTAAAACTTCTCTCCAAGGGTATGGCTAAGATGCAGTTTGATTCATAATAAGCCTCAGGAGTTTTCCTTAAAGACGTGATTACCCAGAAGGCAATGAGAGCTGTCTACAATTTCTTCTGTTTCAAGAATATTTTTATCCTAAGGAAAAGCAGGATAAGCTCCAAAGTTTCACTGGAAATTCTGGCTTGTGAATTACACAGAAAATAGAAATTTTGCTTATCTGTGATTTATCCTGGCTTGGACCTCATTCCCCCAATTAGAAAGCTCAAATACGGAGCATAAGGCCCCATCAGAAGCCCACTTACCTGTCAGACCAGTAGTAACGCTGTAAGCCGACAGCCTTTATTCTGCCCTGATTTCATTGCTGGGCTCAGTGCCTATTTTAAAACCAAGCTGGGACTTTGTATATCAAGCCATGACCATGGCCACCGGTGGTGGCGTCCTCACTGTGTACTTCGCATGTCTTATCTCACCCCATCCTCCTATCAGCACCATGAGGAGAGGATGCTCTCAGCCTCTCTTTTTACAGATGCTGACATTGAAACTTACTGAGAACAAGGAACTTCTCCAGCTGAGTGGTGAAGGCAGTACTTCCTTTGAAGACCAGGTTCTTGTCACTGTGCCTGCTGCCTTCTAAACCCTCCCTCCCCATCTGAGTGGAGGTCATCAAGTCGGGCTCGGAGCTGCCTCTCCTCCTTGGCACCCATTTCTGCTTTTGTACTTACCTCATGGTGTCGTAATTATTTGTCCTCAAAGGTCATACAGTTGGATGAGCCATAGACTACCTCGCCTCCAAGGTCCTTAAAAGGTGTGAAATTTTTACTGAATCATACTTCAAGGTTACGCGTTAACATCTCTGACTATATGTGATCCTCTCTGGTTTATTAAGTCCCTGTTTAGGACTCCACTGAAAGGAGCGACTCGTTGCCAGAAAATCTACTGCTCCTTAGATTCGTTGAGAAGACACTCAAGTTAGCAGACATCTTTCTCCAAAGCCCCATCTCTTCCCTCTCCCCAAACTTTCCTATGTCTGATTCTTCTTTCCCTTTGAAATGTCCTTGTTATCCGCATCTGCATCAGCTGGTTCCATTAGGGCACAGGTTCCCTGACTTACAAATGCAAGGGATTTACTTCACCACCAGGCACTGGTTTGGTGCAGTTCACCTTATTCAGGAACATGAGCACTCCCCAAGATGTCTCCAGACATTGTCAAATGTCCCCTGAGGCCAAACTAGTTCCTATTTGAGAAACACTGGTGTAGCAAATGACAAGTGGCGTATTCTTACACGCCAGGACTCCCTGGAGCAGGATTCATGGTGACTCTGAGTATTCTCCAGGAGCAAGGCAGTATGGAGCCCCCCAAGTAAGGATCTCAGTGGGTTTGTTTTCTTTTGCATTTTATGCCCATTAGGAGCTCAGGGGCTTAGCATACTCATTTCTGCCTGGGTGGTGTTTCAGGCTGCAATAAAATCTTGAAGGACACTTGTCTCTGGCTATCAGGTGGTCATGGCTCAGTGCATTGTCTCATTCAGTCTTTATAGTAACTCCATAGATGGCTATCATTATAATCTTATTTTATAGATGAAGAAGCTTAAAGAGGAAAGTCACATGTCAAGGTCATATAGCTAGCAGGTGATAAAGCCAAGAACTGAGGCTAGCTCTTTCTGATTCCCGACATTCATTGGTTGATCACTACTACTTCTCTGGCAATGAGAGAGGGTTCTCTGACTCTTCTACTTGAGGAAGAAACATAGGAAATAAAATGAGTGGTGAAACTCAGATCCTGGTCAAACATTCAGGAGGCTGGCTCTTCTCTAACCAGTAAACCAATGGCAGTTACCCCGCCTGTTGTCACTCCCAGATGACTCCCTGAAAGGGGCCAGGTACTGATCCTTCCTTCTTCACATCTGTCTGCCTGTCTAATATCACAGTTTCATGTTCCATCTAAGGAGCAGGAGGGCTTTTTCTGCGATTGCTCCATTGCTGTTAGATAACTGTTGGTCTCCAGTTTGCTATCACACCATTATCTTGTTTCATAGGCTTTGTGAGGGCAGGACAGTGTCTATATTGCTCGCCACTTTCTTCTCAGCATGTAGGGCTCTCAGTGAGCACTCACTGAATGAATGAATTAATAATGGATAACTCCATCTTGAAGAAGAGTAGGCTAATTTTGACTTTCATTGCTTTTCTCAGATTTTTAGTCCATGAGCAGGAACTAGCAGTGGACTTAACATGGTTTCTAGGTAACTGATGCAGACTCTTAAAATGTCCAGGAGAGTAAGTCTGTGTACCCAGCATATATACCTCTTGAATGAGAGCAAATAATAATATGGTATGTCTTAAAAAAGAAAAAAATGATACTCAGTATAGTTTGGGGATACATTCCCCCATCATTATATAACACTGACAATCCTCGTGGAAATGATTTGCCCCTTGAATTCCCTTTAGGTTCTTCTGCTTGGGCTGGGGAGAAAGTCTCACTTGGTTCTAGTGTAGTATAGTATTTAACATCACTTTATCACTTGTTATTCTCCTTTTTTAAACAAAACAAGAGCACAATTCAAGCTTAGACTCTTCAGTAGCTAAGTCTATATAAAAATTAACAGCATTTTTATGTTTATATTGTGATATATCTATTATCTATCTAAAGAAAGGTGGTTATCTATTTAAAGCAATTGATACTTGCCGCTTTACATTTATGGTTTTCATAAAACATTTTCAGTTAAATAAATTTAGCTAGGTAAAAATAAAAGGAAAGTTGATTGGAAGAAAAGTATTTCATACCTTTATAACAGTTGTTACACAGATACAGCAAAAATTGTGTATGAGGTACCCAAATGGATGGAGTTTGAGAACTGTTAAGAAGATGGAACTGGTTTTGAATCCTGAATTTACGCTTTGCTAGTAATGTGGCCTTCAGCAAGTTGTTTATGTTTTCCAAGCCTTGGTTCTCCCCAAATAGAAATGGGGGAGTACATCATTGTTTTCTTATGAAATTGTAATGAGGTAATATGTGTAGAACACTTGGCTTATTATCTGGCCTGTAGGAACCACTCAAAACATGGTTGCCATTTGTTGTTATGATTATATTTTATTCCTCCATGAGCTGATACCATTATTAGATGAGCTGTAGGCAAACCCTGGCATAATAGGGAACTGAAAAATAAGACTTCTCTTATCCCTAACATGGCCTGGCTTCATCATATCGACTGGAGCGGCCTGAATAGACAACAGCTCCCGAGAGCTAATTACTGTCAGATGGATCAGCAGCCGGCCAGCTCTTCTAACACTGTTATTTTTGGCACACGTTCCTCAACATTTTCCTGGTATATAAATAATGATCCCATACAAGAAGTCACTTCCTTTACTTTCTTTGGTGTACATTTCACAAACGGTTTGTTTTGGCGGGTCCTCTGGGAAGTTTCGTTATCATAGCTACAGGTGGTTTATTAAGATTTCATTTTGGTCAAGGAGGGTGCCTGGTTACATCTGCCTTAAACATTTTCAGACCATAAAGATTTGGGAAATGCTAGATTCTCTTGGGTCTTGACTGTCTATTCTGTGTCTTGGGGCAGATTCATAACAAATTTCTGGGTAAAATCTTAGAATTCGGCTTTAGAACTGGATTGTTCTATCTTCTCTTTGTTCCTGTCTTCCTCTCAGCTCCTCTAATACTCCAAGAATGAAGTCCGATCACCAGGGTTGTAACGGAACCAGGTGGTGAGAGAGAGAATCTTAGAATGATACCAATAAGGAAAGTATCAGAGAGTGAGGAAACTTGGAGAAAGGGAAGGGGAGATAGTGCTTGGGGGAGGGACCCTGGATTCTGGGGGTCCACTCATTACTTTCAAGGGGACAACAGATAAAAGGGTAGAGTCAGAGAGTTGCTTGGTGGTTGGGTTCATCTCCTTGGGGGAAAAAAATTCCCTCCCAGCAGTGTCCGACCAGTGGAGTACATCCATTAGCTTGGAGGTCTGCCTGCTTTTGCAGGGACCCAGTATAACTTTGGCTTAAACAAGAGAGCAGTTCATTTTCTTCTAAGCCTGGGGCTGGTCTGGCAATCCCACAGTATCTGTCTCCGAGACGTCTTCTTCCTTGTTCCTTCTGCATTGCTAGGGCTACTTCCTTGTCTCTCTGGCCCAAAATGGTTCACCACCGTGTCCACATTTGTGTCAGAGGGGAGAAGTAAATGGAGAGCAGTGAGCAAAGCCATTCCTTTCAAGGTCATGAAGTAGAATTTTCACACATCACTTCTACTCACAGCCCTTAACAAACATTTACCAAGCACCTTGGACCCAGGCACCATGAGTAAAGCATATTGAATTTCTACCTCTAGTGTAGGAGGCCGGCTAGCATCTTTCAGGGGCCGTGTTCTCAATTCCTTGCCAAAAAAATATTTATCACATTTTTGGAAAAAAATATATGTTCACTGTTATGTGTGAAGAAGTATGCTGGGTGCTGCAGTGACAGCAACAGACCTAGGCAAGATGCTCCCCTCGTGGAGCTTCCAGTCTATCGATAAACAGCAATGAGCAAATTTAAAAAGAGATGGCAGATTGTGGCAAGTGTGTTGAAAGAAAAAATCTGAATGCTTGTGCAGAAGATAATGGAAAGTGTACCCTTTTCACAAATGGCAGCCCAGGCTCTCTGAGAAGGTGTCATTGTAAAGCTGATCCCCCAGAAGGAGTGAGCCAAGTCAAATGCAGAGGAGGGAACAACACGAAATGAGGAATAAACAGACCACACTGTTGGAGTATTATACAGCAGTGAAAAATAACAGAGCCACAGCTACCTGCAACGATGTGGATACATCTTAGAAGCATATAGCTGAGTGATAAAAACATATCATCTGAGACTACATACACTAGGGTATCATTTTTATAAAACTCAAACACAAGCTAAGTAACATGACTTTTAGAGAGGCATACATATGTGATAAAACTAAAAACAAAAAAGACAGAAGAATGATAAACACAAAAAGCTAAATAATGTATGCCTGAGAGGGAGAGAGAAAGAGAAAATATGAGTATATTCAAGGTCATGTTCTAGCTTTAAAGTTAGGTGGTGTATCCACAGATGCTTTGTTATGCTTCCTAAATTATATATGTGTTAAATGTATTTTTAATATATCAAATATTGCCTAATGCAAGACTTTTTTTTTTTTTTTTTTTTTTTTGCGATATGCGGGCCTCTCACTGTTTTGGTCTCTCCCATTGCGGAGCACAGGCTCCGGACGCGCAGGCTCAGCGGCCATGGCTCACGGGCCCAGCCGCTCCGCGGCATGTGGGATCCTCCCGGACCAGGGCACGAACCCGCGTCCCCTGCATCAGCAGGCGGACTCTCAACCACTGCGCCACCAGGGAAGCCCTCAAGACATTTTTAAAAACACAGGATGAGGGCACTTAATTCAATTACCTGCGGAATCCCAGCAGGCAGTGTAAAACCCTGCGTGACCTGGGAGGGTGCACGGTGAACATCAAAATACTTTGCCAGCCGACAGGGGGCGTTACCACCCAGCCCGAGCTTACGGTCATCAGTCAGGCTTTGGGGCTTAATGCATCCAGAACAGCCAGTTTTTCTTGAGAAGCCTGACATCTGCATGTTGATAAGCAATATCCCAATTTTTAAATGTTGGCAGTGATTTCAAATTTTAAAACCTCTGCGAGACACACAATACCTGTTGGGGAACATATCGTGGAGGTGAGCAACGATTTAATATCCATTTGCGAAGAAAATGCCTAAATTTATTTCTACCATATTACCCCCGCTGTGAAGGCAGGCAGGCAGGCGGGAAGGAACCCCGTCCTCTCTGCATCCCCAGAGCGTGCGATTTCCAACCTGTCGCTCTGCTCGGTTCCTCTGTATCTCACCTGCGAGCTTTCACCTCTAAGTTTGGGACGTGTGAAGGTGGGGTGAGAGCAGCTGAGATGGGTGGGCAGCGGCTTGGTGCAGGCCTCTGCCCCCAGGGCTTTCACTGTGCCTGGCACACTCCCACTGCCTTCCAGACCCAGCATCACGAATATTCGAACATTCTCAAGACCCAGCACCTCTCCCTAAGGCCAAGGGGAGGAAGGGGCTTCCCGGAACTAAGATCAGTGCTGCTGGGAAATCTGTTTCCTGTTGCACACTGTTGGCACTGAATGCTTTCCATAGAGGAATATATTTGTTTTTTCTTTAGTAAAGAAAAGCTTCACCTGTAAGGCGTTATTTCTGCTAACACCACCCACGACACCGTTGGCTCTTTGTTTTCTCATTAACATAGTGGTTATCAACTGGGGGCGATTTTGTCCCCCCAGGGGACATCTGGCAGTGTCTAGAGATATTTTTGGTTGTTGCAACTGGACTGGGGGCGATTCTGTTTTGTAGTGCGTGGGGGCCATGGGGGCCACTAAACAGCCCACAGTGCACAGGGCCGCCCCCCAAACCCCTGAACAAAGAGTTATCTGGCCCCAAATGTCAACAGCCAACAGTGCTGAAGCTGAGAAATTCTACTCCCCGTTACACCCGCACCAAAAAACAAAGGTAAATAAAGCCCCAGTCTGGGCCATTCACTCCCTGTGAATTATGAAAGGTGTGTGGGTTTTTTTGGGGGAAGGTATGGTAAGGGGTGTAACCAGCATGAATTGCTAAGGCTCGCCCTTTAGCTAGAGCTGGGATTTGTGACCCCTATTTTGGTTTTATTAAAGTGTAATGCTCACAAGCAGTAGAGGAGATTTGTTATTCTAAAGACAGTTGCACACCAATGCACGCTATTGTATAATCTGGCATTTTCCCCACCAGGGAGCTGCGGTGCATTACTCACAAGTGACAGAACCAACGAGCTTCATCTCCCAAGGGGCTAGTGCATCCGTTTAAAGGGAGCAAGTGCTATGCAGGTCCGCCCCCGCCTCACCCCCATGCAGAGAGCAGGGTGAAGGTGAGCATCTTTTCAGTCATGTCCAGCATGAACCAGGCCATGATTCCATGCCCATCCCCACCCCAAAAATGGATAAGTTAGGTCTAATTGTGTTCTGGTAGCAGGACCACAGGCAGGGAGCAGCGGCTTGGATTTTATTCTAGGCTCCAGCTTGAAAAATGCCTTTAGGGAAGTCCTGGCTCTCTCTGTGCCTCAGTTTCCTGGGAGACCATGCCTCATGGGGCTAGACCATGCCTTGGGCTTGGGGGTTGGTCAGGCATTGGTTCAAATGCAGGTTCAGCGCTTAACGGTGCAGCTCCTCGGGTCCTGACTTCTCTCAGAGCCTCAGTTTTCTCATCTAAAAAGTGGGAACAGTCTTGCTTGTCTTATAGGCTCACCGTGAGGATAAAAAAGACAAGGATTCTAAAACACTCAGCACTTGCCTGGCATGTAGCAAGGATCCAATTAATGTTTGCAACCAATGTATCATCCTAGTGTTCGAATGTCCAGTGAAATCAAGGTGTCTTCCTTCTGTACCTCACAGAACAGCAGTGAAGTGAAATGAGACTGAGGATGGGAAAGCACGTGGACAGCTTTTAAATGCTGTATCGATGTAACTTGATATCAAAGCAATGAAATCAATGTAAATATCAGTGTAAATACTTAGTATTTATTGTGCTGATCCTAAGAAAATAGAACAGTCATAACCCACCATAATCATAACTGATTACATGTAGAAGGAGATTAGAGTGGCTTTAGTTAAAACCTTCCATTTTACAAAAATGGAAGAAATTGTCATTAGAGGCAAAAGTTCCGTTAACCCCAGCCCAGTGCTCTTTTCACTCCCATGAGGGTTAATGCTGGTTAATGTTTGGCAACCCATGTACAGTATGTCTGCATCAGATGGACTGTCCCCAACGTACAGTCATAAGTCTCAGTTTCTTCATCTCTAAAATGGGCATGATTACAAAACTTAATTCCCAAGGCAGTATTGCAGAATGAGATCATGCAGGTAAATGTCTTCGAGAAACAATAATCATCACTGTCCTTATTAACGATAATAATTGAGATGATATGTATATAAGCATCTCTCCGAGAACCTGACTTAAGTGGGGGGCCAATATACATTCACTTAGATGTTGCTAATAAAAGTACCTTTGTGTCCAGAGAAGCACTGATGGGGGGAACCCTAGGTCTTCCTAAAGGATTCATCATTATACTGTCTGGTTCCTGCACATTACAGGAAGGTCCTGGATGGGCTAGTGGCATCATCTTGTCGCTTCGGAAACAAGGAAGGGTGTCTAGCTGATCTAGAATTCTGACAGGGGTAGAATTCCACAAGCCAAAAACTTTGATGCTCATTTTGACTTGGACTTTGAGGACTTGTGAGTATGTAGGGTGAGCAGTGGAGCTCCACCCACATGTTCAGATGGCCCTAGAACAGTGGTTTGCAAACTTTGGCCTGCATCAGAATCACGTGGAGCACTTGTGAAAACACAGGTTGTTGGCCCCATTCTCTCAGTGGATCTGAGGTGGAGCCCTATATTTTGCATTTCTAACAAGATCCCAGGTAATGCTGGTGCTGATGCTGGTCCAGGGGCCACATTTCACAATCACAGTCCTAGAATGGCATTTCTCAACCTCAGAACTGTTGATATTTGGGGCTCATAATTCTCCATTGCACTATAGGATGTTTAGCAGCATCTCTGGCTTCTGCTCACTACATACCAGTAGCAGTTGTGACAACCAAAAATGTCTCCAGACATGGCCCAATATCCTCTGGAGGGTGAAATCATTGCTGGTTGAGAACTGCTGCTTTACAGCAGACAACATAGAATTCAATCCCAGTCATTCCTTGTAATAGTGGTAGGACCGCAGTTGTATTGCTGTGCCCCTCCAAGCTTTGGCTTCTTCATCTGTTTAATGGGTATAAGAATGTCAACCTCATAATGTCCAAGTAAGGATTAAGAGATAATACAGGGGCTTCCCTGGTGGCGCAGTGGTTGAGAGTCCGCCTGCTGATGCAGGGGACACGGGTTCGTGCCCCCGTCCAGGAAGATCCCACATGCCGCGGAGCGGCTGGGCCCGTGAGCCATGGCTGCTGAGCCTGTGTGTCCGGAGCCTGTGCTCTGCAACGGGAGAGGCCACAACAGTGAGAGGCCCACGTAACGCAAAAAAAAAAAAAAAAAATATATAATACAGGTGCCTGGGACACAGTGAGCAGTTAATATATGTTAGTTACTACTTATCTACTAAGTGAAATTTTTTTTGTTCATCAAAAGATTCTCACATAGAAAGCTTCAGCTTGGCGGGTAGTTGAAGAGTTTGCAGACTCTCATCTAAAGCCAGGCAACTTCCAGAAAACTGTTTTTAAAATGTCCATCCGGGCAAAGGACTCCAAATCAACAAGGTCCCCTCCAGAGTTCTGAACTAACATCCAAGTGTTATCTAGGTAAATAGCCCCCAATCCTTAGCTGGGAAGTGACTGGCTACAAGAGCCTATTCCAACTTTATGAGCCCACCTCCTATTTGTTTAGTTAAGATTGGTACAAGAGGGACCTCTTTGCATTTTTTATCACTCACATTTTATTTTCCAGCTTTGGTCTAGAAGTGAACTTTAGAATCTGGAATACTGCTGCATTATGAGTTTCCAAACAACTGCTGTTAAAGAATGATATATGCTGGCACACACAGGGGATCACGGATTTTTCTTTGGCTGTCAGCTCTTGAAATTACCCAGCAATCCCAAAATGAATTTCCACTAATCTGACAGTTTTGCCTCCCCTGACATGATGTACTGTATATTCGGTGGTCAGCAGGGACTACTTAATTGCAGTTAAGCCTGTGCTGTTCATTGTGGCATTTAAAATAGAGCAGTGTGTAATGTGGTTAAACTTTTTGACTCTCCAGGCCCAGATGGGTGGGTGGAACTCAATGTTTTTTGGAAACTTTCTACCTGGTAGCACTTATACTGAATTAAGTTTTACTGGCTAACAGCTTTAACTCATTCACTTTCAAGATTTTTAAAGATTAGAATCTAAACTAAAATCAAATCCCCCCTTAGAAGGTAGAAGGGAGTGGAATGTCAGATAAAACTGATGTTAAGTTAAAGATATATCAAAAACTCAAAAAAGGAAAAATACAATGATAGAATACATAACACTTTTTGAGTACTTACCATATGCTTGACAGTTTTCAGGTATTTTCTCACTTTGTTCTTAAAGCATTCCAAATAAGCAGGGACAATTTTTTGCCCCCATTTTGTAGATGTGGAAACTGAGGCTTAGAGAAGTTAAGTAACTTCCCAAGATCTGTGGGTGTATAGGCAGAACCAAGATTTGAACCCAGGTTTGCCTAATAATAATCTATATTCTTTAGCACTACACTAAATTCCCTAAAGATACTAGATATTGTTGAGTTTAAACTCCTTATTTTACAGGTGGGTAAACTGAGGTTCAGATACTTTGAAGTGACTTTCTCAGAATTAAGTCTGAGAAAATTACCCTGGGGTTATTCATCAGTCTTATTTTTAATAATAATGTGGTGCTTTGCAGCTTTAAGGTGCTATAACATCCATTATCTCACATTTACTTTTGGTTTTCAGATAATTTTGTTGTATGAACTGATAAGTCAAAAAGAAAAGAATTTTGGTCATTCCCTTTTTTTCGTAGTTGAATCTAATGATACTTATCTGTAGTGTAACAACAAAATTGCTCCTATAAGGTGCCTGTGAACACGTGAAAAGTAAAGACTTAAATGGATCAATACTATTTCAGCAAACACTGTGAAGCTTGTAGTATAGGCCAGGTATTATTCCAAGTGCTGGAACTATATCAGGGAGTAAAAACAGTCAAAAACTCCCTGCTCTAAGAGAGCTTACCTTCTAGAGGGCAGAGGCGGATGATTAGATAAATAAGCAAAATATAAAGTATGTCAGATGTTAAGTGGGAAGCCACGAAATAAAGCTTGGAAGAAGAAAAGGGAGCCCTGGGGGAAGGAATTAAGCTTATAAGTAGACAAGGTGATGTTTGAATAAAGACATAAAAGTCATGAGGAACAAGCTTTTTGAATATCTGAGGAAGAGCATTCTGGGCAGAGGGAATAGTGAATGCAAAGCCTTTGAGAGCAGATTGAGATTGAGATGTATTGTGTTTAAGGAACAGTAGGGAGGCCAAATGGATGAGAAGTTTGAATATTTTTTGTTATTGTTCTCACAGTATGTTTTTTAAAACTGAGTATAATTTATATTCAATTAATTGTACATATTAAAGTACACAATTTGACGTTTTGGCATATATGTGTGTGTGTGTGTGTGTGTATATATATATATATATATATATACACACACACACACACACTCATGAAACTATCATTAAAATCAGGATAATTTCATCATCCCCAGTAATTTCCTTGTGCCCCTTTGTACTCTCTCCTGTTTTTCCCATTGTCTCCTTACCCCCATCCCCATGAAACCACTGATCTTCTTCTTGTCACTATATCTTAGTTTGCATTTTATAGAATTTTATGTATAAGGCATCATGAAGTATATATATACTGTTTTATTTTTGTTTGGCTTCTTTCATCATAGTAACTTTGAGATTCATTCATGTTACAATGTATGTCAATAACTTATTTCTTTTCATTGCCAAGTAGTCTTTGAATATATGGATATTCCATAATTTATTTGTCCAGTCATTTGTTTGGGCCATTTTCAGTTTCAAGGGGACTACAGACAAACCTCTGTGAACATTGAGGCATAAGTCTTTGTGTGGACATATGTTTTCATTTCTCTTGAGTAGATACCTAGGATTGGAATAGCTACATCATATGGTAGATGTCTTTATAACTTTTTAAGAAAATACCAAACACTTTTCCCAAAGTGCCTATACCATTTTACATTTCCACCAGCCATGTGTGAATTCTAACTGTTCTACCTCATCATCAACACTTGGTATTGTCAGCATTATAATTTTAGATATTTAAATAGTAATATAGTAATGCTTCACTGAATTTTTAATCTGTATTTCTCTAACAACTAGCAGTGTTGTACAATTTTTCATGTGCTTATTTGCCATCCTTCCATATGTCTTCTTGGGTGAACTATCTGTTCAAACCTTTTGCCCATTTTTTTGTATTGGTCTGTTTTTTTTCTGATTATTGAGTTTAGAGTATTCTTTATGTAATCTGGATACAAGTCTTTTATTAGATACACAATTTGAAAATATTTTCTTCCTATCAAAGGCTTGTCTTTCCATTCTCCTGACAGCATCATACTTAATTCTGATCAAGGCAAATTTATCTTTTTTCTAAAAAATGTATTCTGCTTTTGGTGTTGTATCTGAGAAATCTTTGCCTTTGATTATGTTAAAAATTGATTTTCTCATCAAGTAAAAGAAAATGTCCTTTCAAGCCCCTTTAAGTATTTCCATATTACTTAGGCAACAAAGATATTTATCAATAAGTGATCACCTGTAATGATTTGTTGATTAAGATGTAAAAATATTACTTTCACAATCTTAATTTACTTCTAAGACCTCACCCTCTTCACTACAAACATACACATTTATTATATATATTTATATAAATTTAAATTTATTATAAATATTTAAATAAATTTAAATTTATTATAAATTATATATATATATACTTGCTAGATGAATGAATAGAAGCTAGAAGTTTTTATACATTTTTAGGGGCAACAAGCTGGTTTCGGCACAATTTTCAGGTACTAGTTCTTATTCTAGTGGGAAAGTGGTTAGGACTGGCACCTGTCTCTATCTGCTTCATGATTCTCTCCTTGGTTTTTGACTTCATGTTACAGAAACAACAGATAGAGCAAGCTGAATATTCTCTGAATAAAACACAGGCTTTTAATGCTTTTTAAAGCCTGTAACATATTATGACTTCTAGACCTACAGTATGCAGTTAAGTTCTTATGATGGATGGATTTCCAGTTTGAAATGATAAAGAGAGGGCTATATCTTAACTTCCTTCCTATTTTACTTATATTTCAATATCTTAGTAGAGCTATTACATGAAATTGATCCCCCAGCTTTAGGAAACAGGATGTTGCTGACACTATTATATGCTATTATATAATGTACATTATTTGTCATTTTGTCATGGCATCCAGCCCAAGCTTTTCTTTTGCTAATAAACCTTCATTTTTTTTTTTTTTTTAGTGGCAACATGCTCAGACCCAGGTAATAATAATGCCTATAATAGCTGTAACTGAAGTATTTCTTACTATGTTTCAGGCATTGTTCTAAGCCAGTAACTTGGATTTACTCATTTAAAACATGAAGGCAGTGGAGTAGACTTAGGATCATTTAGCCCTGATATCACTGCCTCTTGCCTTCAATGCAGCTAAGTGTGGCCATGGTGTTCCTCTCCACCAGCGAGTGGACTGCATAAGAAGGTGGGCATTGGTGCCAACTCTGTGACCTTAGACAATTTATTTAACATCTCAGTGGTTAAAGCTTTTTAAAAAAATATCTGAAACGGGAATAGTAATGATATCTACGTGATGGGGTTTTATAATTAGATGAGACATATGACACACTTAGAAAAATGCTTAGACCAGTGGCTCTCATCTGAAGCAAGTCTCCCCCCAGGGAACATGTGGCAATGTCTGGAGATACTCTTGGTTGTCACAGCTGGAGTGGTGGTGGATGGTGGGTGCTACTGGCATCTAGTGGGTAGAGACCAGGGATGCTGCTGAACAGTCTAAATGTAGAGGACAGCCCTCACCACAGCAGAGAATGTCAGTGGTACGAAATAGAGAAATCCTGGCCTAGACCGTAGTAAACACTCAGAAAATGTGAGCTGCTTGAGACTGTCTAGAACTTAAGCTCCATGAGGCAGGGAGACTTTGCCTGCTTTTATCACTCCTCTATTCCTGGAGCTTACATAGTAACTGCTCAGTAAGTATGTATTAAATGAGTGAATACTATATACGATGATTCTAGGAAAACTTTTGGGTGCTTGACTACCCACCCACCTTCTCTGGCTTCTTCCTATTTTGGTCTCTGTCATTCATCATATACTGAGAGCTGTAGACACCATTTATCACCATCATGCTGATGGTAGAGGGAAAAGGTAGAGGAACCTGGGTCTCTGATGACATTGTTGGCCATGGCACTGGCCTGGACTATTTGATGCCAAATTTTTGTCTTGTAAAATATTTATCCCCTACTGATGAAGCCACTACTAGGCAGGTTTCTGTAACTTGAAAGCAAAAACATTCCTAACTGATAACCAGGAAGGACAGCATCCTCTCTTAGGCTTGTAACATAGTTTTAGTGTATCTCAAACCCATTAACAGAAACAAACCCATTGATTAATTCACTTCAAAGAACTTTTAAAAAATCATCAGATACGCTGAAATCATTTTTTTTAATCTGGCAAGTATGCTTCAGTATTTAAGTGCTGATATTAGTAATTTAACATGGAAATATCATACCATTTTTTGGAAGTGCTTGGCAGTTAACAAACATGCTGGCATAAACTTTGGGAAGTTATGCTCATTTTAAAAAATGACTCATTTATTTAATACATATTTGTTGAATGCCTATAATAGGCCCACATGGGGTAGGGACTGGAGTCCAACAGAGAAGAAAACAGGGCTAAGTCCAGTTCCCTGTCCTCATGGAACCTGCAGACCGGAAGGATATATGAATAGTGAATGTTAATTACCAGGGCAGTGAGCGTACTGAAAAAGCACCAATGTGTAAGTGATACTTAACAGGAGTCTCTAAGCTGTTGAGGGGATCAAGAAGGGAGGTCTAGATTGACATATGAAGAGGCAGTGTAGTACAGTGATTACACACACAGGCTCTAGAGTCAGACTGTGAAGTTTTGCATCTGCCTATCACCTGCTCCTAACTGCATGATCTTGATTAATTAGTTGTCAAAGGGCTCAATTTCCTCATTTACTGAAATGGAGGCAAAAATAATACAGACCTCATAGGGTTATTTTCAGAATTAATTGAGACAATACATGTAAAATTACAATATGCCTCAAATATGGGAAGCCTTCAATAAGCATTAGCCCTTGCAATTATTCAGAATTACCTGAGGGAAGGGGAAGAAAGGGGGCGTGCACAAAATTTTGTTTTAATATGGCAAAACTTGTTTTTAATTTCTCTCTTGCATGTCACATGATTCTGGAAACTGGGGCCTTCGGATGCTGTCTCTGTTTCCAAGTGCTTGAAGAAATCCAAAGTACTTTCAGAGCAGAATACGGGCCCTATCTGTAGGCAAGTGGGTAAGCTGCTTTGTGGCTAAAATTAGAAACAACACAAACGTCTATCAGCTGGTGAATGGATAGATAAAATGTGGTATATCCACACAATGGAATATTATTTGGCAATAAAAAGAAAGCCCTGATACATACTGCAACTTGTATGAATCTGAAATACATCATGCTGAGTGAGAGAAGGCAGACACAGGAGACTGTGTGTTGTATGACTCCATTTATATGAAATATCTAGAAAAGGCAAATCCAAGACTGAAAGTAGGCTAGTGGTTGCCTAGAGCTAGGGGTTGGAAAAGAGATGAACTATAAACGTGCATCTGGATTGATGAAATTTTCTATTGCTGGATTATGGGGAAAGTTGCAGAACTTGGTAAATTTACTAAAATCATTAAAATGGGTAAGTTTTATGTTATTATAAATCAGTAAGCTTATTTTTACAAAAATGCTTTGTGGCTGCATTAAATAAACTTTCAAGCGCCTAAGTTTTCACAACAGGAAATTAATCCTTACTTAGAAACATTTGGTTTTTAAAGACAGTGAGTCTCTGACAAAGTCACATGGAATGTTAGCATCTTACTTAAACTGAAAAATAGCTTTGATGGATTTGCTATAAACACCTGGTATTTGAAAGGGACAGTAGACGTTTGTACCACGTCTGGTCCAAGATCTCTGACATCTCCCCATGTTACATACTTTGGACAGCATTATCTCATCTACCTGCAGAAATTCCTTCTCTGAGTTATTATTGTGAAGATTGTTCAAATAGAAATCCACATTGCTGTATTTTATCTTTAGTATAGCTATATTTGAAGACATTGGCTGTTTGCTTGAAGTGCCCAAAATATAGATCCATGTGAAAATTTCTTTGGGGCCATGAAAACCTTTTACTTCTGGTGCGTTTGTATGTTTTGTCCTATGATGCAGTGTGAGACATATAGTTAAATGTGTTTTCCTTTTTGTCTTCGCTATGAGGATCAGCAAAGTTAAATTCAATGATTAGTGTAGCTGTAGCTCTGAGGTAAGCTCATGTCTGTCTTATTGCTATTTTACCTGTTTTTTTTTCCCCTCATGATTCTATGTATAATTATCGCATTTATATTATGCTTAGTTTAGTAAGCTTCCTCACATTTTAGGCAAAAGATGTATTACAAGTAAAAATAATGAATACATAATTTTGTATACTATATATTATCCTTTTGGGCTTTTGAAATTAATCGACATGGGCAGTCCGATTTGCTGCTGTTGCTGTTACATACACGTACGTGTGTACATGCATGTATATGTTTTGATGCATAGATAGAGATGTAAACATGAATTCTCAGCTGAAAAATATGAGCATATAGTGAAAAGTTGTGGCTAGACTTAAATCTCCAGAAACAGGTCTTTAGAAAGGAAGAATTAATGCCAGGTAAATTTTACCAGCAAGAACTAGGCAATATTTCTTCTGTTAGAAACCATATGGCATTATAAGAGAGTTGAGTTTAGATTAAGATACTTGGAGTTGAGGTTCTGTGATTCAGAAACAATTGTTTCTTTTAAAATTATTTCTCATGACCTCGATGGAACTTCATGGACATCTAATGCCTAAGGAATCACATCAAAGATGCCACTTGAAATTTCAAAATACAATAATGCTGAGATACTCCGCTGTAGCCTTCTGGCAGCAGATACACGAGTTGCGTTTCTGTCTTTGAAAATCGGTCTTGCTGTCTCATAAAAAACAGTGTGAAATTGAACTTGCAATTAAAAAATAAGCTTCAGCTGTACCCCTCCTCCCCACAAACCCCCTCCACACAACCAAACTGAGGGTCATCAAGAAACAGAAGGAAGAAAATTCTGCAAGATTTCAAAGATGCCTGGTAGGAATATTTCTTAATTGAGCCATGCTTTCGAGCTGCGTGGAATTGTTCTTATTAAAAATTAAATAAGAACAGCAGAGAAGAACATGGGTGGCTCTGTGAGATTAGAACTTCGTGAGATTGACTTAAAAGGCTTTTATTAGGCACTGGGGGCTCTCCAGCATATTAAAACCTCACCTATACAAAATACATGGTACTCTGGCTTCTAGCCCCCTTTTCTAAGAGATACGAAACACTGGTGCTTCAAATACGAAGAGGAAAAGGATATGTTCACAGTGGTCATTGAAATCAGGTTGATATTTCCAGATTGCTAGATATTTAGCCCTTTTATTCTCTTCTTCCCTCCCTCCCTCCCTCCCTCTCTTCCCTACTTCTTTCCTGCTTTTGTCAGTGCAGGTTAGTATGGGTCCTGTCTGGTTTTGTTCTTTATTTTGTTATTATTGTTTTTAAAAAATCAGTTTTCTGTCTTGGATGAATGGAGGAAGGGTTTTCAGCAGTGCTTCTCAAACTTTAATGTGCCCATGAATCCCCTGGGAGCTTTTTGAAATGCAGATTTTGATTCAGTAACTCGTGGCTGGGGCCTGAGATGCTGCATTTCTAAGCAGCTCCCAGGGAATGCTGGTGTTGCAGGCCCATGGGCCATTCTAGAGTAGCAAAGAGCTACAGTATTCCCTAAATTAAATTAGATGAATCAGATTCCTTTAAATGTAGGGAATGGACTGACTGCAGAAAGAGTGAATTAAAAAAGAAGAAGAAGAAAAAGTGATAAAAAGCAAAAAAAAAAAAAAAAATCCACCAAACACACAAACATAAACCTAATTATCTACATCTCTTCGGTTTGGTGATATATCATTCTTGAGTGAACAATGCCTATAGTGCAAATTTTTTCATGTCTTTTTAATTCAACTTGGGTTTTAGCAAATCAATTAGAGTTCAAAGAAATGAGCCTTTGAGACACCGAATATGGTACGTACGAGGCATACACACACACACACACACCTTAAAATGCTCCCAGTCAGAGCAACCTGCTCTTCTATATATGTAAGGCCTCATAATTTTCCCCAAGAATACAAAGAACCTTGTCATTAAGCATAACAATTTTGGTATAGACAGAGCCAGGGGGTAGAGACCTGGTACATAGCAGAAATTTCAACCTTATGAAGCTCAGCATATGCCATGGCCATCTACCTTATTTTGAGACCCAGGGTTCAGGAGGAATTCCTTTGCCAATAAGATCAATAAGACTCATTTGGAAGTATCTGAAATATTTGCAAGCTATAGAGTTTTAGGTAAGTGCTACTTGCTATTGTTCTTTGCCTGTTTGGATTTTATTTATATTTTCTTTCATTAAAAAATATCACTCTGTTGTTGTTGATTCATGCAGTTCATTCTGATCATATGTATTACAAATTGATAATGTGCACTAAAACTAAATATTAAAAGTGATCATATATTCTAATCTAGTAAATCCACTAGATTTGCTAGAAATGAATTCTACAGAAATACTTACACAAATATGGAAAAAGATATGTGTGGGGATGGTCACTGCATTATTACTTGAATAGAAAAAATCTGAAAATACCTAAGTGCCTTTCTCACCAGGACTGTCTCAATGCATGATGTTACATCCATAGACTGAGATATTCTGTAGCTGAGACCCCAAAATGAGGTACATCTGAATGTGGGCATAGAAGGGTATCCTGAATATAAATCATTATAGTTTAAAAGAAAGAAAAATATAACAGTTCCTAAAGTTACCTATCAAGCTTTATTAGCCTAGTAAAAACTTCTGAAAAAACACAGTACAGGCTTAACAGTGATTGAAGAAAGAATTATAAGGAACATTCCATTTCTATTTTCAGTATTTTTTTTCTTGCAATAATTTTGAAAACAGAACATGGATAGAAAAGAGGACAGAATAGGTAATTAGAAGACTTAGATGTGGGTTGCTGAGTGACTTTGAACAAGTTACTTAATGACTGAGCATATTTGTCCTCAGATGAACAATGTGGACTGTGACCATACCACATTCAGAAGTGGAAGTCTGAATGAAGTGTGTAAAGCACTTTGCCCTCTGTAAAGAACCAGGAATGCTCTAGTTTCTTTTTGTTGCTCTATACATCACTAAATGACTGCAGGGCCCCAACACTCAATGCCGATATTTTATCTACTTCAACACACCCAAAACTGAGGGAAAGGGAAGATGCCTGCTCAGTGTAGACCTGCCCACCACTTCTCTTGCCCTTTATCCCCTTCCCAGACACTTTTCAGGTCTCCAATGGTGTCCCATACCTAAATGTCAGAAAGCCTCCTGTTGTCCACTTTTATGCTTTTATGTAAGCATAAGCCAGTGTGTTCTCTCTCCCAGGAGCACTTGCAATTATATATTACTTTACAATATCTGCCAAAGGATTTTGTGATTTTGGTCCTAAATCAGAGAAATCTCAGCCCCAAGCAGACAAGCCAGCAGGCATTCAGGCAGGCAAGATTCTTCCTGGGGTTTCTGGAATTACATAGAGCAGTGTTTCCCACTTGTAAGTCACTTACAGTCAATGTTGCCCACCCATGGGCTACCTCTATTATTTTTCACTTGATTCTTTTCTCCAACTCTATCTTAACTAACTTAAAAATCTATTTTAAAAGAAAATAAAAATTGAAAACCCCTATAGAAGGTATGCATTGATAAAAAATAAATACATAACTAATAAAATTTTAAAAGTGTTCTGTGTCTCACCTAAGATAGCACTGTGCACAAGAGGGGAACATTTACCACTTTTTGGACAACAAAGGCATAATCTATCTCTGTTTCATTACAATGAATTCCTCTTAGCATTTCTCTGTGGACAAGACACCAAAACATATAAGCCCTATACAGATTGTGGCATCAGAGCCGCCCTGATGGTGTAGAGTGGGGGAGTCTTCCCCAGAGGGGTGGACAGTGCGACTTATTCCGTACTGTGTCCCAGTTCTTAGTGCCTGGCACAAAATAAGTGCTCCGTTGATCCTGGACGAATGAATGGAAAAATGAATGAATGAATGCAATGTTTCTTGTTCAATGCTAGTGGCTTTAAAAACAGATTTCCTATTAGCTAGTTTTTAAAGCAAAAACAATTTTCAGTTGTCCTACATCAAATTCTTTTTGTCCATTTTGGAATATCACGTTTTTTAAAGCGCTGAATCCAATTCCCCCATGATCACAAAGCTTGAGTTTACGCAAAGGATGAGAGAATGGAGGCTACGGTTAGTCTGTTAGTGGGATTTGTAAAGGGAGAGAATTAACTGTACATGCTGTATATTTGCAGTAATGTCAGTACTAGATGCCTTTTGTTCTTATTGTTGTAGAGTCTGACTAACGTACTGTGCAGAAGTTGTCAGTTACATAAAATCAAAGGACTTGAATCCTGGCATCCTAAGAGCTGTCTAATTTAAGCCTGTTGAAACTCACATAATATTGTTAATTCTATCATCTCCACAATGGACTTTTGCTAGATCCAAGTGGATCACAGGCTAATACCAGAGAGAAATGAAGGATATACATATATGTGTGTGTATGTATATGTGTATACACACACACTATATAACATACCAGAGTATTCTAGTTTGCAACAAATATGCAGAATACTAGGCTGTGAATTACCAAGTATTCCAAATTCTGAGTATTATAATCCTTTTCTTAGCATAACTGACATAATTATTGTTTTCAATGAAATCAGAGATTTTCTTTATGCAATCTATTTTTAAGAAAGAGATAGATACGTGCAAGCTTACAGCACACACACACACCTATCATATAATTATATTCTTTCTGAATCTTAATACTCTCTGCTGTGATTTCCTTTATGTTTTATTGGGGGTTTCAGCCAGCCATTGAATGACTGCAGGAAAAGAAATGGAAATTTTTGTCATAAACATCAGTGTGGTTGGATTACAACTACCAGATATACAAGTAGGATTTTTTGTGCATGTCTGACGTCCTGCCTTTTCACATCCCTACTGTCTTCCCGTATCTATAGGTTGCAGATACTCAGCTTGCAGTTTCTGTGAGTTGTTTTATTTCGAAAAATGAAATGTTTGGGGAGTGTGTGTGTGTGTGTGTGTGTGTGTGTGTGTGTGTGCGTGTGTGCGTGAGTGTGTCCCACCCTCCCAAGCATCCACTCACCTGTTTTTGGCAAGACAGCCCCAGAATTTCATTTAATGAATCACAGCTCCCACCACGCTCTCAGCTCAAATGTTTAAGTGTGATGGGCCCTAAGTAATGTTGTCCTAAAATGTAGGACACACAGTTACACTTGAATTTCAGATAAACAAAGCATTTTTTTTTTAGTACAGCTTCTCCCAAATATAGCATGGGAGACATGTTATACTGAAAACAATTCATTCATTTTTTTAATCTGAAATTCAAACTTTACTGGGTATCCTATGTTTTTATTTGCTAAATCAGGTCACTTCTAGCCCCAACTCTTAGCATCAGGCCTGGGCCCTAACTGCTGTAAGCTAGATCAGCATTTCCCATCTCTGTTGACTAGAATTTTGTTGGATGCTCAAGGGAGAGACACAGTTTCTTTCCTCTGGATTTGAGGCTGAGAATACGATTGTCTGGATCCGTGGCTGCGGCCGCATTGAGCTGTGGGGGGACATCCCGCGTGGAGGGGGACGGCATACAGTGCTAATGATAACAACATCTATGTTCTAGGCACTGTTCCCCGTAAAACATATTTGCTCAGTGTTCTGTCTGTTGTTTTGTGCTTGACTATAAAAGTGAAGGTTAGGATTATATTTATTAAGTTGAACCATAGTGATTTTCTGGCTCAGCCTAATAGTTTTCTCTCACGACCAGGTGTGATGGCTGAGTGTTGACATCAGGGACCCAGGTTCCTTTGTGCTCATCCACAGTCCTCAGCATATGGTTTTCATCTTCATGGTCACAAGGTGGCTGCTACTCCTCCAGGCATCCTTTTATCATGTCAGGACAGTGGGGGAAAAGTCAAATGGCCTTTTCCTGGGAAGGTTTGTCTTCTATTCAGAAAACCCTCCCAATATATTGGGCATATATTTTCTTTTTTGTATTTGCTACAACAACTGTCCCATTTTAGTGATGACGCACCCAGAGCACAGATAAGGTAGGTAACCTGTTCAAGGTTACACAGTTAGTGTATTAGTCAGTGTTTTTTCAGAGAAATGGAATCAACAGGATGTGTATTTTAAGGGATTGGCCTATGCAACAGTGGGGCTGTCACGTCTGAAACACACAGAGGGGGCTGGCCAGCTGGAGACCCAGGGAAGAGCTGATGTTGCAGCTGGAGTCCGAAGGCCCCGTGGAGGCAGAATTCCCTCTTCCTCAGGGGACCGCAGTCTTCTTTCTCTTAGGCCTTCAACTGGTTGGATGAGGCCCACCCACATTATGGAGCGTGACCAGCTTTATTCAAAGTCTATTGATGGAAATGTTAACTACATCTAAAAGAGAGCATCACAGTGACATTTAGACAAGTGTTTGACCCTATATATGGGTACTATAGCCTAGCCAAGTTGACACCTAAAACTAACCATCACACTCAGTACCAGTGAAACTAGAACCAAATCCTGGCAATGTTATGGCCCAACTCTCACTAGGCCACCATTCTCATGGCTCACTTGGCTTCTTTGAAGAAAAAGTACTACAGGAAGGGAAGGCGATTGTTATCTTTCTTAGAAAAAACTGAATAGCAGATCTTTAGTCATTCTCTACATGACTCACTTGATTTTACCTTTTTATTTTAAAATGAAACACAGAAAACCACATGTAAGAATTATATAGCTTAATGCAGTAATATAACCCGAACAATCACTCAGCTCAAGAAACAGAACTCTGCTGGTCACCCCAGAAACCCCTTCAGGTATTTCATCCCAATCCTAATTCACTTTCTCTCCTCCAAGGTAACCATGATCTTGACCAGATATTGGTCTGCCCCTATTTTTGTAAACAGAATTTTATTGGAACACATCCATGCCCATTTATTTAGTTATTGTCTATGGCTGCTTCAGTGCTATAATGTCAGAGGTGAGTAGTTATGACAGAGACTACCTGGCCCTCAAAGCCTAAAAAGTATTTACTGCAGCAAAATTTGTTGACTCCTAATCTTGACTTTTATAGTGATAATTTCCATGAATTTTCAGATACTTTTATCACTCAACTGTTTATCCATAGGCCTTGACTTTTCTTTTTTTTGGTATGTCTTTGACATATCTTTTTTTTTTTTTTTTTTTTTTTTGCAGTACGCGGGCCTCTCACTGCTGCGGCCTCCCCCGCTGCGGAGCACAGGCTCCGGACACGCAGGCTCAGCGGCCATGGCTCACAGGCCCAGCCGCTCCGCGGCACGTGGGATCCTCCCAGACCGGGGCACGAACCTGCGCCCCCTGCACCGGCAGGTGGACTCCCAACCACTGTGCCACCAGGGAAGCCCCATACATATCTTTTTTTAAATTGAAGTACAGTTGACTTACAATGTTTCAGGTGTACAGCAAAGTGATTCAGTTATATATATATGTAATCTTTTACAGATTCTTTTCCATTATAGGTTATTATAAGATACTGAATAGAGTTCCCTGTGCGATATAGTAGGTCCTTGTTGTTTATCTATTTTACACACTTGTTGTATATTTGTTAATCACAAATTCCCAATTTATCCCTCTCCCTGCTTTCCCCTTTGGTAATCATAAGTCTTTATTTTCTATGTCTGTGAGTCTACTTCTGTTTTGTAAATACATTCATTTGTATCATTGGTTTTAGATTCCACATATAAGTGATATCATATGATATTTGTCTTTTTCTTGTCTGACTTAACTTCACTTAGTATGATAATCTCTAGGTCCATCCATGTTGCTGCAAAAGGCATTATTTCACTGTTTTTTATGGCTGAGTAATATTCCATTGTGTATAAATACCACATCTTTATCCTTTCATCTGTCGATGGACATTTAGGTTGCTTCTGTGTCTTGACTATTGTAAATTGTGTTGCTACGAACATTGAGGTGCATGTATCTTTTTGAATTAGAGTTTTCATCTTTTCCAGTTATATGCCCAGGAGTGGGATTCCTGGATCATATGGTAACTCTAGTTTTAGTTTTTTCAGGAACCTCCATACTGTTCTCCGTAGTGGCTGCACCAATTTACATTCCCACCAACAGTGTAGGAGGGTTTCCTTTTCTCCACACCCTCTCCAGCATTTATTTTCTGTAGACTTTTGGTGATGGCCATTCTGACCGGTGTGAGGTGGTACCTCATTGTAGTTTTGATTTGCATTTCTCTAATAATTAACGATGTTGGGCATCTTTTCATGTGCCTGTTGACCATCTGTATATCTTCTTTGGAAAAATGTCTGTTTATGTCTTCTGCCCATTTTTGGATTGGGTTGTTTTTTTTTTTTTTTTTTTTTTTGATATTGAGCTGTATAAGCTGTTTGTATGTTTTGGAAATTAAGCCCTTGTCAGTTGCATTTTTTGCAAATATTTTCTCCCATTCTGTAAGTTGTCTTTTCCTTTTGCTTATGGTTAAGTATCTTTTAGTTGATAAGTTCCTCCTCTGTAACTTTATTTTCATCACAGTTCAATTGTGGAAAACCCAGGCCACTTAACCTGTGGTTTCCCACAGTCTGGATTTTGGAATTGCATTCTCTTGGTGCAGCTCAGCATGTTCCTCCATTCACTGTATTTCCTGCAAATTGACAGTTGAGTCCAGAGACTTGATCAGACTTGAGTTCAGTTTTTCTGGCAAAACTCTTGGCGGTGATGTGTTCAGGAGGCATAGAATGTCTGGCCCTCTCTCTGTTTTGACGTCACACCTGTTGTTGCATGATGCTTACATCTGATAATTCACTGTGACTTGCAAAATGTTGATATTCTATTGAATTAATTATTTTTTATGTATAACTAGGAATATTTTTAGAAAGAGATACTTTGCCTCATCTTCCATTTGAGTTCCTGGAAGTTTCTGTAGGAAAGGCAGGATCAATACTGCATTCTTTCTCTTTATAAGTTTTTGGGACACTAAACTGATTCTCTGTCATCCTCCAAAGGGATACCACTTAGTTTTATTATTATAATTAATATTATTGTAACATAATGTGATACATGATGGGTTTCAACCCATTGCATTTGTTGCCTTATTGAAGCTCAAATTGTTCTGTTTTTGCCAGTGGGAGTCTTTTCCAGTTGGCTCCTGAGTCCTTCTGACATGACCCTGATAAATCCTTCACTTTCTGGTGTAAGATATTCTAAACTCATCTACATTTTCTGCCCCAGATATGGAATGATACCCCTGACCTGTGTGCTAGGGATGCTCATTTTGTTTGGTCGGTCATTGGTTTTTGGTTTTTACAGTATAGAGAACCAAGATGAAGATAAAGTACCATATGAGTTCCTATTGATACTTCCAAGTGACATTCAGGACCATGGGATTTTGCTGAACCTCTTCTGTATTATATCTATATTTTCTTTTCTTCCTTGTTGAGAATTTTTCTTGGGTTCGTAGGGGGTAATAAAATTGAAATGTCTCATAATTACTTACTAGTTTATGTTCAGATTTCACAGATTACACGACCTTGGAATAACAATACTAGTGTCACTACTGCCAATATGATTACTTAAAACTGTTAAAATTATTTTTCACATATTTTCCTCATTCAACACTCCCTCCCATTTTTTTTTATGATTGTTGTACTATAACCACATGGTCTGAGCATGTGGTCATTGCAAACTGTATTCTCCCCTTTAGCCTTCCTTAATCCTAAACCTGTAAGTAACAGTATGTTTAATCTCCATAACCAGTCCTTTCAGAGGTGCCTCTAGTCATTTTGTCTGAACTCATTATCTAGTAGATTCTTCAGAAGCACTCAAAAGGTTTAGCAGATGACCCACTTTTTTCCTTTGCTTCTTTGACACCGAGTCTAATCCATAATTTGTAGTTTGTGGAGGTTCTGAATTTTACCCTGAGTTCTTGCACATTGGTAATAGTTCCCTTTGTACATGGAGGCCAGTTTTGCTGGATATAAAATCCTAGGCTCACATTTTCTTTCCTTGAATATCTTAAGTATGGGACTTCATTTTCTTCTGGCATAAAATGTTGCTGTCAAAAACCTGATACAATTATTTTCTTTCCTCTATAAATAATTTTCTTTTTTGCTTTAATGTCCAAATGATATATATTTTTTTGCTTTATAGTCCATTAGATTTTATTTGAATACATATTGGAGATTATCAGTCCAGGTTGCCTTTTCAGGTGTATGGTGTGCCTTTCAATATTGAGTTTCAAATACATATTTTTTAATTTCAGGAATTTTCCTAAATTACATATTTTGGCATTTGTTCTGCTCCCTTTCATTGATTTTCTTCTTTAGGAACTCCTCTTTTCCATCGATGTTTGGACCTTCTCTGCCTATCTTTAGTATTTGTTCTCTCTCTTGAAATATTTTATCTTCTTTTTTCCTTTTTAATTTTAAAAATTTAGTTTTAAGCCTTTTACTTATGACACCATATATGGTATTAATTCTTATATTTATTTTAATCTTGTATTTTTTCTAGCTTAGCTTTCATTTTTAAATGATATTTTTTTATTTGTAACTATGTCTTGTTTTCTTTTACCTCATTTCTGAGTTATCTAATTCTGATCTGTGCTCTTTTTCTCCCCCAGTCTGGTATAATTTTATTCTATAATGTTGTAGGCTACAGTTTTGATCTGTTTTGTGGGTGTGTCTTTCTGGCTTTCTTTCATCTCTGTAAGAATGTTATTGGTTCTTGGTTCTCTTTTTTCTCTTGTAATGCTGCAAGGGATCTGACCTCAATACTTTTCTGTTGTCATTTTTGTATGAAATTAGTTCTCCTGAACTTTTAGAAGGAAATGTGGCTTGGGATAATTTTTCTAATCTCACAGAGCCTCCTCATCTGTTGTTTTCATGTATATCACAAGTATGGTGGCTTACTTTCTGAGATTTTTCTGGCTCTTATTCCACCCCTCCCCCAACACACACACATACACACACACACTTTTATCCAAACCTTTATTTTTCAAAATTTTTATTTATTTATTTGTATATATACTTTAATTCTTATTGGAGTACAGTTGATTTACAATGATTTTGATTCTCTTCCCAGCAGTTTCTCCTCAGTGTGGGGCCCAGTCCTGGAAGGGGATTTTGGCTGGTTGCCACCGAGGGTTCATGTGGCCCAGATAGCTCCTGCCTCTTTCAGAACTCACAGTGGCCTGTTGCACTCACTGGCTCTTACAGTGGTTATAGTACCCCCAGTCTTGCCTGTTGGCCTCAGACTGGCCCACTGTGCTTTCTAGTGAGCTCCTATTGTCTGTTTAGAGTTTCTCTTATTCTCAGGTCTGTAGACATCCCATTTCTTTTCCTGTGCTTCCTTTGTGCCATCTGACCCACTGAAGACTTGAGGCTCTTTTCCTCATCCTCCCACTTGAAATTTGGAATTTGTGTAGGTGCTTTATTACCTGCGTTTGTTGTATACGTTGTCCATGGTTTTGCTATTTAGTTGCTCTATTTATTTTTATGTAAGGATTTCAGGAGATTAAAATATTTTGCTGTCGCTGCTACTGATATCTTCCCCAAGTCTCCCCTGTATTGGTTATCTATCATGTGTAACAAATAGTCACAAATTTAGTGGCTTAAAAGAACACCTGTGTATTATCTCACAGCTCTGTAAGTCAGAAGTCTTTGTGGGTTCAAGTGGGTTCTGCAGCTAGGGTCTCACAAGAATGAAATTACGGTGTTACATGGGCTGGGGTCTTATCTGGAGCCCTTGGGGAAAAATCTTCTTACAGGCTCATTCAGAACTTAGTTTCCTGTGGCTGTGGGACCGGGGTCTCTGCTTTCCTGCTGGCTCTTAGCTGGTGGTCACTTTGAGTCCTAGGGACCACTCTCCGGAACTCTCATGGCTTCCTCCATCAGTATAGACAGACAGTGGGACATTATTCAGCCTCAAAAAGAAGGAGATCGTGCCATTTGCAACAACATGCATGAACCTCGAGGAAATTTATTAATTTTAATTTATGCTAAATTAAATAAGCCCATCACAGAAGGACAAATACTGCATGGTTCCACTTATACAAGGTATCCAAAATAGTCAAACTCATAGAGGCAAAGAATACCATAGTGGGTGCCAGAGGCTAGGGGGTGAAGTACTTTAGCTATTCAGTGGGTACAATGTTTCAGTTATGCTAGATGAATAAGTTCTAGAGACTTGCCTATGGTTAGCAATGTGCAGTTATACACTTCAGAATTTAAGAGCATAGACCTTATGTTGTGTCCTTAAAAAAAAAAAGCACAAGGAAACTCTGGAAGTTGTGACAACTGTTATATGTATTATTTTGATTATGGTGATGGTATCACGGGTGTTTGCATATGTCCAAGCTTATCAGATTATATACTTCACATTTGTGCAGTTCTTCATATATCAATTATACCTCAATAAAGCTATTAAAAAGTCAGTGAAGAAGTGCTTTGATTTTTCCTTTGAAACTCTCTGACCTCCCGTTCTGTTCTTAGCCATAGAAAATTCTCTGCTTTTCAAGCTCTCATGTGATTACATTAGGTCCCCACAGATAATCTTCCTATTTTAAGGTTGATGGATTATTAGCCTTAATTACATCTGCAAAATCCCTTTGTCATATAAGGTGACATTATCACAGAAGTAACACCACGGGATGAAGGTCATGGGGGCCAACTTAGAATTCTGCTTACCACATTCTTATTCACTTATTTTCAATCCCAATAGCTTATTGAGCTCCTACTATGTTCTAGATCCTCAAGATACAGCAGTGAACAAGACAGGCATGATCCTGTCTATAAGAGTAGAAAATTAACGCTGAATGTTTAATGAATGTGTGGGTGGATAGATAAGATGTATAAAGCTCTAAATGCACATTCAGAGAAAAGCAACAGAAGACTGAGAGTCAATATTACTGAGTATGTTTTAAAGGTCTATCATCTTGAGTGGAAATGTTGCTCAACTTCTGATGAGGAACCTAATACATCAATATCTCTGTTATCACTGACTGATGACCTCGCATAATAAAAGATCTTGACTTGCGTGTGTGTTAACAATTAATGGATTGTGTAATGCATCACACAGAGGATATGGAAGGTAATAAAGAGGTGTAAATGAGAATTACACGGGTTAGTGGGTGTCATTAATGGTTCTTTTGTTCTGCTAGAGCAGCAGTATCTTATTCAGGTTGCAGGTCTGGTTGCCAAAATAACTAAAACATACCAATTCAACTATGACTGGTTCTTCAAGAATATTGAAGGTCTACTTCTGACCTCCCTCTTTTCATGACCCTTGTGGGGCTTTAGCCATGTGGAGACCCATGTATTTTGTCAGAGTATGGTTCCACGCCCACAGTTATTTGTATGCTCTTGTCATGGTTTTTTATTTCCTAGAAGGTTTCTAATCCTGTATCCAGCCCCTAATGAAATAAAACCATAGTGATCAGTTTTACAATAGACGCTAGTACACAAGGGAACCTATTTATTTATTCAGAAATATATGTCATAAAGATTGAATGAGAAGCTAATATTCAGAGCTGGGAAAAGCAATACTGTGTATTAGGAGGAATCAGCATTTGTTAGCATAAGTAAGACTCTGCGTCTTGATAAATGTCAGTGTATTAAAAAACATTGACTAAACTCAGTGTGAAATCACAAGTCTGTAATGCAAATATATTTGGAGAAACACAAACACATTTATCCATGCATTAATTCATTCACTCAACAGCAGTTTATTGAGTGCCTAGCACGTGTCAAGTGCTTTTCTAGGTGCTGGAGATGTAGTGGGGAGACAGGCATAAAGTTGCAATGCCCTTTGAGAGCTTATATTTTATTAGAAGGAATTAGGAAATGCACAGAATAAATACATCATTCCATTATTACTTATTGATAGACAGTAATAACTTTAATGTTAGCAGAGAAGTTTTTGGCTGAAACAAACTTGGACAGTTTGTAATAGAAGTATAAAGAGATATGCACTGTTTGCATATGTATTCGTGCTGTCTTATGTGGACATTGGGAAGAATTGTCTCATCTTAGTTGGCTCACACGTTTATCACCTTCATTTCAAGATGCAAAGCCATCAGTTGGCTGAATCTGTTTATATTGGTAGTTAATAAATGTTTTTTGAATGCATGGATATTACTGAGTTTAACATTTATTAAAAATAATTATTGTGGTTAACTTTTATAAATATTTTTGAATTATGTACTTATAATTTTACACTAGACTTAGTGAATGATACTAGTGTCAGTACTACTGATAACTGATACAATTTAATGTTTAACTCCTGGCTTAATTGTCACCTATTTAGAGAGGTTTCCTTGACCATTCTATCTACCAGGTATATGAACTGTTACTTAATATTGCATCCCTTTAGTTTCCTTGATATTTATTTTCTCAATAGATGCACATATATTTATTTTTATGTATAATTGTTCATCACCTCTTTTTCTTACTAGGCTGTAAACTCCAGAAGGGAGGGGTTAAATCTCTTTTATCAATGTACACTCTTCATGATAACTGCCACATATTAGTCCTTCAAGAATGTTTATTAAGTGAATGAAATCTGTTCACTTCCTTTCTCCTCCCCCTTCCCTCCTCAATCCTCCCTCTTCTCTTCCTCCTTCCCTCTATTTTCTTCTATCCATTCACTAATTATTTTATCTACTCTGCAAACATTTATAAAACTATCAGTAATGACTGCTAGTTTACTTGTTGAGAGTTTATGGGATACCAGACACCATGGAAGCAGAATAATGAAAATGATAAGAAATGAAAGAAAACTAACTCTTATTGAGTGCCTAGCCTGTATCAGGCACCGTGCCAGGCTCTTTCTGTACGTTATTCTCCAATCCTTACAACAGCCTTACACAATAATCATTTTCACTCCATTCAACAGGGAAGAATCTGAGATTCTGAGAGGGCAGGTGGAGTGCCCAAGGTCACACTTAGAGAGACCGGTAAAGGTCAAACTACGATGTAGAAAAATTTCTCTGAATCACAGAGCTGGTGCTGTTCAGCTACTGTGCTGTCTCAAAGTAAACGAGCAATTTTAAAAATATGGATTATGAGCATTAACTGATATGTTTGGATAAACAGTCGACATTGTTCTCGTGAGTAACTACGTTCCCAATGTAGCCTCAAACATGAGAGCATCATCCAATCACTGGAGTTCCCCAGTCTGCAAACTGAGAGGGTTAAATGAGAAGACTTAGAGAATGACACTTCGGGCTCCAGCTGAATACGAGAGTTGTGAGTGCCTTCCACCGTGGGTCCTTAGAGATCACAGTTTCACATCTCCAGTTCTTCCCTTGCCTTCCCACAACAGGCACGTTTCCACTGGGGGAAACCCTCCTCTCTGGACTCAGTCCGCATGTCCTAAAGAAGGTTTCTCCCTCAGCTGAAGGGACTAAGCATATGCCTCAGGCAAAGCTGACCTTGGCGTTGCATTTAGCCAAGAGTGACTTCCAGTTCAGGGTGTGCTGAGCTGGCTCAGTCACGGTAAACCCTGAGGTTTGTGTGTATCACCAGAAAAGGATTCTCTACTGCTCGGGATTTTTCCGTGGGGAGATGGGATCTGAAGGTGCTGCAGTTATTTTGTCACTGGGAAGAGCCTAGGGCTTCTGAAGGTCCCCAGTGGACCCTGAAAGCAGAGACAAGAGCTGGAGAAAATGGGATTCCTATTTACATCGTTTAAGCTCTGGACCCAGGCGTGCCTGGATTCCTTTTTTGCTCAAGTCAGTTTGAGTTGGGCTTTCTGTCACCTTTATCTGAAAGGATTCTAATTGGTATGGCCAGAGTGGGATGATTAGCTGTGCCAGGGCAGTGCTCACCAATGCTGAAGTGACCAGTAAACCCTGAAAATACACTGGTTCAATAACAAAGAGGTACATTTCTCACTCACGTCACAGACAGTTGGAGGTTGAGTGAGTCTCCCACATGGCTCTTCCTGAATATTGACTCATGATCTGGGCTGCTCCCATGCTTTAGCTATGCATCTGGAGCATGTATCCTCTGAGGGCACCACGACAAAGAGAGAGAGAGCAATAGAGGGTGGAACGGGTCATTTTAGAGTGCCAGACTCCTGTGCACATAGAGTGCACAGGACACATCCTTTCCAGGAGAATTCTACTGACCTTAGCCCAGTCACGTGGCCCCACCCTGTCTGCCAAAGAGGCTGAGAAGTGTTGAGGATCACATGGATACCTGATGAGCAATCACAACCGTGGTAAAAGCCACTTTCTCTAGAACTTTGGTGGTTTCTGTGTTTCATAATCTCTAGTCAGGATAAACATTGTTACATGCAAAAATTCACAAATCCAGAGGCTTCCCTGGTGGCTCAGTGGTTAAGAATCCACCTGCCAATGCAGGGGACACGGGTTCGAGCCCTGGTCCAGGAAGATCCCACATGCCGCAGAGCAACTAAGCCCGTGCACCTCAACTACTGAGCCTGCGCTCTAGAGCCCGTGCGCCATAACTACTGAGCCCGTGTGCCTAGAGCCTGTGCTCCACAACAGGAGAAGCCACCGCAATGAGAAGCCCGCGCACCGCAACGAAGAGTAGTCCCCACTTGCCGCAACTAGAGAAAGTCTGCGCGCAACGAAGACCCAATGCAGCCAAAAATAAATAAATAAATAAATAAATAAATAAATTCACAAATCCACCCAGAGGTGCTTCCAAGAGAAAATGCAGGAATCTCTTTTCTGATGGTGAGGCAGCTCCATGATATCACCCAGAGGGTTCCCTTCTGATACAGAAGGGTGCATTACCTGGTCATGAGTCATTGTACCATCTCTACCGCATAAAGGCCTTCTTTCAAGGTCTCCTACATGAGGAAGAATTTAGCCCAGCACACAATTACTACTTCTTATGTAAAGAGTCATGCCTGGTCCCCAGTATTCTTCCGTATTAATTAGGTATAAGTCTTCTCTATTATATGTTCTGATTTCATGGTTTGCTCAGCTGCTTATCTCTTCTTTCCCTCCTTCCTCCCTCTCTCCCTCCCTCTTTCCCTCTCTACTTCTATCTGTTTTTTCTTTTTCTTTCTTCTTTCTTTCTTTCTTTCTTTTTCTTTCTTTCCATGTACAGTTTAAAATTATAAACTATTTCAATGAATATGGCTACTTTCAATATAACGACATTTTTCTCCTTTCTTGCCTTCCTACTTTCCTGACCTGTAGCATTAACATCCATATATTAGGACTACGAACTGTATTCCAAACCCACATCCTAGGAGAAATTGTAGATCCCCTTCTGTGCCTCCAAGGCTCTTTGCCCACAGTCATCCTCTTGAAGTCCTTTCCCAGACTTTCTCTTTGAGCTGGGTGCCTGCAGCAACCCTGTAATTCTCTCTCTCCTCCTTGCATTCTATTTAGAGATATCTAATAGCAATTGACTGGGTTTTTATTAGTTTTTGGATACATTTTCCATTTCTCAATGATCTCTCATCAGGGGTCCTTTGCCAGTAATTACTATGGCACTGAAGACTTGAAGGAGCTTCCTGTCAGCATTGAGTGATAGGATTTCTTAATATGACTTCTTTTTATTTTTAGAGGGGAAAAATTAAATTAAATGTACTGCTCCATACTAGGCTTTTTTAGTCTGCAAAGACATTGGAATAATTCTGTTTAAGTGAGCATCACCCTTTTCAACCATTCAGTGCAGTCACATGAAAATAAAAAGGTCTCTAGTGGTGTTTATCATTTCCCTAAGGGTATTTGCACAAAGTCAGATATAATCATACAGACCATTGGTATTAAGGATAAGCCATTCACTGGAGTTCTGCGTTGGTCACGGGTTGACACAGTAGGGCCTTTGGGCAAAATGCAACCTGCTGCCTCTTTTTGCAGATAAAGTTTTATTGAAACACAGCCACGCTTATTTGTTTACATGTTTTTAAAGCAGCTTTTGTGCTGCAACAGCAGAACTGAGTAGAGTACAGCCCACAATATCTAAAATACTTACTACTTGGCCTTTTACAGAAAATGTTTGCCAGTCTTGAAGAACCACCTTGATGAACAGATACATTTTTTGGTTAAGTGTCTTAGGATTTCTGCTTATCTAATTGTTTTACATGGAAACAGTGTTTACCTGCACAATTTTGCTATTTGTTGGCAGGCTTAACTATAAAGTTCACATATAAGAGAAAAGGAGTTTATTTACAAATCAGAGGCCTGTAAAGCGTTCCTGGACCCAATTCCAACGTATGTGTGAAAGCTCCCCCACACCAACAAGCAATCCTTGGACGCCAGCAGGGTGTCCAAAGAATTCAACTCAATTTTAATACTATCTACTCAGGGATAAGATCAGATTCCACAAAAGAAAGGGCTCAGTCCTGCAAGACCACCCTCTACTTCAGATGCCAGTTGCAAGTCCAGGTTGTTACCTGTGCTTCTGACCAACTGACTATAAATCAGAGGCTCTGACAACTCCCTCCTTGTATTTGATTAATTGGTTAGAACCAATCATCAGATCAAGAGATACATCCGATGAGGTCCCAAACAAAGGAGCTCCTGTCCTCCTGGAGCACGGGGCCTGGCATGGTTCCCAAAGAAGCATTCTGTTTCTCCAACCAGAAGCTCTCTGAAGAAGAAGGACCAAAAAGCTGTCCTTTTGGGTTTTCATGGAGACTTTGTTACATAATCATGATTGACTAAATCATTGGTCCATGGGGACTGATTCAACCTCAAACCCCTCCCCTCTTTGGAAATCAAGGGGTGGGACTGAAAGTACCAAACTTCCAATCACCTGATTGGTTCTTCTGGCAACAAGTCTCCATCCTTAGGTGCTTCTAGAAGTCACCTCATTCACATAACCTAAGACACCTTTATCCCTCTGAACAGGACAGTACAAGGGTTGTGGAAGCTGTGAGCTAGGAATTGTGGATGAAGATCAAATACGTGTGAGCAATATATATTTGGTCATCTGAATGACCAAATATATATTTCTTATAAATCACAATATTATAAGAACCATTCATACTCTTTCATTCATATCTCTTCCTCAGTTTAAAAACAATATGAAACAGAGTCAGTCATGGAAGAACTAAAATTAAATAATTTTTTTTCTGTACTCCATCTCATTCCCCATTTCTGGTTCTCCACAATATCACTAATTCTAACACACAAGTTGGAGATTACCTAAGGCCAGCACTGAGGACATAGTTTATTTTAATTTACTTTAAGTGATTTTCCCTCAACTGAAGTAATTTTTCAGGCTAAAACCTCTTTAGCCTCTGGTATCCGGCACTCAGCAATCAGACCAACAATCATGCTGAAAACTTACCACTTCATGACTATTTATGTCAAAAACATGGATGCTTTAAGTAAAGATCAGTTTCACAATTAGATAATTGGTATGCGTGACATTCGTCTACTATTTCATCTGGAAATTGAAGATGAGAAAAAAATGAGCATTTTTTTTTAAAAAGAAGGCAAATATTAGATTTCCTTAATACCCAAGTTATTTGTAGTCTGAGGTTAAGAGAATTCAGGGGCCTTGGGTTCACTTGTGAGAAATTACGGGGTGAGAGATACATTATTCCTCATTTGCAGGGAAGAGAAATAATACCACATGGAATAAACTGCGTTTTCTTTACATCACTTAAAAGAGTTAAAACTAATAATCAGGGAGTGGAATTATCTGCCAGGACCATGGTCAATAAATAATAACAACGATATTAGTGATGGCTAATATTTGTTGAGCATTTTCTGTGTGCCAGAAGTGTGCTCATGGTTTATTTACCTTATCCATTAAATATTCACCCAAACTCTTTAAGGTGCATCATATTTATCCTCATTTTACAGATGAGGAAATGGCAAATCTGAAATTTAAACCCAAGTCTGTCTGACTGTAGCCTAGAGGTTTTCAGCTGGAGGTGATTTTGCCTCCCTCCTGCCAGGAGACACTTAGTAACATCTGGAGACATTTTTGGTTGCAACTGAGTCGGGGAGGTGCTATGGGCCTCTCGTGGGTAGAGGCCAGGGATGCTGCTAAGGAGCCACCAGCGCACAGGACGGCCCACCAACACGTAGGATTATCTGGCCCCAAATGTCAGTAATGCCGTGATTAAGAGAGCCTGCTCTAGAGCTTGTACAATTAATAGTCTTCCAAGTCTGTAGATTTAGAAGATGTGGGAGGGGTTCTAGCTTCTCCTTAATCCCAGGGAAACAGTTTATGACTTTTCCCATCCATCTTTCCTGAATTGCCTCTTTGTTTCGCGTAGAAAAAATAGTGGTATTTTCCCAGTAGCCACTAGAGCCACATTCTTTATACAGTGGACTAGAGATCTCTTACCCTTCCTTCATGTGAATTTGTAATGCGTGGTTCTGACAGATGGTTCTGTAGATGTCCTCACGTGCAATGCAGCAGTCTTTATTGATGTCTTTCTCTTTTCACCAGGATTTACCTTTCTCTGGCTTCAATCCTATTATCCACAATCCACCTTTAAACCTCACATTGTGTGAACATCTGATTTATCCAGGGCCAAGCCAAGCATGCAACCTTTTCCTTACTGGGCTTTTTTGAGCTGCTCCTTCAGAGGGGCTTAGTTCTAAATCTCTGATCTCAAGCCAGATTAGACTTCCAGAGCTAATGATCAACAGCACATCCAGCTTATTTCACATTCCATATCTGATTCTGATTCTACTCAGAGCTTGGTGGTTTTTATAGAAAAGAGGCTTCCAGGAAAGAAGCTATTAAAAAACAGTCTTAAAAAAAAAGCCAGTCTCCTTTCAACTCCTTTACTTACCTAGTCATGAGGCAACTGGATGTTTCTCTCAGTTCTGACAAGTGCATTTAGCGCTTTCTCCACAGCAGATCAACGTATAGAGTGCCGTGCTGCGGGGATGGCATGGTACCAGGTACTGGCGGGGGGGGGGGGTCTACAGAAGCATAAGGAAAGTCTTTGCCCTCAGGGGTTTTACAGTGTGGTTGGGGAAATGGGACATATGCGCGCACATGGAAAATGAAATAACTAAACAAGAGGTAGACGATAATACAAAGCAATAATCCAAGAGGTGGCAAGAGGTATATCTGCTTTTTTTTTTTTTTTTTTAAAGTAAAAGGTTCAGGAGGAAGAAAGTTTTCTATGGCCCAGAGTGTTCTGAAGTCTTAAGATAGAAGATGGGATTTGAAGAAGGGAACGTAGTCTCAGGGAAATTGGAAAAAGTGGAAACTATATTCAATAGAGGCTAGAAAGAAAACATGTAGGGTGGGTTCCAGGTGCCGTGTGCCTACCAGATAGAGTGAGGGACCATCAAGGATTAAGTAGAAGGAAGCCTAATGGGGTAGCAGAGGCCAGAATTTAGGAGACCTTAAACGTCATGTGATGAAATTTGAGTTTTATTCCTACCTTGGCTTTTACTCATGGTCCCCATCTAATTCATTTTCCAGAAGGCAGACAGACTTATTCTTTTAAAACAAAACTCTGATCATGTTGTTCCCTCACTTAAAACCGTCAGATGGGGGACTTCCCTGGTGGCGCAGTGGTTGAGAGTCCGCCTGCCAATTCAGGGGACATGGGTTCGATCCCTGGCCTGGGGAAGATCCCACATGCCATGGATCAACTAGACCCGTGTGCCACAACTACTGAGCCCGCGCTCTGGAGCCCGTGAGCCACAACTGCTGAGACCTGCACTCCTGGAGCCCGTGCTCTGCAGCGGGAGAGGCCACTGCGGTGAGAGGCCCGTGCACTGCAATGAAGAGTGGCCCCTGCTCTCTGCAGCTAGAGGAAGTCCGTGAGCAGCAACGAAGACCCAACACCGCCATAAATATAAAAACAAAATAAAACAAAACAAAACAAAACAAAAAACTGTCAGATGGTTTCCTATCGCACTTAAATAAAATCCACGTTCCACACTGCCGTTTCTTCGGCCTTGTGTGATTCAGTCCCTACCTCATTTAGGCATCTGTGCTCCCAAATCACAATGCCCCAGCCGTCCTGTCTTTCTTGAATACACAAATCTTGTTTCTACCAAAGGAACCCTCTACTTGCTAGAACTCTGGCTTGAACTTGTTTTTCTCTGGATCTTTCCATGATCAGTTCCTTCTCGGCATTTAGCTCTCAGCTCACATTCTACCTCCTGGAAGTATGATGGTGTGATTATGGTGTATTTTCTTCATAGCTCTTATCACTATCTAAAATTATATTATATCAACTCTCTTCTTTGTTTTTGTGCTTCCCCACTGCTGACTGTGTCTTGTTCACTCCTTGCTTGTCATGAGTTCCTCCTGATGCTTAGTATGGTGCATGGCATTTATAAGTTTCAGTAAATATTTGTTGAGGGGATGGATGAATGGGGTAGAGATGGACATAGAAAGATGAATTGTGAAACTGTTCTATTGTTGGTTCATTCATCAGCTATTTATGGAGGTCCTCTTTACTAGTAGCTGAGGATACACCGCTGAATTCCCTACCATGATGCTGCTTGCAGATGAGGGGACCAGGATTTAGCAAGCAATGCCAAGTGTGGTGAATGGTACATGAGAGGAGATGAGGTTAAGACAGCTTATCACAAGGGAAGCTCTCCAAGAGCCTGGAGTTAAGGAGGACTTTTCTGAGACCCACATTATGGGAAGGAACTGGGTGAGACAAAAAGGTAGGGGGAGAGAAGATTGTTCCAGGTAGAAGGACTAACATTTGTGGGGCCAGTGAGATAAGAGAACATGGATGTACCTCAGGAACCAGAAGGTGGCCAGGACAGTTGGAATGGGCCGAGGGTGGAGAGAACAGTATCATGAAGTCATAGAGTCCATCAGGGATCATATTTCAAAGGGAGCCATGAAAAAGACTTTGAATTTTATCCAGACAGTATCAAAAAGCCACTGGAGGGGCTTGTGATCAGATTTGGCTTTTTCAAAGATCTCCTTGGCTCTTGTGTGGCTTGTGGATAAAAAGGGATATGGGATAATCAGTTAGGAGTAGTTTTAACAGTCCAGGTAAGAAATTGCTAAGATGTCAGTGGTGGTAGTGATGGAAGAAAATACTCATATATAGAGGCAGAACTCTTCTTGGTGATTATTGGGATGTGGGTGCTGAGAGAATGGGAGACATGGTGTTTTGCCTTTCTGCCTGGGTTTATGGTTCTTAGGAAACAGATCGATGGGCACTGTGATTCACTGAGATCAGCACTTTTCTGGGAGGAGGGTTAGTTCAGTTTTGGATATGTTGAATCAAGATACCTCAAGATATACTTAAGAGTTACTATTTACAGAAATGCCAAAGTGGAAAATAATAATCAAGGAATGGAGTGATGGTGGTTGACTCATGAAGTGGCAACAGGAATGGCAAACAAAAGACACAAGATTCGTTTTCTATTCCAAGTGCTTTTAAATCACCGTCTTCCCTCCCCCTTTTCCCCTACACAAAGACTTAGCTGCAATCGTAGATATTAAAAATATGGATCAAATCCCAATCTTGAGTAGGCTGCCAGAAGAAGGGGAAAAAATCCTGAAAAGAGCTTTAATTCAATGTTCACGTTTGCACCAAATTACTGTAGTTAAAAGGAGAAAATGTGATTTCACAAATTATGAAAAACATCTCAAGTGTCCTTTTTAAACTGTAATAGATTCTCTACTCCAAAGAACATTTTTGCACTGCAGAAATGAGTATAAATGTTGCTGTTTTATGGCGTGGGGAGACAAGGAGACATGGCAATACCAGGATTTTATTAAACTCTGGACAAATTGGGGAGGATGTTTCCTGCTATTTGAAAGAAGTGACTGATCTTTTCTTGATTTGGAAATGCTAAGGTGAAAGGAAAGCTGCAAGAAATGGCTTAAAACAGCTCTGTGGTGCATTTGGCAGGAAGTTTAGTGCGTTTTTTTCAGGGAGAAATTAGGGGGAAAAGGTGACTTTTATTGCTGAAATTAATTTTATTGCCATACTAACTAACCCTGTTCCTCCTCACTCCCTGCTATCACACAGAGATAAAAAGGTGACGAGAAATGCCTTTTCAGACACCATGGTTTCTCATAGTGGTTGGGGATTCTGGCAGCCGAATGTTGGGTTTGTAAATATGTCCCAGAAAACTGCAAAGCTACAAACAGTTACATAAAAAATGAGGAATCTGATTAAGAAACGAGCATTTATATTTTTACTGGGTTTTACTTTTAACATAAAACATCTTGAAAAAAGTTTTATGATTTAGCATTTATGAATGACTAGATTTTAAGAGAATTGTAATATTTTTTTTAGGGTATTTCAGCTCTATGAGTTATTTCTTGTAGATTCAGATAATGACATTATAAATCTTTCTGTGGAGGCAATTACTAAGGCAGAAATGGCCTATTCCCCATTGGCTTTTAGGTTCAGCTTACTGACATATTACAAGCAGGCTTACCGTGGTCATTAAAAACTGATCTGGGATTTATTGTACCTCTTTAAACTCTCAGTACTTTGGAAAGTATTGAACAGAAAGGAATACAAAGTGATGTTACGAAGAGGGCCAGCAAGGCAATCAAGAGAAAAGCAGATTTAATTTATCCATCCAAGACCACCACAAGTATCATGAAAATATCTAAAATTGGAGCATGAGGTTTCTATCAGAGGCAAGGACACGCTTGCTAAGTGCGGATTTCCACCTGAAATGGTTTCAAATACCGTATTAGAATTGAGAGTTAAAGGGACATTGATGTAAGGTACTGCACAAAAGGTGAAGTTGGTTTTTTAACCTTTATTGAGAAGTGGCCCACCTGGAGACATAGAACATTACAGAAGAAAAGCAATACTCTCTGGCCGGCAATGTATCCACCTTTGCAACAACAATGGCCACCTACAGTACGGGTGGAAATAAACAAGAGCTGTCCAATACATGCTCTGGATTCCCCTATTATTTTATTCACATACACTGATCTTGATCCTTCTGCTTCTCCCCAAATGGTATTGGAATACAATTTCTGGAAAAAGATATACCCCGCAATATTCTGAGCAGATGTGTTACATGAAGGTGAAAGAAATCATAATTGGAGACAAGGGAAAGCAAGGAGAAAGACTCCCTAAAGAAAGTAGGGATTTAAGTCTACCTTTACCAGCAAAATCAAGGCAGTCATCCAGGAGTGCACCAATGCTTTCCTTCTTTGTAGAGTTACTTATTGAATTAGAAGGAACTTATTCCCTCTTTTGAATGAGAATACAAAGAGAACTTGAAAATGCTTTTCTCACCTGGCACAAGGAACAAGCTGAAAATTAGTGTATTTTCTTTGTACCATTTGAGGTTTTCTTACTGTTATAGCCCAGTAACTTGTTCATCACCTTTAAGGCAATACTTTACTAAAACACACAACAAAAGCAACCAAAATCGCCGTACTGTTCTGTTTGTCTAAAACACTTTGTTTCCCATGTCTAGATTTTTCTCACTACTCAGATCTCCACTCAGATGTCACTGGTTTAGTGAGTCCTCCCCAGACCTTGTAGTCAACTCTCCACTCCAGGCACATGTCATCTGTCACCCTTCTTGTTTCTTCATAGAGCCAGCAAACTTTCTTGTAAAGGCTCAGACAGCAAATACTTTAGACTTTATGGAGCACACAATGTGTGTCCCAATTACTTAACACTCCACTGTAGCACAAAAGCAGTCACATGTGAACAAAAAAGAACAAAAGAACTAGGCTCATCAACCAGTTATACAAGGGTTAAGTCAATGCCCACCCCTGCAGTTCCCTACCAACAGTGCGCCCTGAGGGGAATTCAGGATGAACAAACAGGATGAGGTACTCTAGATAAAGGGGTCCCCAGATAGTTAGATGCATATCTCAGGAAGAATTTCAAGGACCCCAGATTCTTGCATCTTCCCATACATAGAAAAGCACTAAAAGCATTAGCTTGAGGTATGTTCTTTGTGACTAGCAGTAATCTTTTACCAAGATGTATGCTTGACTACAAGCATTTCCTAGTGAAAAAATTCATATATATGCCGGGTCCTCCCCTACCTCTTCGGAGCAGTTCCTCAGAGCTGTCTCCCGGGCTAAGTCCTCAGTAAGACCCTGAATAAAACTTAAATTCATAACTCATGTTGTGCATTTTTCTTTAAGTTGACATACGGATAATATGTAAACAATGTTCTAATAAACCTTTAGTTACAGGAACAGCCTGTGGGCCATAGTTTGCCAACCCCTGCTTTAAGAGAACCTAATGTTTGACATTTTGACATGCATTTATTTATTTTCCAGGTTTCTCTGTGTGTCTCTCTCTCTCCGTTAGAATTTGAGATTCATGAGGCCAGCAATATAATCTACTAAGTCCACCACTATATCCTGAACACAGAAAGGATAGTACATATTAGGTGTTCAATAAATATATAATGAAAAAATGAGCTAAAATGTCTCCCTTGAGTGGTTTCTGTGCTGTTTTACTCTACTGTCTTAAATTACAAAGCAAATCCTAATTTCTTTGGAAAATAGTATAAATTAGTATTTTTAAAAAATAAAGAGCTTTGGTTTACTTGTAAAATGAAATGTTGGAGTTAAAATACCTTGAATTAATTTGGGTTTTACCTTATGGGTTTGGTTCAAGCCCTTAGTTCAGATTTCATTCAGGTTAGATTGAATCTGATTTAAAACCTTCACTCCACGATACATTGTTGTTTGATAGATTTCATGCAAATATTATAGCTCACGGGTTTGCTGTCACCTGAATACATAATCCATGCTGCAATCAAAGGGCACTCGGTACTACAGAATGGTATGAATTCTGGTGGACTCAGTCACTTATTAAAGAGCTCCACTTCATTCATTGTCTGCGTAATTTGCCAGCCAGTTTGACTGTGGTGACTAACAGAGCCAATCAGGTGGAGTGGTTCTGTTTGCTGAAACTTTGGGATATTAAATATTAAATATTAAAATTCTTCCCACAGTTTCAGACATATTCTTTATTCCTAATCCTGGTCCATTTGGAACTCTTACCACGTGCTTTCCAACAGGTTTCCAGTGTACGTGTAGTGGTTGTGAAGGGCCGGGGGGAGTTCTCTGAAGCAAGTGTCATTCCAACAGAGTTAATTTGTAAAGTTCATTTTGCAAAGCTTCTTGGCTGAAAATCTTCATGTAAATGAAACTATTTGTAGAATTGTATTTTTTCCGTTTGTAAACTGGTTTGGAAACCACCATTTGGCATTTCTTCAGGGCAGTTTTCCCAGACTCTTAATCTAGGTGTCACTGAAAGGTTTTAGATTGGCTTTTAGCATAAATCACATGAGATACAGTCAAATACCAACCACCCTTTTCTTGGGCTCGGTTCATCTTTAAGAAGACCAAATTCACTAGAATGGAGGGGAGAATTTTTGCAAAGTCTCAGTGATATGGAGCATTCAGATATGCTGCCCTTTAAGACTCATTTCTAATTGAAGAAGGCTCTTGTGGATCTGAGCTCCTAGACAGCCCTCCAGGCCACGGCACTTGAGCGGTAACAAGATTTTTCCATTGTAGGTTAAGTATCGAATTCACTTCTTTTTTATTGACTTCAGACATTTAGGAAGTGATTGACAGGTCATAGAGGATGAAAAATGAAGGAATGTCTTCAGTGTGAGCTCAATCAGGCATGACTGTAGTAATCACATGTTGATTTTTATCTTCCTATCATCCCTTTGCAAGGTTGAGGTGGGAGTGGGACTCATCTCTCCTTCCTCAGGCCAGGCATTCTGGTGAGACTTTCAATTATGATCCCCACTCTATGAAATGTGACCAAGCATGGGCTCCTCATAATAGTTCTTTGTCACCCTGCTTGGTCCAGGCATGAACTTCTAACTAGCTCAGCTGTTTCAGGTTTTCTCTGGCATTGACAGGTAGACAGTGCGGAGGAGGAATTCTTTTTCCACTGGGGTTGATAAGTTTCAACAGTGGATTCTGGGGAGGAGGAGGTATGGGGTCTTTTCCCCTATCGTGTTGAAGAATGTATCCAAGCAAAGGTCAGCTGGCCTAAAATGGAGGAAATGAAAAAGAGCCCAGATGCCATTAACCAGCTTTTCCTAAAGGGTCATCTTCCCAAATATATGATCCAATCAATCCTCCCCCCCTTTTTTTTAAGATTTTTTTTTGATATGGACCATTTTTAAAGTCTTTATTGAATTTGTTACAATATTGCTTCTTTTTTGTATGTTTTGGTTTTTTGGCCCTGAGGCATGTGGGATCTTGGCTCCCGGACCAGGGGTCAAACTCACACCCCCTGCATTGGAAGGCAAAGTCTTGACCACTGGACCGCCAGGGAAGTCCCACAGTCCTCCCCTTTTAACGTAACCCTTTGACTTGGATTTTCTGTCACTTGCGACCAAAAGAATTCTGGCTATCATGGCTATTTCCTATCGTTCTTAATCTGCTCCCCAACCTACAGCTCTATGATATGAATGTTTACCTTTTAAGCGATTAACAGTTGAATGAATAAATCTGTAATTTTATTCTACATACTCAATTTTGGGGATCTGTATAAAATATAAAAGCATAGTTTAATTTCCCAGAAGAATCTAGCATTTCTATAAAACAGCTTCTTTATTAAAGAGATATCCCAGGGTCTTCGTGAGATACTGATTCATTTGATTTATTTAGAGTAGGCCAGATGTGTGCTTCAAACAAAAACAAAACCTTCCAGGTGTGCCTGGTTGAGAACCACAGCTCTGTAGGTCTGACGACTTACTTAGTAGTAGTATTTTTATTGATTCTTGGGCTTGGACCTTACAGATTATTTTTATTGAGGTCTCTTTTGATAGAAAAGTCTCAGGGACAGCTTAGCTTGGGTCGTGTGCCCATTGAAATATAGTCACTGTGGCCAGAAGAAAAGAAAGGTCTATTTGGTGTGACCTGGGTCACCAATCTTTGGAACAAAGAGAAGATGTGGTCCCTCTCACCCCCCATATGAATTGAGTAAGATTTACCTGTGGGATGGAGAAGGGCTGTCTCCAAGGAATGGGATATTGGGGAAACAAAGTAATAAACTCAGGAAGAGCCAGATGGAAGAGATGCATAGGGCCAAATATGGGGGATGGGGGCTCAGCTTGCATGCCCTCTCCAGGCATGTCACCCCCCGAGGCATCTCTATGTGTTCACTAACCTGAAAACTCCCTGAACCCCTTCATTTAGGGTTTTTGTGGAGACTTCATTATGTAGACATCACTGATGGAATCATTGGCCATTGGTGATTGAACTCAATCTCTAGGCCTTCTCTCATCCCCCAAACCAAGTAAATGAATGGGGGGAAGCATGCTGTGCATTTGCAGAATTCCCCCTATTCTTTCTCTCACTTAGGCCAGCTTCCTCCCTTTCTTCCCTGTATGGTAGAGATTTCTTCCTTGGACTCACCCTCTCAGCATCTAGAATGTAAATGTCTTGAGGTCCCCCCTTTCTCATGGCTGCAAACGAGTGGGCGAATACCTGACAGGTGTTCTGCAGGAGTTCAGTTTGCCCCTGCTCCTTGAAAGCCAACTTTATATTCTTTCTTCCCCTGTACTATTCAGTTGTAAATATATAACTAAGCTTCCTTAAGATGTGGGAAATTTCTGCAAAGAAGCAGACACTGCAGTGAGAATAAACGGAGGTGTGACTCAGGTCGTGTTCTTGGATTTTAATATGACTCTTTTGTTGATTGTTCATGTAAGAGAAAAGAGAATTGAGAGAGAGACTCTCAGCTACTAGAACAGCACTTGACTTCTCAGCATCCTAAATCATGTTTTCAAAATTACCACGTTATTCATTTTTTCCATCAGTATTCATTTGTTGCTACTTACATGGCACGTTTCATTCAATATTAGTTCGTGGAAGAACAGCAGCATCCTTGCCCTCATGGAGCTTGTAATCTCGCTGGGAGACAGAGCAAACACTGTGAGCGCGAGACAACCGATGAAATGGTTATGACTTGTGCGGACGGCCCTGAGAGAGGCAGCGGGGGTGTTGAGGAGGGTGTGGTGTCAGCAGAAGCCTGTTTGAGAAAGTGACCTGTGCGCTGAGACCTCCCCGAGGGGCAAGGAAGAGCCAAGTGTTGCGGACGACAGAAGAACGTGTGAAAGGCACCCATCCCAACGACGGCCAGAAGAAGGTGAACATTCCCCAAGCGCGTTATTCAACAACGACTGCAAATACGTGACGCTGAGGGGCTCCCAAAAAAAGTGGAAGGGAGTCCGGAAACTCGTCCTGATGATGGCTTCTCGGTGCCGTGATGCATGCATGTGTGCTTTTTCAAGCAGTTTTGTTTTTCCACTTCCTCATTTCCTCATGCCATCATGCAGCTGCCTCACCTGAATGCCAGTCGCTAAATGAGGCGGCCGCTGTGGATCCAGGGAAACAAAGGGGAAGGTTGCCATAGTAACAGAGGCCAAGGAGAACAGCTCTTCCTCCTCTCCCCAGAGTCCCTCACAAGGAGAGGCTGTGGAGATGTCCTTAGCCGGCGATGGTCCTTCCAGCCGTGGGGCTGGCAGGGCCTTTCTCAGCACTCAGCTAGTTTCCCCACCATCCCTTTGAGCAGTGTAAGAAAGTTACTCTGTTGTTAGTTACCCAGCACGGAAGGGAGAAATGAAACAAGTTAGATGTTTCATTTAGATGGGATTATAGGTTAGGCTGGACATATCGTTATTTTGTGTTCCTTCATTCCTATTACACCTTTCTCTTCCTGTCAGTCTCCATGCACATAAAATATGCATCAACTTGTATTTGAGACCCAGTACCCTGACTCCATTTACCAGGCAAAATCGGAGTGCTCCCTGCAGTATTGTAATATGAGTAGTTGCCCAAAGTTCTGTGACATGTCACTGTTCCCACCATTGGGAAGAGTGAGTTTTTGAAATATTCATCATGTTCTGATCAATTTTAACAGATCATGGTATCTGTAAAAAGATAATACTTGACAGCAAATGAATTGAAGCTGTTTTAATTGGACTGAAGTTCTCTTGTGAGAATTTAATGTTTTTTTAATTGACATTTCCAGGAATCTATCCCAGAGAAGTTGGGATCTCCTTATGAAATGCCATCCTCACCTATCTTTGCATATTCAGAAATTACTCCTACTTCCAAGTGAAATTAAAGTCTTAATTTATATAGTTTTACTATTCTACTTCTTGGTCACCTTGAATGCTTTTCTGGAATTTTAGATACTACTTCTTGGTCCACGATTACTTATGTTTTCAGTTGTATTTGGAGGCACAGTAAAGAGTCATGGGTAAAAAGCATAGAATTTGGAGGCTGGTGGAACTGAGTTCTGACAACAGCTCCATCACTTACTGTTTGGGGCTGCAACTTGGCTGAGTTACTTACCTTCTCACTTGCCTCAGTTGTTGCATCTGTAGAATGGGTGTAAAAATAGTATCTATTTCCCAGGATTATGGTGAGGATTAAATGAGTCAGGGTGTCTAAAGTGTTTAATGCAGGACCAGGTATAATAATATCTGTTGTGAAGATGGTGATAAATGTGATGATGGTGGTGAGAATGCTCACCTTATCTGCCCAACAGGACTGTAAGCTCCCCAAGGACAGTAGTCAGCACCTATTTCTCCTTTCGCACTTTTCCAAATAGCATGCGACAATAGGCATATAGATATAACAAAAATAAAAAGATTGTTTAATATAATTAATTCCATTAATTACGCAATTTATTTCTTCATCCCAATTATCTGTCATATATATATATATATATATATATATATATGTACGTATATGAGAGAGAAAGAACAAAAGAATCATGACTAATTTAAATATGGGAAACAGGGACTTACCTGGTGGCACAGTGGTTAAGAATCCACCTGCCAATGCAGGGAACACAGGTTCAATCCCTGGTCCTGGAAGATCCTACATGCTACGGAGCAACAAAGCCCATGCACGACAACTACTGAGCCTGTGCTCTAGAGCCCATGAGCCACAACTACTGGGCCCACGTGTCACAACTACTGAAGCCCGCGTGCCTAGAGCCCATGCTACACAACAAGTGAAGCCACCGCAATGAGAAGCCCGCACACCACAACGAAGAGTAGTCCCCGCTCACCACAACTAGAGAAAGCCGCGTGCAGCAACGAAGACCCAATGCAGCCAAAAATATAAATAAATAAATAAAATAAATAAATAAATAAGGGAAACAAACTTAGCTAGGGTCAGTAGACTTGCCACAGTCTCAACTTTGGTTCTGATGGGAATTTTAAGAAAAAGTGCAATAATATGGTTGTGGTAGCCATGCTCCAGTGTCCTCTTATGCTTCATTTAGCGAAGTGCTTTTTTATTTCTTGTCACTGCCAATACCAGGGATTCTATTGCTGGAAACAGATGAGAACCCTCCACTCCATGTGAAACTTTCCTCATGAGACTTTCTATTACTGCTTTGCTCAGCAGTTTTGAATTGCTGGTTCCATGGAGAGTATTCTTCAGCATGAGTGAAAAGTGATACTGATAGGTACATAAATAAATATGAATGTACGGCAGACACTCTCAACGTAATGTCTTATTCTTTGGAAAATGCTTCAAATTGTTACCTGGTAGATATTAAATACAAGGAATTCTCTTTCAAAAGAGTTCTCAGTGCTGATGTTGGTAAGAACTCTAATTAGGAAGGAAGATGTGAGGTACACTAATTAAAGGCAAGGTGGTCTTGTGGAAGGAGAGCTAGTTCCTACCTAGGCACCAGGGGAGACAGACAGTTTGGTCCATTACAAATGCCTGTTTCTCTGACTCGGGTTCAAAAACCCCTAGAGTTCTGAGAACATAGCCTCTGGATTGGACTGTTCCCAGGTTTGAGAAACTGCCCTAGTAAATCAAATTCTCTTTGGAGGAAGTGGTTGGAAATGTGTGTGCAGGCGGTGGTAAAGCGTGGAGGGAATCATAATGTAGGCTTAAATATATTGCTTGAATTTATTTTACAATGTGGAAAAATGATGTTTTCTTTGTTATAACTAAAAAATAAATAAGTATATCATTTATGTGAAAATAAAAATAGCTAATGTTTATTTGAGTATTAACTTTCAGGCACTGTTCCATATTTTATTGAAAAATACTTACATACAATAAAATGCATAGGTCTTAAGTGTATTGTTCAGTGACTTCTGACAAATGTACACATCCCTGTAACCAATACCCTATATAGAGCAGAATTTGGCAAACTGCAACCCTTGGATCAAACCCAGCCTGTGGAGTGTTTTTGTGTGGCCTGTGAGCTAAGAATGTTTTTTATATTTTAAAAGGGTGATTAAAACAAACAAATGAACAAAGAAGACTTTACAGTAGAGACGTATGTGGACCTTGAAGGCTAAAATATTTACAAACTGGCCCTTCACAGAAACCTTTTCCAACTCTCAAGTACCACCATCACTCTAGAGAGTTCCCTCATGTTCTGACCCCCAGAGGCAAAGACTATTCTGATCTCATCCTCATAGATCAGTTTGCCTGTTTTTGAAGTTCATAAAAATGGAACCGTGGAGCATGTCCTCTTTAGGGACTGGATTCTTTTTCTCTGAGCATAATATTTAAAAAATTCATCCATGTTGTTTTGTGTATCAGTAGTTCATTCCTTTTTATCGCTGAATGTTATTCCATTATGTGAACACACAACCTGTTTATCCAATTTACTGCTGATGGACACTTGGGCTGTTTTCCATTCATTGTTTCTAATATGAGTAAGCTGCAGTGAACATTCTTGTTCAAGTCTTTCTGTAAACATTAGTTTTCATTTCTTTTGGGTAAAGATGTAGGAGTGGAATTGCTGAACCATAAAGTAGGTAGATTTAACTTTTTAGGAAACTGCTGAATGGTTTTCTACAGTGGTGGCATAGCTTTTGTTGGCACTCCCATCAGAAATGTGTGAAAGACCCAGTTGTTCCGCAGCATCATCAGCATGTAGTGTCACCAGTCTTTACGGTTAGCTATCCTGGTGGGTGCCAGACACTGTTCTTCATGCCTTAGAGTAGCTTAACCTCCCCACCCCACCCACGACAGCTCTGGGAGATTGACATTATTATCCCTGTTTTAGAGGTAAGAAGATCGAGATCACAGGGGTTAAGGGATTGCCTAAGGTCATACAGCTGGTAAGGAACCCCATTAGTCTGGCTCTAAAACATGCATATTGAATTACTGCATTCATTACTGTTCCCAGTGTTACTTATGATTCATTACAGTACCGGTCCCGTATAGGACGTGGAGTATTGTAGGCAGGGGTGCTGCCTACGAGAGCACAGCCTGGGACTGCACGCAGGTGTCCTGCCCAGGTAGTGAGGGGGGATCAGCTCATCAAGCAGCCCCAGACTGGACACCTTTTTCTAATCTGCATAAGGGCTACCTGTGACCCTTTTATAAGAGGCTCAATTCATATTACTTGAGTTAATAACTTATACAGGAATGTGTAAGTTAACAGTTGGTAAGCATCTTGGAATATGGGAGGATCTTCTTTTTGCAGCTGATAATAAATTCAAAATAAATCCAAAGGCAGACTAGTGAACCCAATCTTCTTATTAAGATCACTGCTTTTAGTTTATTTATTTACTTTTATTGAAGATATTCACATAACATAAAATCAACCATTTTAAAGTGAACAATTCAGTGGCATTTAATACACTGACAATGCAGTGCAACTAATACTTCTGTTTAGTTCTGAAATAGTTTATGACCCCAAAAGGAAACCCTGTACCCACTGGTAGTCACTCCCCTATCTGCCTGCTCCCTGCCCCCACCTTCCTGCCTCTTGGAAACCACCAATCCGTTGTATGCCTCTATAGATTTACCTATTCTGAATGTTTCGTATAAATGGAATCATACAGTATGTGACCTTCTGTATCTGTCTCCTTTCACCTAGCATAGGGTTTTCAAGATTCATCTGGGTTATAATATGCATTCCTTTTAATGGCTGAATAATACTCCATTGTATTTGGTTGTCCGTTCATCAGCTGGTGGCCTTTTTGGTTGTGTCTACCTTCTGGTTATTGTGAATATTGCTGCTGTAGACATGCATGTACTTGTATTTCTTTGTCCAGGTATTTGTTTGAATACTGTTTTCAATTCCTTTGGATATACACAGATCAAAGCTTTTGAAGCTGCAGTCTGTGGCGATACGAGAAGTTGTTTGGTGGTGCTGGTGGTGGGAAGGTTCCAGGAATCCCTAGGTTTGAGAAGGACTGTTATGTTTCCTTTAAATCAAATGCAATAGTAGAAAAGTGTCTTTGAGGTTAATGTGAAGGAAACATCATTTAAAACTTGCTTATCCATGTGGGAAAAAAGTGACCAATGGTTTACTTCAAAGCTCAGTGAAGCCTTTAGTAATCTGCTGAATAAAAATGTTCTACTGAGAAACATAGACACCAGAAGGCTTCTACATATGGTCAGTTTTCCTAAGCTTTGTAGAGCATTTTCTCCTGGCATTTCGTGTAATGCCCTCCCTGGGGTAAGTGCACTACCCTTCCACCTTCCCTGTAGTTTAGAGTTCCAGGTAAAATGCAGGGTGCCCAGTTCAATCTGAATTTCAGATAGGCAACAAATAACTTTTAATATAAACACATCGAAAATATTGTATTATTTGTTGTTTCTATGATATAAACATATCTCTGTGCTAAATCAAGCATTATTTTTGTTGCTCTGAGAGAGGGTATCTGTATTGCATAGAATTGTAGGGGATACTTATCAGCAGAGATGCTTTGCTCACTCATTTTCCTCCGAGAGAACCATTTCCCTCTTTATATAAATAATGTAAAAATTTGGAGATAAAGTATGTGGGGCATAAGGAAGGTGAAATGGAGCCTTTACAATGTAAAGTGCTTTCTCCCTGGCCCTAGTTCATTAGTGAAATCTAGTGATTTAAATTACCCAGCTAACCTCTTCCGCCACTGTAGGATTATAAATCAAGTAGGTGGCTACTACCTGAAGGGGTTGTACGATTTTTGAAGGAGGTTCTCATCAAGCTAAGAGGGGCAGAAAATTTCCTATTACTGTGTCATGCATAAGTGGTGATGCTTGCACCACCACTTACAGTGTATTACTATGCAATTCACTTGCTAAAATAAAAGAAACAAAATAGGAACATATACAATACTTTCTCTAACAGAGGAATAAATAAGATGGCGGAGATCACTGGGCAAATGGGCTGATGATATATAATACTCCTAACGCTGCCTGACAGAGGCAGACTCATTTGGATACAGAAAAAGAAATTAAAGGTATTTATCTGTCTGTCTTTCTCCCTTTATTTTTGTCTGTCTCTGTGCCTTTATTTTGTGTGAAATTTTGAGAGATGAATTCCATTTTCTATGAACTCAATGGCTGTCATATTGCATTACATCATGCAGCTCAGATCATAACAATGAGATGTTAGGGTTTAAATTAATAGTATTGCAACACATCACTTGATAAAGCAGTGTGCTTAATCCTATCTAGTCTGCTGAGGTAGCCTGACTTCTTCTGCCTGGTGCCTCATATCTGCAGACTGCAGTGGAATTACCCAAGTTCAATTGCAAACAACCTATAATTGTGAGCCAAGACCTTGAGCTTCATGACAGAAAGCATTAAATTAATATGTTGGCCAGATTTAACAAGCTTTATATATACATACATACATACATACATACATATATATATATATATATATATATATATATATATATATATATATATATATATATATATAGTTGGGTATGGAGGAACAGAAACTTTTGAGGTTTCTGAGTGCATTTTCAGTCCTAGAAATAGACCCAACAAATACCTGCTCTTTATACAGTTGCTTTATATGCTGTGTTAGTAGAAGTCACCAGGAAAATGGAAGCTGGCGGGATGTAGGTAAAAGAAGATCCTCCAAGATTTGGTGATGTTAGCTTGAAATCCAACCCCCTCCCCAAAACGATTGCAGGTTGAAGACCCAACCCAAACTGTTACAGGTTTGAAAGAGAATCATATCGGATGCCCAAAGATGAAAACAGGTCTAAAGCACATCAAAAAAATATTCCTTATCCAAAGCAGATTGTTCTCACAGGGCTTTTTTCATGTGCAGATGCTTTTGCTGCGAAAACAAAACAAAACAAAGCAAAAAATAACTATTCATTTTAGGAAGTAAGAGAGACATTTTGGAAACCCAAATAATTAGTCAGTGTGCGCTAAGAGAGAAGTGTGCCGAGAAGGCTGTCTGAGGTACTGCCCTCCTTTATCTCTCTGATAGCTCCCCCCCCGCCCCCGCAGGCTCTCGGGAGCCCCTGCTATCTTCCTCAGGACATATACATTTCCAAACACTGCCAGCATTGGGTAAACAAACAGAGGATTTGTATGTGGCCTTCATTAAGGTGGGTTGCCAATTGTCAAATTACTTTCTGCCCGACCTGCGGAGTGCGAATGCAAATTCACCCCCCCCCCCGCCCCCGCGCTGCCTTATTTACAGCTATTGATTCATGTTGGACTGCAAGTTCAAAAAAAGTTGTCTTTGAAGCTTCCCCATCTATGCTCGGCTTCCTTGGTCCAGGTGGCACCTGGGTCCCTGGCAGTCATTTTGATCTTTGTATTCAGAATGCCAAGGAGGGTCATTCCAGGTAACTTAAAAGCAAGATACAATCAGAAAGGATTTGGAAATGAAGTCTTTGCCTTGTCACATTAATGCGGTCCTATCAAGTGGCAGTTTATCAAGAGCCACCTCACAAGGTTTTAATGAGCATGCTGCCTGTTCTTATACAATACTAATTAATCCCATTTTTTCACACTGCCGTGATTGCTTCATGAAACCCAGATTGTTTTATACTCAGTAGCAAAGCGGCTCTTACTGATTAAATCTCCTTGCCTGCGATGGAGCCTGACAACTGAATTATACCTTGCTCAAAGTAATAATGGGTATCAGCTAATAAATACGGTTTAACACACACAAAACTATGCAGCCAAAATCACACCACAAAATAGGAGTTTGACTTATAGGCTCAGCAGTGTTTCATTAAACATCTGTATTATAATTCACTGGTTTTCCAACTGATGTAATAACTTAATTGATGAGAACAAAGACAAGCTTATTTATTCACCCAATTGCTTGCTTCTTGACTAACGTTTTTCCTGTGTGTTATTGTGGAAATAAATATGCAGTATTCTTTTTATAGAAGTCTAATTTAGGTCCTTTTTTCCCCTATCGAGAAGTCAGCATCACCATCCATATCTGACAATTTCTTGCTGTTTTGCAACAGAAACATTTTGATACGCTGGGTTCTGGTGTTTGCCCTGATGTCCAGACTGGCTAGCAGAGGTGAGAGGGGAAGGGCTTTACAGCCCTTCAGAGTGCATAATAACTGTCCACTGACTTCCTTCATAAAGGCTAGAATGATCTCTCATTGAAAACACACATGCACAACAAAAATTTTATCCAGTGCCCTAAATTCCACCAGTGCTGAGATGATTCTGTACAACTCATGAATGACATGGACTTGTTCATGTCCAGCTTGTTTCTCTCCACCCTCATTTAAGTGATACTAGGGACCAGTAAATTCAGTGACAAAATCACATGTGGCATTTTTTTCCCCTTGTATAAGATTTGTGTTAGCTGGAGACAGAAGTGAAAAATGATGCGATTTCATCATCCTTTTAGCATTGGGTTGTGTGTCTTTTGGTACAATCCATTTAATAAATATACAGTGAGAGTAAATTCTCTTGTTTCTCTTTCTGGGAGGTATAGGGATCTTACAGTAGCTTTTCTTTCAGTTGACACGTCAGGGCATCACCTCTGTGCTCTCCTGGCCTCCTGAACTACTTATGCTGGTCACATAATTGCTTGCTCAGTTTTCTGTTCATCTGAGACTGTGAGCACTGTGAGGATGGACCCTTTCAAATAATATTTATTGAGAACTTACTATATTTCAGGAACTGTTCTAGGCCTTGAAGATACCCTGGTAAACGAGAGATGCTCTCATGGAGCTTGTATCGTCCTGAGGGAGATAGGCAAAGCAAGTACAATGTGATATCTGGCATTGCCAAGCATTATGAGGAAGAATAAAGCACATGGAGAGGTATATTGTATGTGTTTTTTAGTTAGTAGAATCTCATCCAGTATTGGTTGGATCACTGCAAACTTTGTTATATTGATTCCACATTTTTGTGCTGTATCTACTCTTCCTTCATGATACGATTAAAGAAGAAGTGATACTTTCAAGAAACTTTCCCTGGACACACTGTTATTCCTTTGCTTTGGCTTCATCAGATCTACACTGGCCGTGAGCCTCTAACTGCCTGTTCTGTATCTCTTTTCTCTGACCTCATTGTAAAATTCTTCAGTGGAGGGCTGACTAGGTTGGTCTTGTGTCTTTTGAAACTGTCACTGCAGAGCTGAACAGTCTCCCAACCTCTACATCTCCTCCCTCTTCAACAAATCCTGTTTACCTGTTTCTAAGTATTTACAAGATATCAATGTGGTTACTACATTGCTGTCTAGTTTAAATACATTTCTGTGCTGATCTCTTGTGTCACCATCTCCCAGAAGGTTACAACACAAAACTAACATCTTCCCTGGTTTCTAATGATCCTGATATGATGAAGTTTCCTCCCCAAACCTCTCATCTTCCAGTCATGGAGGTTAGATGATCTGAAGCAAATTATGACTTGGTATAGGTCACATACCTTTACTTCTTAAGTCCATTCTACCGCCAAGTCTTGTTGCCACTTCTGTTCATGGATTTTTCCCCCCTTTCTTTCTGTCCCCTATGCCTCTAAGTTGGCTGGGACCTCATTATTTCAGTCCAGACTTAAAAAGCATTTCTGATTCTAGCATCTTCTTCCTTAAATGCAGTCTCCATGCTATTCCCTAAAATGTTACTTTCGGCAAATCTCTCCCCTGCTTTGGAACTTCTCATGACTATGTAGAAACATGGGTCTAGCATTGCCGAAGCTTCCAATTTTTTTAAAGCCCAGAAATACACATTTATGTGTGAAATTTTATGAGTTTTGAATGTTGGAAAGTCGTTCCAAAATATTTTAAATCTTACGCAGTTCAAATTAGAAGTTTGGCTGGGCCACAGGTTATGAAACTTTGCTCTGTGCTTTTGGTTGTCTTGTTTTCTTGTCTTGTCTTGGTTGTCTTAGACCTGTTCTTAACACTTGTGTGAACTCAGCCATCCTCTCCAGTGCTCATCTCAGTTCATCTAGGAAAACTTTTCCCACTCCTACCCATCTCTCTGTAGCCATTTGACTTAAGATCAGGTCTCTGTAGTGCTTCTTATGAAAAGGAATCTTATTTTATTCTTATTTTGAGTCACCTATCCTACCTGACCCATAAAGAAAGGTTCCAGATGGGAGGGGTCATGGGTTTTGAGGTATGGAAGATCTGGTGTGGCCTTGGCTCTGCCGTTTATCATGTGATCATGGGTGAGTTAACTTTATCCCACAAAGCTTCAGTTTCTGTGTTGGTAGTTGCATCCCCACGGTGTCTTATAACGTACCTCAGCTCATGAAGTTCTGCAAGAACTCCATGTAAATTAACATTCATGGTGACAAGGAAGTAAGCATTCATTAATTATTAGCTATTATTAATATAATTATTAGTGTTACATTTACTACTGAATATTTAACAATAACTTTGTTCTTCAGCTGATAAATTTACTGTTGAAGGTATATGTTATACCAAAGAATTAACAAACAAGAAAATCCAATCCAATAAACAACTATTGGACACTTAACGTTATAAGTGCATCTGGTCCACTGGATAGCAAAATCATTTTGGTGTTTGAGATCTAGAGGAAACCTCAAACTTCTTTTAACATACAGGGAATTATTAATTTTTAAGTTTATAATTAAGAATTATAAACACACTCACAGTAGAACAGTACCGTGAACCTTTATGTACCTATCACCGAACCTCAACAGTCTTCAGCTCTTACTCTATCTTGTCTTATCTAAATTTCTACCCACCCAGGATTATTTTGAAGAAAATCTCAGACATGTAACACTATTTCGTCTGTAAATATTTCAGTATATATCTATAAAGGCTGAGGGCATTTTGAAAAAATAACCATATCAACCCTAAGGTAGTTAATGATAATTCTCAAATATCCAGTCAGTGTTCAATTTATTTGTAGAATTTGTTTGAATCGGGATTCAAATACAATCCACACATTGCAGTTGAGTGACTTGTTTCTTAAAGTCTCTGAATCTGCAGCTTTCTCCTTCTCTTTTTTCCCCCTGAAATTTACTTGGTCATTTATCTTACAGTTTGCCCAGTAGAGATTCTCACAGTCTGAATTTTACTAATTTCATCATCATAGTGTCATATAACGTGTTCCTCTTCTGTCCACTGTATTTCCTGTAAATTGATTGATAAAGAGGCTTGATGTAATTAAGGCTTGCTTTTTTTGTGTGAAAGGCAGGGCTATTTTAGAGGTAGTATTGGTACATCCATCAGGAGACATATAATGTATAGTTGTATCTATTTTTTTTTCTGATGGAGTAGCCATTGATGATCCTTGAGTAGATTCATTCTTTTATTCTTGCGAAATGGCGATATTCTAATTCAATTGAACTTTTAAAATGTTAAGCCTAAGCAAAATGCTTTATTGTTTTTGCACTGATGTTTTGAACCCACCCACCTACATTTTTTACCAGTAGATTTTCCAAGAGCAAATTCATTTCTTCATTCACATGTGCAAGGAGATATGCTAGTACCTAGGGTGGATACACAGAAGATGTTATTTCTACTTTGGAAGGACATCAGCCAAAGGGGTAGACAGGGGTCAGTGGGGGAGATGAATGTAAGAGCAAATAATTATAATAAAAATTACTTAAGGACTGGAAGAAGTATGGAATTATGGAAGAAGAAATGACTAAGTTCGCTGTTGGGAGTCAAGAAGGCTTCTCGGTGGAGGGCTTAAACAGCTGGATCAGAAGTTCGCTAAAGGAAGAGATAATAACAACAGCCCCATCAGTACTAGTATTTAACACTTACCAAATATTGCCCTGAGAATTTTGTAAGTGTCAACTCACTGAATCCTTACTATGACCCCATAATTTAACAGGTAAGTTAACTGAGGCGCAGAGTGTTTAAGCTTCATGTTCAAGGCCACATAGCTAATAGGAGACAAAGATTCAGGGAACTGTTTAGAGTGCAGAATGAGATATTCACAGTTTACATACACAGTCTTCTCAGAGGCAGCCTTGTTATTTAGGGTCACCTTTTCAGAAGCTTCCTAGTTGAGACTGGTTTCATCATGGCCTGAGAGATACTGTCAGTTTTTCCCTGGTAACCACAAGCCATATGAAATGGCATCAGTGATAACTACAAAATAAAAAGGGAGACTAGCAAGGGGATCTGGCCTGTCATCAGTGAATTAGACATTGTGGCCCCAAATCACACATTGAAGAAGAATTTGGACTTGTGTGCATGGCAGTGTTTCAATAATCATATGAACTGTAATCCATTGATTTTCCAGCTGGCATAATAACTTAATGGATGAGAGTAAAGGTGAGCTTTATTAACATTCATCCATTTACTTAATTCCTAATTTATATTTTCTCCATAGTCATGGGAGAAATTTATATGTAGAGTTGCTGAGGATTTAAATTCTGAGAATGGGGATTTCAGGTTATTGTATGCCTCAAATATACCTAAGAAAGTATATGAAATGAGTGCTGAAAAAGTTAGCAAAAACTAAGTCAAGAAATAAGGGAAATGTGAGGTCATTTTGTCCAATCCTCTGCCTCTAGGAAACACCATTTGCCTAAGATCCCTTAGACAGTAGAGCTCAACTCATTTATCAGAAAATACATATTATATTTCTGTTGCCATGAACCCTGGGAAAAAGAGTGTGTTCACCTAAATTTGCACTTAACCAAGTCAAAAATGTTAGAGAAATATGTGACAACATTTGATGAACTTCAGGGAGGCAGCAATAAGCTCCTTTTTCCCTACGGATATTCTTCTCATTTTTCAATTTAGGCATTAAAGTTATCTGTGCACTTAAAAAATCAGACTTCGAAGTCTTAAAGGTAAAAAGAGCTTTTTTCCCCCTCCTTAGGTAGTTGGACCTGTTAAGAAAATCTGCAAAATGTAAAAGAGCTACATAGAAATGATCCAAAGCTCCCATCCCTATTGTTACACGCTTAATCACATAAAGTTGCACTGATGTTAAGAAAAAAGTACCATTTCATTGTTTGGCTTTTTTTCCTTGAGTTTTGTTCGTTGATTATAATTATGATGTGTAAAGTAATGAGCCCATACATGATGGCCAAGACAGAAAGATGGTTTATTGTTTGGGGAGCTTTATGCAGGAAAAATTTGCAGACAACAGGGAATTAAGTCGCAAGATGTCATTTGTTAGATAAAATGGGCATCCAGATCTCTTGCCTTGACAAGGTGCAGTTGCCTCCTGAATGATGTGGGTTAATTTAAGTGTTTTGAGGCTAAGATATATAAATTTTTTGGGGGGGGTATAGGGATTAGAAAGTAGATTAGGGAGAAGCTAATGTGTCTCAGTTTTATTGAGCAATAGTGCTGAGGCCATGATTGTTGCACTGTATTTGAATGTACCATCCATTAAGTGTCCATAGAGACAATATGATGTTCGTCTCTTCTTTTCTCATTATTAGATTTGACTACCTTGTAGTTTACTGGTGAATGCCTACATTCTAGTCAGAGAACATGATTGGGAAAAATGGATGAATGCATTCTCAGCAAAGAGAAAGTATCCATTTCTGACTCCTTTTCCCTCCCTTTGGACATCATTAAAGCATTTTGTCCTTATCACCTACCACACTTGTATGAACTTGAAATTAATTTTTAAAAAGACTCCTCTTCATGCTTTTTGAAAACTAAGTGAAACAAAGACATTCAGTTTCAAGATTAAGTAGGCTCATGCTTTGTTGATTACCTGTGGCCCCAGTGAGTGGTGTTCACTGATATCCTCAACCCTACTTAGAATTTTCTGTTTCTACTAACCTCCATCCCACAGGAAATCCACCAGAAAGTCTTATAAACCCTATACCAAAGCACATCACAGAACCTCCTCTTCTCTCCAAGCCCGTTGCTACTGTCAGCACTTAACCTTCCAACTGAGCTCTGCTTCCCCTCTTGCTGCTGTTTAATCTCCATACCACATGGTGGCCAGAACTACAGTGTCTCACCAAGCGTTACCCAGATCAGATATAAACTAGATCACATTGGTCCCCTGCTCAGGATGCTCCAGTTGCTTCCTGCTTCAATTCAGATACAATTCAAACACCTTTTTATGGCCTCTGAGATCCCATAAACTGTAGCTTCCACCTCTCACAAGTCTTCCCCTACTATTTTCCTCTGCCCTTTCTGCTCTAAACATTGTTTCATCGCTGTCCTTCCAACACCAAGCTCCTTTTTGCCTTGGGGATTTTACATTTCCTGGACACGTTCCTTAGAATCGTCTGCCCATGGCTGCCTTCATTTCTCCATTCGTGTCTCACGTCTTCCAAGAATAACCTTTCCTGGCCAATCAATCTAGAGTTTCCCCCTCCTCCGGTCACCCCCATCCTATTAATCTGACATTGTTACATGTTCTTAGCTTTCTGAAGGCCCGGTTTTTGCTTGTCTTGCACACTGCTCCACCCCAGAGCTAGAAATGATGCTGTTACGTGGTAAGGACTCTAATCTATGTTACAAGAAAGAAAGTATAAATCTGAGGGATTAAGGAAAATCATCATTCTTGGACTGTTCTGAGACCTTTTGGTATATTGGAAAGAGTATGGGAATATTCAGATCTGAATTTGATGCTAAACTCTGCCACTTGGTTGCCACATGCTGCCTTGTTTAAACTCTCGGTGACAGATTTTAAAAGGCCCTAAATTCCTTGCTACATCTCTCATTAAGAGACAGAATAGATTAACTGTGGTCTTGGCCATGTAACTTGCTTTGGCCCATGGAAACATCATTGTCCATTGTGATGGGTTGTGTAAGCTGAGCCAGCCCGTTGGGGCTTGCCCTGTTGGAACTCTGCCCTGAGACCACCATACTGCAAGAGAGCCAGTTTGGCTTACATAAGTGAACACATGGAGGAGAACCAAGGTGCTCTAGCTGACAGCCAGCAGTACCTGCTGGATGTATGAGTGAGGCCCATTTAACATTACAGAACACACACCTGCCTGTGTAGTTGAATGCAGTTGTATGAATGCCAAATAAAACCACCAGAGAAACTACAGGCCACCTACCAAATTGTGAAAATACAACATTTTTGTTGTTTTAAGCCACTGCTTATTAGGATGTTTTGTTATCCAAGATTGTTGGAAGAACAAATGAGATAATCAAATGAATCTCGATTGCATTTTCAGTTCATAATAGGAACTCAGTCTTTCTTAGTTCTCTGTCATTATCCCTGTTCTGAACTTGACTGCTAGAATGTTTTAGTCAATCTGAGTGTGACTTCTACTCTGATAGGACCATGTAGACTCATGGTATTTACAAAATATGTCTGGGGATTGATCCAGTCATGCATAGAAGAGGTCTTTAGATCAATTAAACTAATTCCATGACCATTTATTAGGATGATTAAGGTGGAGAATTGAAGCACTGAAGCAGGTTGAAACTACATGTAATATAGAACAACGGCTGCCATTTATTAAGCACCTACTATGTGTCTGGAACCACACTAAAGTACTATGTATATATTGCCTGGTTTATGTTTGACATCAGCTGTATTTTGCAGAGGAGAAAACTGAAGTTTATGTAAATTAAATAATTTGCCCATGATCTCATAGCTAGTAAATAGTAAAGCTCCGACTTAGACCCTGGTCTGTCTAACTGCAGATCTATAGACTTCAATGGGGGTTAAACTCCCAGTGTGAGAATGGGGACAACCTCTGTCACAGGGATTGGACTGCTGGGATGACAGATTATCACTGCAGATGATGTATGCCTCATAGCCAATACATACTGTATCAATTCTAAGTATTATGGAAATTCAAACAAGGGCAGTTTAGGCCAGATTGTTCAGAGAAATTAAGGCTCCCTAGAGGAAGGAGAACTAAAGAGGGGGCCTCCATGACCTACTACCTATACTGGCTAGCACGTACTGTGAGTTTAGATTGTGTGCTTAGAGTATTATATGAATTCTTTAATCCTCATAGCAACCCTATGAGGTAGGAATGATTGTGATTTCATTTCACATGAAGATATCAAGGCTTACAAAGGTTAGGTTACTTGCTTGAGATTATAGACCTGGACTACAAACACTAGTAATCTGAGTCCAGCACCATGGTGCAGTATCACACTTGGAAGTGCTGGCTGCCTCCAGAAAATAAGTGGGTTTTTAGGGAAATTAGAACAGCACTGGGCAGAGGAATGAATGGTGTATGTATGAGTGTGTGTGTGTGTGTGTGTGTGTGTGTGTACCGTTTGTGTATACTTTGTGAGTATGGGGGTAGGACTGGGAATCAGTGAAGGATACTATGGAGAAATAGCAATAGTTTCGGCCAACGTTTGGAAAGGGTAATAAAACGTTAAGTTCAGATTCCTATGATAGGGCAGCTTTGAGTATATATAGAGGCGTGCAGTGAGTATTTGTCATTGTTGCCTATCCAATATCCACTTCCTTTTCTTTTGGGGCAGTACTCTTGTTGGCCTCTTGAGAACCATGTTTCCTCCACTCTTAAGAGTCTGTGGCCTGGTTGGGATTTATGAGGTAATCCATGTCTGGCCTATCAGAGCCCTGAATCCTCTAGGACATAGTTATTAGTTGACAGACAAGCCCATAAACCAATCAGACCAAGTAGTGTAGGGCTCCTTTCTGCTGGAATTAAACAAGGTGAAATATCATATGGAACCTGGGAGTAAAGTCAACTTGAAGAATAGCTGTGGTAAGAGATGGCAAGAATTTGAGGACATTGTTCCAGCCCAGGATCAAGCCAGAACTGAACTAGTCCTGGCGGTGGACTTTCTAGTTACATAAGCCAATAAGGCCCCACTAATAAGTAAGCCAGTTTGAGTTAAGGGTTTCTGTTACTGGCCACAAGAAAAAAATCTTTACGTAAGATTTTTTTAATTTAATTTTTTAAATTAACCTTTTTTTTTTTTTTTTTTTTTGCAAATACACTGAAACTTTTACTCAGAAATTCAATTCAAAGAAACCTTACACAAAATATAGTCGAGGAGCAAAGAGATTTTAAAATCACTGGCTTTGAAGTCAGCAGACCTGAGTTCTAGTGTTGGTTCCACTGCTTTATTTCAGTGATGTGAAAAAACTGAAATTATTTGCTGTGTAATTTGGGAAGAGTTACTACGCTTCTCTAACTTATAGTTTCTTCATTTGTAAAATTGTAATAATAATTGTAATCACCTCATCATGAATGGATGAATGAATGATATTTTGAGTCATGTTTTACCTTTCAGAGAGCGAAGGTCATTTGGGAAAAGGGTATCTACTTTGAAGGGGACGGTTAGGAAACAAAGATACTACACATGTCCAGGGGTATAAACACTCTCCTGCCTGCAAGAGCTCTTATAAACTCTGAAGTTCATCTCCAAGTGTGCAATATTGGTTAGGATACGGAAAAGTCTGTCATTATAACAGATCCAAAATTACACTGGCTTAATCAAAGCAGTAACTGGCCTCTCTCTCATGGAACATTCCAGGAGGTCATCCAAGGTTGGTATGGCAACTGAAAGGTATCAGGGATGTGGCTCTTTTTATATTATTGCTCTGCTCTATCTAGGGAGCAGCCCACATCCACATGGTATGAATCTCAAACTCATGGTCAAAGATGGCTTATGACCATACTGCCCTCAGAAGACAGGAAGGGAGACAAAGGAGGGTACCCACTTTTCCTGTTAAGGAAATGACATAGAATTTGGAAATTTACATTCTGCTTATGTCTCATTGGCCAGGACGCAGTTAGATGATTACACGGAGGTACAGGAGAGCCTGGGGAATGTGGCCTTTTGCTGAGTGACCTCATGCTCCACAAAAACCACTGTCACTATTGAAGACAGGAGCATAAAGACTGGGGACACCCGCATATTCTGCCACATCTATTATCCTGTGTTAGAAGGAAGTAACATACATCCATTAGCTCCAAATCTGTTCTAGTTCTGGGTTTCAGCCATTCCTTGGGCAGCCAAGTGGGCCCACTTCCATCTGGCCTGTGCTGAAAATCCTCTTCCCTTTGCAAAGAGCATTTCATGCACATGAAGCACAGAAAGCCAGGGCCATTGGCCTCTTCTGGGAGCACGTGTGTATGTCCAAAGTCATTCTTCAGCAGAAGGCTACCTCTTTGCAGATAACAGGCCCACTTATACTTTATATTAGTTGCCGCCTTAGTTCATAATTTTTTACAGAAACTTCTCCTCTCCTGCAGGAAACTCTCATTATGCAGTCACAGCAGTTGGCTGACGCGGGCACAACACAACATGTCCATTTTCCGTTGCTTACACGGTCTCACAGAAACTGTTAGAAATTGTTTTGAAATCTGGCATACATTTCAGTCATGTTAATTCCCACAACTGTGCCAAACTCGATGAAATTTGGCTCCTTCGTACTCCAGGGAAGGTGGGGGATTGGGAAAGGCGAGCTGCTGCTGCTTCTTTTTTTTTTTTTTTTTTCCTGGCAGTGACATCATCTCCTCATCCTCCTCTTATGATGAACATTGTCCTCAAACAAGCCAAGTCATATAACTTTATATTGACAAGACCGTGTGACAAAATGACTACAGGATACTGGAGCTATGCTATAAAACGAGGGAAGAAATACAGATGGCATCATGTTTTTTTTTTTTTTCCTTCCAACAGATTTGTGCCAGATGTGTGAATATTGATAATTTCTCTGGGGCTCAACTCAAGGCACAATATAGATTTCTGTTTGATGAAGGAGAGAGAGAGTGAGAATCCATCCCGGCGATGGTATTTACAGGAAATGTTTTGCCTCTTCTTCCAAATCTGTCAAAGCAGAACCAGAAATCCCAAATCCAAATGAGCCTCTGAGTCATCCTTTGTTCTGGACCCAATTTTTATCTCTCCACTAATTGACAGACTGGAAAATTCATTTGTGAAAACATGTGGTAGAATTCCAAAAGTGGAGTTTGTCAACTAGCTGGATCTGTCTTTGTGTATCAGTTTAGAGCATGGGTGGTAGCAAAATCTTAGACAAACATCTTAGAAAGGTATCCGTGTTATTGCAACATCTTTTCCTACTAAACTTAGTAATAAAAGTATTTTAATGAAATAATCGTTTTCAGCATTTGCAATGAGAACACTCGAAGAAAAAAAAATTTCCAAAGCTTTTCTAGCTTCTTTTTAAAAATTATTCTTTTTATTATTTTTTTTACTATGCCTGAACCCATTTTAAAATATGATTCTGAGAGCCAGAAATTTTCAATAAATTTCAATTTCTTAGTCCAACTTTGATTTTTTTAGTATCAGAGAGAATTATTGAAAAGATTTAAAGAGAAAACAGGAATATTTATCATTCCTAGAAAGATTCACCTTTGATCAAATGATTAAGCAAGTTGATTTCAAAATCAGTATAAAAATGTTTTTTATTTTTACCTTGGATCTTCTGTGAAGTATTTCAAATAACTTCAAGTAGAGAAAGACGTACTATAATGGGAAAAAGTATAAGTAGAGAAATAAAGAAGGAAGGGGAAAAGACAGTAGATCAAGAATTAGGGATGAATGGAAATTGCTCAGGACTTTGGACATACTTATTTGCTATCGTTGAAACTTAAATTTGTCTTTGAGCTTCTTGGTAGCCACAGTGAAAATGGAGACATGGTCACTTACATAGTTTTGTTAATCAGAAAGAAGGTACTGCCTCCTCAGTTCCTTAAGGGATGAACATCTATTTCTAACATTAGGTTATGGTGCTGGTTCTCAGCTGAGGATAATGTTCTCCTTTAGGGACATTTGGCAATGTCTGAAGACATTTTTGCTTGTCACAACTCAAGGAGGTATTGTTGGCATCTAGCGGTGGAGGCCAGGGATGCTACGAAACACCCTGCAGTGTACAAGATGACCCCTACAACAAAGAATTATCTGGCCCAAAGTTCAATAAGCCAAGGTTGAGAAACCCGGGGTTAGAAAATCAGTTTATTGTGTGGATGTTCCTAATGTTGTCTACGAGATTCCCATAGCCTGTGGAATTGGGACAAGGCAAAATTGAATTTAAATCCGTGTTTCTCGACTTACCAGCTGTGTAAGTTTTGGCACATTAATTAACCTCCCTAAGTCTCCTGTCCTGGAGACAACTGTATAAACCCTACAGTGCTGTTATAAGGATTAGCAGGAATAACGTTTATAGCACATCTAGCACAGGACTTGGCACATTGTAAAAACTCAATGAATGTTAACCTTTAAAATAGTCCCACAGGCAGAGAGGGTAGCGGTAGAGTGTTATTCCTTACAATAATGGTTTGGGAGGGGAATGTGGGATGAAGCTCTGTTGAGATGTTTAATCTATGGGTAGACTTGAGAAAGCCTATAAATGTGGTTGAACTGCATGTAATGATCTACCATCAAAACCACCAAATGTGACAGTGTGAGACTGAACTCCCTGGTGAGAGTTCATCGTGCTGTTATTGGGAGTTGTCGATTGAGAGCTGCTCTTAATTCTCTAGGAATCAGACAAGCAGGTGGCAGAACATATATTAAGTACCTATCTGCTTGGTGCCTTTGCCTGGTGCCAAGGTGTTTACACAGATAGTCTCGGTAGACTCATGATCTAATACAAACGAGAGAGAGCCAGGCCATACTCCACCTTCTGGAAACATACTCAGGGGTCACTCTGTCAGAATTTACATCTCTTCTGAAAACAACAACAACAACAAAGAAATGTGTAATTCCAAAGTGAAAACAAAAAAAAATCAGTAGTTTTGCTACTATTTTAACTTCAAATAGGTCACTTTGTTAGTTGCAGTATGTATGACTAGCTCCTGAAACCAATTCCAGAATTTCCATAGCTGAATGCAGTAGAAGTGCATTTTCACACATGCAACAGACCAATCTTGGTGTTCGTGGTTAGCATGTGGATTACTTTATTCCAGGAAGTGGTTCGAGATCTAAGGTTCCTTCTAGCTTATGGCTCCACCATACACTGCCTCAGATTCCTCAGTTTCTAGCAAGAAAAAGAGATAACAGAGAAGACATATGGGCTCCATAAAACCCCTCTCTGAATGGGACTCATGTCATATCTGCTCACATGTCAAGGGCCAGAACACGTCATCTGGCCGTTTCTGGATGCGAGGCTAGGAAGCAGAGCCCTGGCTGGCCGGACGCCACCACGTGGAAGGGGAGAGCAAAGTTTAGTGGACAGTATACCCTCTACCACCACCAGATGCTAGTGTGGTTTTGTTAATCAACTTCTGCTTGGCAAAGCATTTCCATTTTGAAAGCAAGGATAAAATACATGAGATTCAGTTCAGCCCTTTTCTTTTCAGCAGTAGGAAAAATGTAAAAAGTGGACATGTGACAAGTTTGATAGACTGGTAAAACTCTAAAAAGGCCATTATTCAAATATTTATGGATCCTTTTAGCTAATGGATTCAAATTTATGATGCTGCACTTGTCAACAAGATAATATTGCAACAACATTAAAGGCTGAGCCGTTCCGTCCCTTCTAACCCTGAGGCCTCTCTTCTCCACAGCAGATGGGCAGCTGTTCTCAATGAAAATGGAACACTCGTGCTCACTGTGTACTTCTGAGACCCACTGCACGTTGTGTGGCAGCCCCTAAGCTGTGCTTCAGGGAGGGAGCTGACATGTTATGAGATGTCCAGAACTAGGCTAAGGCATCCACTTATCCAAAGAAGAAAGAACAACAATACGGCGTGGCCATAGACACCTTGCACAACAGGTAGATTATTACAATCAAAATTGAATAGTAAACCACGATTTATGACAAGAAGCACTGCCTCTCATCCACCAGGGCATTTGAGTCAATAGTACAGAATATCTGCTACAATTTTTGGTGTTAATATATTAACAAATATACTCGATCATGGGTAGTGGTCACGAAGTGACAAATAGGAGAGTTAAATAGTATTTGTGGAAAAACAGACCTTGTAGAGAAGTTTGTAAGTAAGGATACATGTTTGGGAATATTTTATATTTGGCTTAAATAAAAAATATTGAGTCAACAGAATTAAGTCAAGTCTCAGTGAGTGTACTATTTTGAGATGCAAGACTTCTAAAGGGGAAGAGACTCTATAGTTGGGATACTCTGATAATCAACAGAGAGAAGGAGAAACCAAGATGGCTTGAGAAGAGTTTGTTCAGAGAACACAGAACAGAATTGGATGTGTTTGTGTGTTGGGAAGGGTGGAAGAGCCTCACAGGGGCCTAGGAAAGACTTTAAAGCTGGGATTTTCATGTCTGTGTGTGGGATGAGGCCTCAATTTCGCACAGTGAGCAGGAGCTAGAAATAAGCTTGTTGCATAAAGTCAAAAGCCACCAATTAGTAAAAGGAGAACTTAGGAACTCCCCCACTTGTCAACCTTAAGGAAATTTACTATTTACCCAGTGTTATGGGTGGATAGAGCCAACCATAAGAAATCTACATCCCAAGCCTGCTTTGTGCCTGGATGTGGAGTCCACTAACTATGGATATGAACCCCCATGAGAAATCAACACACAAAAAGTGACAGAATTAGTTCCCCCATAACTATTGATAATAGAACTTTCTAAAAAAGATTTAATATGTTAAAATATTCACAGCGATGAAGCCACATATAGAATTTGTAATCAAAGTTTATGAAAAGCAGTGGAGCTTAGTTAAAAAAAAACCCAACAGAAATTCTAGAAATTATACATGACTATAGATAGTCATTGTATAAGTTATCTAATGCTGTGGAATAAATTACTCCAAAAATAAACAGTTATTGTCTCATGGTTTTCTGGGTCAGGAAGTTGTAAGTGGCTTAGCTGAGAGATGCCAGCTCCTGGCCCTTCCTGAAGTTACAGTCAAGATGTGGGTGGTGTGGACCTCTGCAGGGCCCCGTGGAACCGGGTGAAGGGCCGTCCCTTCCGGCCAGTCAAGGCTGTGGCCGTGGACCTGTTCCCGCAGACCCCACCCTGTGAGATGCTCATCCTGTTGGAGAGAGTGGAGCACCCCAATGGCGCGGGGGCCCTGGAGCCCCAGGATCCTCCAGTCCAGCCCTGACCAGGGCTCCCAGGTGTCACCCACCAGAAACCAGGGCCTCCCCCGCTGCTTCGTCCTCTGAGGCAGCGGAAACCAGCCCTTCCAGAACAGCACCCAGACTGCATCACGGGCAGAATCCGGGGGCTCCCCAAGTCCTTGCCCTGCCCCGCCTGGCATACTCAGGCAGCAGCCACAGAGGGTACGAGACCCCTGTCCCCGTGGGTTCCTGTGGCCTGCTCCCCCCTCACCCCCCAAATGGGCCACAAGGGCTGGAATAAACAAGTGCCAAACTACCAACAACAACAAAAAAAGATGTGGTTGGGCCTGCATTTGGAAGGTGCCCCTTCTACGTTGGGTCACTCACATGGCTGGCAAGTTGGTTCTGGTTGTTTGTGGGAGGACTCAGCTCCTCGTCACATGGGTCTCTCCACAGGCTGCTTGAGTGTCCTCACAGTAGGGTGACCTGCTTCCCTCAGAGTGACAATCCAAACGATAACCCAAAAGTAGCAATGACTCAGCTTCCCTCAGAAGTCGTATATCATCACTTCCTCCACTTCTTACTGGGTACAAATGAATCACTAAGTCTGGCCCTCATTCAAGATGAGGAACATTAGGTTCCAGGTTTTGAGGCAAGAAATGTTAAAGAATTTGTAAACATCTTAGAACCACTACTTTTATTGAAGTAAAGAGATGTTCGTTTGTAAGTGCAATGGTTATCTTTTGGTGAAGGGTTAAATGTGACTTTTTCTTTTTTTTTTTACTCTTTTTTGTTTTTTCCAAATATCAACAATAAAAATGTTTAATGTTTATTAATATTTTTAGAATTTAAAAATATTTAATTCTACAATAAAGTATTTTAACTTTAAATACATATTAAAATATGTAATTTAATATATTTATAATATATAATTATACATTTTATTTAATTCTATATATTATATATAGAATTATATAATATTACATTTATATATAACTACCTAATATATGACATATTATATTAGATATGATATATATTATGAGAAATAATAAAAATATATATGAATAAATTAAGGGTCAGAATTGTTAATATTGGGGGCACTTACTCTGTGCCAGGCAGTGTTCTTAGTTCTTTAAGATATTAATTAATTTACCACTACAATAACTCTATGAAGTAGGTACTATTTTTATCCCTTACTATTTTTTTTTTTTATTGATGGTTTTGTTTCCTTATGATTTCAACTTTTATACATTTCATCCTTGCCCCACCTGACCTCACAGCTGCCACTGCACAGCTTCTATCAGCTCTTGGTTTCTGCTTCCTCTTTTTTTTTTTTTTTTTTTTAAGATGTTGGAGGTAGGAGTTTATTAATTTATTTATTTTTGCTGTGTTGGGTCTTCGTTTCTGTGCGAGGGCTTTCTCTAGTTGTGGCAAGCGGGGGCCACTCTTGGTCGTGGTGCGCGGGCCTCTCACTATCACGGCCTCTCTTGTTGCAGAGCACGGGCTCCAGATGCACAGGCTCAGTAGTTGTGGCTCACAGGCCTAGTTACTCCGCGGCATGTGGGATCCTCCCAGACCAGGGCTCGAACCCATGTTCCCTGCATTAGCAGGCAGATTCTCAACCACTGCACCATCAGGGAAGCCCTATCCCTTACTATTTTTAAAGGGAAAAGTAAAGCACAATTGGTAAATATGTCTGGGAAAGAGCCACAGTTCTTTCTACACCTGGAGTCCTGTGCAAACAACTTTTGTCATGCACTGAGATTTGTAAAGCATCTCCCAAAGTTCAGTGCAGTGTCCAGCATTTAATGATGTCATCTAATTCTGCTTTCTGTTTTTTGTAAGACTGCTTCCTGTCTTCTCCTTTGTGGAATAATAAAGTGTTCAGGTGCACAGTGGGGATGGTATGAATTACCATCAACCCAGTGTGAAGAAGTCTTAGAATTTCCTGAAAAGGCAATTGAGAAAGTTTACTATGTTTATAAGGGCTCCCTGATCAGGTTCAGTCTTTCAGAGATTAACATATTGAAATGAGCAAAAGGATTTATAATTATTTATTTCTCTAAACAAGCAGAATAATTAGAAAAACAACAGTGCGACGTTAGATAGGAATTCCTTTTTTCCTCTTGTTACGTTGACTACAAAATGAAACACCCTTGTTTTCCTGTTCTCTGAGTCTAATACCAGTGCCACTTGATTGGCATCTAATACTCACCTGAGGGTTAGGCAGGAAAAAGAGATAAATTATTTATTTGACATACACTTCCTAAGCTCTACCATGTGCCTGGCACTGTGCTAGGCACTGGATATACAGAGAAAATAAGACAAATTGTGGTCCCTTCCCTCATGGAACTTATTATAGTCAAACAAAATATCAACAGAGATTATAAACCAGACAGAACAAGTGTGAATAATCAGGACACCGCTCAGCTATTCCAGCAATCCAGAAGATTCCAGATATACGGTATCTGAGACTAGAAAGAATGTGGTTTGACTTGTGATCGAGCTGCAGCACACAAGATGAGAATTCTACCCTCTTTCATGTTATTTTGTTTGTGTTTTAATAAGCATATCCTCTTTGCGCTTCTTCTTTGCTGATGATTAGGAAACATTTCTATCGATATGTGAAAATCTTATATTTTACTGTTAAGAGGAGAATTCACAAGACAGCATACAGTATAATCTAAACTGTGCAAAAGAATGCTCAGGCAAAGACCACCTAGGAACACACTAAAATATGTAAAATTATTTTGAGATGATAGTACTTACTTTACGCTCGTTGAATTTTCTTCCTCATAATTCTCTGTGTTTCAAAAAAATCTGTTTTGAAGGAGACCTATATACGTGACTTACTGTTTAGTAAAGTACGTTGTTGGGCAGATGCCAGGTAACACGTTGTGGTCCTGTCTCTTTTGATGAAAGGATTTTGGTTGGAAAATACGTGCATGTGCTGAGGATGATTTCCTATGTTCATGCGTGATTCCAGGGCAGGCAATATGGCAGAATCAATGGCAAATTGAACACTGCACTGAATTAAAATATGAATGTGAAACAGAAGTTGGGCCAATGCAAAGGTGATTGCAAAGAGGCGAGAGAGGATGATGGGATTTGAGAGAGGAGGGTTCAGTGTTTGACATATTGAAAGATCATTGTGTGAGTTCAGAGAGTGGTCATGATGCGGAGAGAAGTTTGGATAGGGCGCTTAATAAATAAGTAATGGCCACCAAGGGTTTCAACAGTTTCATATTTAAAGAGATATTTATGAACTGTTGCAGGACTTGGAGAGGCTCTCTGCTTCTCTCTTCCCCTCTCATTACAGCCGAAGGGAAGAAATGAGGTCTAAAGAAAAATGCAGACACCCTCAGAACCGCATATGACCTGTTCATTAAAAGCGAATGTAAGAGTTAGCACAAGTTTACACGGAAAAGCTCACTTTTTATCTCTACCTCCAATAACTGCTTCAGAAAGGTATCCCAAACGGGGTGCAGCTAAATGTAATGCATCCTGTCACGGAGTACTTTTGATTCAGAAGCTGTGTGAGGCATTTCGATGAGGATGCACACACCCAAGCACAAAACCCTTCTCTGCTTCAGGATTCAGAGTTGTTTATGAAAGAGACGAAGTGTAAATGCAGAATGCAGCTATTACCGTATTTGCATGTTTTGTTTTACTTTGTTTATTTTTAAATTAAGGCTTGTTGACAGCCACCCTGAGGATTATTGCAGTGCACAGTTACTCACTATTTCTGCATCATCTGAGACTTCCCAGAGTGCAATCTGTAGATAGACATACATGAGCCTCTGGGAGTGTGAACACAGTCGTACGTGTGTATGCACATTCGTGTGTGTGAAATGAGATTGTATATATAGCATAAATTTAAGAGTATAAACCTTAAAGTCACAGAGAACTGACTTCAGTTTCCCTATCCATAAAATGCAAATAGTGATTCCCTCCACACTGGATTGTTGTCAGGATTAATTTAAATAAGATAGGATACGTAAATAATTTAGAGTGTTACCTGGCGTGTAGTAGGCATTCAATACATAATATCTGTTATTACTGCTGACTTTATCTAGATATATATCAATACAAACAACTGCTAATAACTATGAAAATTGTGGTAAGACCTGCATTTTAAGTGTATTCTCTTTATCTGCATTCTGATTCCAAGATGAGCCGATCACTTATCAATATTTACATTGATTTCTCTCCGCAAATTTCCTTCAACCCATTTTATAGAATGAGAATTCTCTCTCTCAACTTTCCTGACACATGATTCATATTCCATGTTGGGGAAGGCAAGGAGAGTCCAGAAGGAAGATGACTCTCTTTCTTAGATCTGACAACCTTCCTTTGTTCCCTTAAGGAGGGGAGAATTTGCCTAACCCAGGTGTGCAAACATCCATCTCGGCCCCAGCCTGTTGCAGTGGATGTATTGTAATCCCTCTTCTTGGGCATTCAAGACACTTGTATTTCATAATCAGTTATCAGCAGACAGGTGTCTTAGAAAAGCTCCTTGGCTTGAAATTGTCTGTTCCATCATCCTGTCCATGGAATAGACACAAAAAGATGGTTGAAGGGGTACATACACTTTTCTTTAAGTAAATTAAGTTTTCTTTGAAAGGTGTTTTCAGTCTTTCCTATGACTTCCAAAAGACACGAGGTCCTCAGAGATAAGTGAGTTCATTCAATGATAAATGTGGGTCACCCCGTGGGCTTCTGCTGGACCACCTGTGCATGAGATTTCTGTGAGTTCAAGTGTGGCAGAGTGAGAAGATAAGTGACCTCATGCCTGCCCCACTGTGTTGGGCCTGCTAAGGATTAGGTGGAACCGCAGTGAGAAAATGAGGATATTTTTTTTCCAGTGATAGTTTTAAAGGCAAATAGTTTTGTCTACAGAATCTAATAATGATGAAATATGACTTGAACCCCTGGAGAGAATTCCAGGCCAAATTAACTCCCATTGGTAGTCAACTATAAGCTTTCAACATATTTACAAAATCAGTTCAGTGTATGCAGTTACACAGAAAGGCTCACTTCCAACATGAGGAGGTCTTATTAGGGGCAAAGATGCTATTATGGGCCCCAGACATTCAATTTAGACAGGAACTAATGCCAACATTTATGTTAGGATTGTATGAAAAATTGTATTTCTGTCTTCGTGTGAATAAGTAAGAGTACATGGGCTCAAAGAATGATAAGAATGATTTCTCGAACAAAAGGAGGAAAAAGAAGTTCTTAGAAGGAAGACTTTGCCCTAAGACAGAAGCATGCAGAATTAGGCCATGGTTAAATAATTGAACAAAGAGATTCTACTATTAGCTGAGAGAAACGGATAAGAAGGAGATGACATTTAGGAGTAGGAGATTAATGTGTGAAGAGTAGGAGAGCATCTATCGATCCCTTCCTATGTGCTACATGTTAGGGGTACATGTTAGGGTACTTAATACGTAAATACCTGATCTCATTTGATGATCATAAAAACCCATCACAGAAGTGCAGAGTAGGAGTTGAAGCACAAGATCTAAGGCAGCCTAAGCTCACATCCTGACCTCACAACTTACTAGCTGCACTGTCCTGAGCATTTTGTTAACCCTCACTTTTTGCTCATGAAAGTAAGTGCCTGCACCTCGTAGCTATTATGAGATTACATCAAATGCTGCTTGAAAAGCACATAGCTAGGCTTGTAAGTTCTCGATAAAAGCTAACTGGGATGAAATAATTATCATAGTTTTACAGATGAGGAGATGGAGGCTTGGGGAGGTTGAGGAACTTGTTCAAGACTGCACAGCTAATAAGTGGCAGAACCGGGACTTGAACTCAGACCTGTGTCCCCACAAAACCTCTATATGCAGCCCTACATCACTAGGTAGAGAAGGGAAGTGTGATGAGTCCTTTGCTTCCATAACTTAGGACTGGCCAGCCCGAATGTGGATATGCTCCATCAATCAGTGGGTTAATGCACTGGGAAAAAAACCAACAGTGGGGCAGTAAGTTCTCAAAAGTCCAGTTCTGAAACTTTAAAATCTAAGTTACCCTTCCTAGTGGTCTTATAACACATTCCTTTGTCTTTGACACCAGAGCCAGATTAATTGCAGACTCTGAAAGCCACACTGGTATAATGAGATTCTATAACTTGAGGAGTAAAAACAGCTACACCTTTTATTAGTTCTAGTTAATTGCTTGAGGCCGCATAAATACTCCTAAGTAGAAATTGTAGTGTATCCTTCATGCAGTCTTCCCTGACCCCATACTCTGCCTCTGATGCCCACATGAATTGTTCCTGAGTCCCTGGAGCTATAGCCATTTCATAGACTCATCTTTGCTTCAAAAGCCAGTTGGAGAGAGAAATGGTGGTTAGGAAGGCTGGAACCCAACCTCGGGTCCCAGCTGCTGCTGTTTCTGGTGATTCCACATGGTGTCACTGTTGAGAACAGGTCCCGCCCACGTATGTGGCTTTGCCCACCCTTGAAAGGAGGCCTTTTAGCTGCTTAAGATTTTAGCCTTGACCAAAGTGATATCCCAAACTTAGAATCCCTCTTGGATTTCCCTTCTGTGCTCAACAGTTTCTAGGAAGTATGCCTGCTGAGTTGGAATGGCAGGATGTGAGGTCTCGCCAGCCTTAGTCACGTGGTATGCCCTGGGCAGGTTTCTCCAACAGACCGTTAGGGACTGATGTTGATTCTGGGTCCCCAGCCAGGATGCCCCTCTTTCTCAGTGACCACTTTTTGAGGCCTGTAAAAAATATCTTAAGAATACCTCAGTGAATCAGAGAAGGTCTAAAAATAATGAGTCACCAAAGGAAAAAGTCAGGAAATTTTCTTTGCATCAGTCACCTTGTCCCTATTTACCATTGCTTCTCCGGTAACCAGCTCTGATGGTAAAGTAGCTGCTGGACTTTCCTTGCATGGCTAAGTGGTGCCCCTTCAGTAACTCTTCCCAGAGTAAAGAAAATCTGCAGGTTTCCCTCTGGGTCTTCACACACAGAGTTGCAGCCAGTAGCTTTTCAGGCAGGAAAAAATTAAGGCTTCACCACACTGTCATTGCTCTACATGATTGCTCATTTTTCCAAACTAGAAGTCGGTGTCCAGAATATAACAAATGGGACTTAGTATTTGACACCTTTGAACACTGAAAGAAGAATTGCACAGTCATAAGGAAGAGGGCTTGCTTGTCATGTCTGTGTGACCTGAGTCACTGATAGCTTAACCAAGAAGGAATAGCGATGTTGTGACTCTTCCCCAGAGCCATCCTGGAGATTGGATTAACACCACGTTGCTGACGAGGCGTAATTAACCTCACAGTGGATTGTGAAATGCTGAATCAGTTATTCAAATGCTATTTATAGTAGCCTTTATTTTCATGCTGCTTTTAATCTAGCCACTAAACAAAAGAAGAAAAAAAACCCTACAGCAAATGGAGTGTGACGTGCACAGGGTGCCCTAGCAGAGAATCGGGAGAATGAGTTAGAATGATCAGGAAGACCTCTCTGAGGAAGGGGCATTGAGGCTGAAGACAGAGGCGGGACCAATAGGCCAGTGGTTCTCAGCCAAGGGTGGCTTTGTCCCCTGAGGGACACTTGGCAATGTCTGCAGTCATTTTTGGTTGTCACGTTGAAGCAATAGAGGAGGTTGCTACTGGCATCTCATGGGTAGGGCCCAGGGATGCTGCTAAGCATCCTCTGATGTACAGAAAAGACCCCACAGTAGAGAATTATCTGACCCCAAACGTCAATAGTGCTGTGATGCAGGCTAAGAACTGGGAGGTGTATTCCAGCCGTGTGACAAGGTACATTGTTTTAGCCAAGAAATAACCAGAGGAAATACCCTCGGAAACAGCATAGTTTGTTCAAACTGATAATCCTGTGGTTGAGCACAGGTGTTGACATCTGGGGAAGTTTGGGGTGATTTTAGGAGAGAGGCCAAAGTCAAGTTGGGTAAAGAGAGAGGGTCAATCACTTGGGCCTTGAGGGGTCAGGCGGTCAAGGAAAAGTGTGGAGCTGACTTGGTGTAAGCTGGGGGGATGGTGATAAAACTGGAGAGGGCCACCATCTCTCGAGTTCTGCAGGCCATGGCCATGAGGAGCAGTGGACAGGGTTGCTAAATATTCAAGTTGTAAAGAAAGACCTTCATCTTGAAATTCTATATCTCGGCAGATGCTTTAATCATTTTTAACACTGTACCTTCTAAGAAAAAAATACCTGCAGGTGAAATTTTGGCCGGCAGAGCTTAAATTTGCAAGATCTGGGTCAGAGATACATAGGATTGACTCATTTCCTCACCTATAGAGAGAGGTGTTTGGACACTAGGCTCGCTTTTCAAGTCCAGGGCTACATGCGATGACTGTAGAGAACCGATCGCCCAGGTCCTCCCAGCTTACAGGTCGTTGATGTGCCACAACTTTAAGTTAGGGAGGGTCTTTCCTTCCACCTCTGCACTTTTCACTGCATCTTTCTCTGCACCTTCTCAACCCAGTAGTCAATTCCCAATGCACCATCGCCAAGACTGGCTTCAACAAGATGGAAGGAAAAGACAAAAATTCTCCTTAATCCCAGTTGATATGTGACTTTGCTTAGCACTTTGAATATTATTAAGTGTTTGAATTTCTTCCTGTGTCTTTTTCACCGAGATGACTGTCTTTCTCTTTCGTTGACAGCCTCTGCAGGACCAAATTGACAGCTCTTTAAAGGCGTCTGACGGAAAGCAGCATTAATTAAGTCATTGCCGGACTGTAATTGTGTTAAGAAGTAAAAATCTAATATGAGAAAAGGTTAGTGAGTCCTCTCTTGTGTCAGGTCTTCTACTTCTATGAATATTAATGTTCTTAATGAAGACAATCTTTGCCTCATCAAGCCGTTGTTCTGCATTCAGGTGCCAAATCCCCGTGCCATTGATTTGTTTTTAAAGAACAAATATGTCAGGAGAGAGTGACTGTCCTGTTTCTTATCAACATCATAGAGGATGCTTTTGTATTCCTGGAAAGAGTTTATAGATTTTGTGTGCGTGTGCAAGCTCTTGTGAAGGGAGAGGGATAATGACGTGCCGGCAGGGTAAATGAGTTACAGTAATTTAATATTGGTGTGCTGCGTTGATCGCATTACCTCCTTTTCTGTGTGTGTGAAAAATAGTCATGCAGTAGTGGGGTTGCAATCAGCAGTTCTAATGATAAAATAGAAATTCTCTCCAGAAAAAAGAGAGGCCTGCAGTTTAAGCATTGAAATGAGCTTGTGAGAGAATCTGATGCTTCTTTGCTGATGACCCTCCTCCTCTGATGGAGCAGATGATGATGATGCTGATGAAGGATGTTTCTTAAATACGCTGGGGACGCCGAGGAATCCAGCGGTAGGGCACTGAGGAATGCTGTGTGCCTTCCTTCTCTCTCTACGTTGGCATCTACCTCTATCTCTCTCATTGTTTACTCTCACCTCCGGCACAGATGAAATCTTAACTCTCTTCATCAGAATTCTTGGCCAACAAGTGGAACAACCCTCTTGTATGGTATCATTTGAATTCCTCTGTTCTACAAAGTCCAGGGTATCCTGCACCTGTGAAGAAGGTCAGCATTGTCAATACTTTTGCTGATGAGAGCCTGATTGTGAGTCAATAAATTGAGTTTGTACCTCACTGATGAGGACCTGTTAACAGAATTGAGTTGGGCTGATAGTAAAAGGGAAACGCCGGAAGAGTGAGTCAGTTATGGACGGTGTTGCTTGCGTACACAGGTCCAAGCTGATGCGGTTTTATGTGAGGGTCAAGGGCTCTGGGCTCCCTCCAACTTTCCACTCGCCACCTCTAGTGTGGCTCTTGTCCTCACGGGCCAAGATGGAGGCCGAAACTCCAGCCATCACCTTCGCTTTCAGAGTGGTATGTGGGTAGCTTCACATTCTCTAAGAAAAGAGGGCTAAAATATACTGTGATCATATATGTGCTAGGCAATTTGCCTTTATTATTTTATTTAATTTTTAAGTTACTATATGATATATCACAGTCTGTATTAGTTCTCTATTGCTATGTAAAAATTAATGCAAACTTTGTAGCTTAAAATGACATAAATTTATTATCTCACAGTTCCATGGATCAGCAGTCAAGGAATGGTCTAACTGGGTCCTCTGCTCAGAGTCTCACCAGGCTGAGATCAGGTGTTGGTGGAGGCTGTGATTCTCATCTGAGTCTCTGAGTCCTCCTCTGAGCTCACTGCTTGTGGACATAGTTCATTTCCTTGTAGCAGTATGACTGACACACCCCTTTTGTTGCTAGTTGTTGACCAGAAACTACGCTCACCTCCGAGAGGTCACCTGAAGTTCCTTGCCATGTGGTCCCCCTGTTCACAACATGGTGGTTTGCTTGCCTTCCAGGCCAGCAACATCATCTCTCTGAAGCTTCATCCTCTTTTAAAGGCTCTTTTGACTTAGTCAAACCCACCCAGGCTAATCTCCATTTGATTAATTCCAAGTCAACTGATCAGTAACTCATTACAGGAATGATATCCCTTGATATTCCCAGGTTCTATCCATACTCAAGGGGAGAGCATCATACAGAGGGTGTAACACCAGGGGGTGAGACTCTTGGGGGCCATTTTAGAATCATGCCTACCACACTTCACCTCTTTTACAAATATGGAAATTGAGGCTTATACAGACTAAGAAACTTATCTAAGTTTGCAAGTGGAGTAGTCAAGGGTTATGTCTATGTCTTTATGACTCCATATCCCATGATTATTTTGCGGGTGAGGTTATACTGCTCATTGTCAGTATACCTGGGGGGGTTAGCCGTGCCCTTGGTTTTGTGCAAGGTCCTTTAATCAAGTGTCTGTCAGGTATAAACTGTTCATTAATTCATTCAAGAAGTGTTTATTGAGGATCTTTTATTTGCTAAGCACCAAGTAGGGGAGACTGTGACGTGAGGCAATATGGAAGGATGGTTAAAAGGTATTGGGTCTCTCTGGATCCAGAAGGCCACAGTTTGGACTGGACTCTGTTGCATATTAAGGATATGACCCTCTGCAATTCACTTAACCTCAGTTTACTCAATTTGTAAAATGGGTGTGATAATAGTAGAACTTTGTTTAGAGAGTTGTTGAGTTGTATAGCTCGCAATCAACATTTGTAATTATTACGGAACATTTGTGTTCATATGGTCTGTTTTTGACTGCAAACTTTTGGAAGTAAGGGGTGGAGTCTGGAAACTCTGCTGTTGTACTATCAAGCCTTCCATCAAACAGCAAGATGTATCAAAAAATTAATTCTTCTTGAAGAGGATGCTGATAGTACACTTTTGCCATGAGGCAGATTTTTCCCATCTTAACACACACACTTGGGCATTTGGAATAGAGGGAAAAAATGGCACATTTTACTAGTTCTCTCCAAACACAGTGCAGACTGCTAAGCTGTTTCTTCAGAGGGGGAGAATCGAATTGGCTCCAGATTCCTTCTCGGCTGCCAGACCGTGGGAAGTGAGAGAGAATGTCAAAGCTGGCAGTTGACAAACAATGAGATTGTTCCAAAATGAGAAGGATTGGCCTAAGCAATATCCTTCACAAATGTTTTTCTCAGCTTTTAATGAAGAAGGAGGAGGGAAAAAAAATTCTACGAATCCTACCAAGATATTCTGGAGCACTGGGGTCACAATTTGCAAACATTTCAAGGAATGTACCAACTTTTAGTGGATAAGAAAAAAAATAATACATATGCAAGTAATACAAGTAATTAAAGAACTGTCCTTCTAAATCAAAATGAACAATAAGGATGGTACTAGAGTCTCCTTTGATACCCTCACTTACTTCTCTTCCCTTCCCCTAAAGAAACCACCATTATGAGTTTGAAATATGGCCTTCTAACCATTTTTGTCTTTAAATAAGTTGTACCTATGTTATATTCCCTGAGAAAATACATATAATAGTTTTGTTATTTATACCCAGAACTTACAGAATTGCTTGGACTTCTTTTTACTGTTATATAAAAGTATCTTATGTACATGCTCTGCAACTTGTTTTGTTCCTTCAGCAATCTTTCTGAGGTCTTCCCATGTCAGTACATATTGATCTTGCTCATTTCTTTTGACCTGCTAAATATCCTACATTTAATTCACCTATTCCCATGTTGATGGAGTAGATTGTTTCCAACTTTTCAGCATCATAAACAGGGCTATAATAACCATCTACTTGGAAAAGCATAGAAAGGGGCCTGCCTGTCACTCTTCCCTTTGCTCATATGGTGTCAGAGTATTGTCACTTAAAAGTTTTCCATTTCTGTTTTTTCTTTTTTTTTCTCCCAAATTGACCAATTGATAGCAGATTCATTCATTCCTTTAAATATTATACAGGAACAATATGTCAGGCCTTGTGCTGGGTATTGGGGACATCACATCCAGTAAGACAATCCCCCCTGCCCTCAGCAGCTCAAGTAATAAATTGTATGAGAGAGGCAAGCCCAGGGATTCTGATGGCACATAGTAGGCCATCTAACCCAGACAGTGGAGAGGTTAGGGTTAGAGAAAGTTCCCTGGGAGACAGTGGTTAATTTGATTCCACTCTTAGGGATCATCCTTTGAAAAGAACAGGTCATTCCTTTGAACCTGAACAGCAAAGACAGTCTGTAGATGGTCACGTGATCTTGTCTGCTGACTTCAACACACTGTAGATATCACTGAGGGTATCTATTGGTTGGATTATGATTTAAGGCTGTGCACGGAGAGACAAAAAGAGGAACCACAGGGAGAAGATGGAGTTGTGAATTATGCTGACCTAGGGTGTGTCTTGGAAATTAAAAAAAAATCATGATATGAGTGCATGCATATACGTGTGTGTGTGCATTTCAAGAGGGGATAAATCTGCTGCTCTTAGTTAATCTAGTGACTCTCTGAGCTAGGTTTCTAGTATCTGAGGATTCAAATTGTACCTTTATGATTAAAAGTCATTTTCAGTTTTCAGCCCCCAATTTCCTATCATAACCCTGGGGCCTCACTTTTCGTCTACCATGTTCTAAGACTGTAAGCTGTTTCTCTTCATTACTTCTAATTCTTAGACTGTGAGCTGTGCGTTTTTCCTGTGAGACTGCCAGTAGGTCGGGCCCATGCAAAGGCAGAAGGAGGAAGTCAAGGCCCCGACATGGAAGTGGGAAAATCCAAATACCTTCTTTGTAGGACTTGCTTCCACAGTCATTGTTACTCCTGCTCTGACCTCAAAGTCTGGCAAATCAAAACATCATATGGGCTAAAACCCCCATGTGCTAAAATAAAATGATTTTTTAAATGAGAGAATGTCAAATATGGATCTATGTTTTGAAAATTCCTTCCCTATTTTGAAAGGGCTTCAGTGTTGTCTCACATTTGTGAACTTTCTTGAAAGAAAAAGCGTGTTTTCAATGAAAAATTGGAGAAAATGCATTCTGTGGTGGTGTTGTTTTGTGAACTCTAGCTAAAATAGAGTGGAAGTAAAATCAAAACAAATGTCTCCAACAAGAGGTTTTTGAACTTTCTTTTCCCTTACGTTCTGAAAAGTTAATTCAAAGTAAACTATTTGCCTTTAAGAGGGGGTAGTAGATATCTTTGGAAAAGTAATATTTCAAAATGTAAATATGTACATTTTATACATGTAAGTAAAAAAGTCAGGATGAGTGGGAATTTGTTTTTGAAATAGAAGTTGTATTATATACTAAATTGACTCTGGGGTTCACCAGTTAGAGATCAACTCACCTGGTAGACATTGACTCACCAGTTAGATTCCAACTAGTAGTGCTTGTAGTGCTTGTAGATGGATGAGCACTAAAATAATAATAATAGAATAAGTGCCCATTTAGATAAAAACACATGGAATTTTCAAGAAGAACATCTATTACAAGTCAGGGAATTAAAAAAAAATATCCCGTTTTCAAATGTAAGATGAGGACTTCCATTTCCAAAAAGATAGAGTAGATGCATTTTTTCCTATTCTTCCCACTAAGCACAACTAAAGACCCTGCACATTATATATATATATATATATATATATATATAACATAAAAAGACTGAAAAGTGAAGAGAAGAAAGCAAAGAGAAGGAAACAGAGCAGCTAGGGACCTCGGGACTCAAGAAATGATGTGGTGAGTTCCTTAGTTTTCTTTTCGCTTCATGCATCCCAGACTTGGAGCTGAAGAAGCCAGAAACCCAGAAACACCAGCAGGTGCAGGGAAAAAAGCCCCAACAAAACCCTGCTCTCTCTAGCCAAAGGACCAAGAAAGGGGCAGCCTAGTAAGGTAGAAAACTTTTAAATAACCACCACCAAAAGAAATGTGGCACAAACACCACCTACAGCAGCAAAGGCCAACGGGAAGCTGAGATGTCCATTCATGAGGCTGTAATAAGGTGCCCCAAAGCCCACACCTGATTGGGGTCAGAGGTGGCCCCTGGGAGAGTCAGGACTTCCACCGCTGCCCACCAGTAACAGTTCCATCCCTCTCCCCTGGGGGTGTCAGTGAGGCCCAGTGGAGAACTAGAACTCTCACCCACCCAGCAGTGATGAGGAGCCCTAACTCCCCCTTTCTGGTATCAACAGAGACTGAGCAGGGAACCTGGACTTTCATGTGGGGGCAGGAGGAAAGTAGCTACAAAAGGACATTGCCATGAGGTATCCTTGTGATGTCGGAAATGTTCCATATTTGACTGCATCAATATCAGTATGCAGGTGGTGATATTCGCTATAGTTTTGCGAGGTGTTACCATTAAGAGAAACTGGACCAAGGGTACATGAGATTCCTCTGTATTATTTCTTGCAACTACACGTGAGTCTATAATTATCTCAAATTAAAAGGTTTAACTTAAAAAATGCAAAATGAAAAATTAAGTTTGCTATTTTCTGGTCTTCATTCATCATCTATTTTCACATTCATTTATTTATTCACAAAGGCATTTAGCAAGAACTTACCAGGCACCAGGCAGTGAGGATCCTAAAATGTGTAGTTTCAGTTTTTGCTCTCAAGGATTTATTAATCTCTATAGGAGACACCAATATGTAGAGCAATAAAAAAGAAAAAAAATCCTACTTAAAATAAAAGTGGATTATTTGGAGGCTCCATATTTTATCACCCCAATCAACTGGTAAGGGTCAAATGGCCAAAAAAAAAAAAAAAAAAACAGTCACAGGACAAAACCATCCATATGGTGGATAATTGGGACATATTTGTATCTTGCATTTTGTAAGCATCATCATCTTTTTTCATCTTGAAATGGTTTAAGTAACATATTTTCAAGGTTTTAGGCTATGCTGGCTCATTTTACAAAGTACCACTTCTGCTGCTTCTTGTTCTGACCCAAACTGCTAAGGTCATCCATCCACTTTGCATCCTGATCATCACTCTTTCCCGTCAATGCCGGGCCGTACAGGGCAGCCCCTGGAGCTCATGCAGGAGTGCAAACCCTCCCCAGTGTGACTTCAATGGAAGATCAGAATAAGGGAAGGGAATCTCCACAAGCCACTCTAAGGGAAAATCCACTTTCATCTCATCCTTGTCTTTTCTCCCTGTTTGCGTCAGTGTGTTTCCACAGCTCATAGCAATCCCTCCCTTGGAAACTTAGCATCTCTTCTCTCATGTGGGAACTATTTTTACAGTGGTTTTTGAGTTTGTGTTGTTGCCAGATTTAACGTAATGTAGACCAATGTTTCCCAAATTCATTTTTGCACGTTGGTGACAGTCTGTGACAAAGTTTTTACAGATCTTCAATGAAATAAAGGAAATAAGAAAAACACAGGATACATTTTACAAGCCAAATGTATTCAGTGGAAGGGTGGTCCTTGATAGAGATATTATTTTTCCTACTTTAGGCGGTGTTCAAAATGACTTCTCTTCTGTGTAAAGGTGTTTATGTTGATGGTGATTACATTTGGCTTTTTAATGATCCTACTATGAAAATCAAAACTTCTCCCCTTTCCACCCCTTTCCCCCACCTCTGTTGATGGCTTACCCCTCCCTTCTCTGCAACTTATCTGTGGTTGAAAACAATTAGCTAAAATATTGGAGACTATGAATACACATTTTTTATAGGCAAGAAAACATGATAGTAGAGCTTTCTGAAGTTCCATGGCAAACTAGGAAATGCTCATGTACTGTGCACCCTCCCCCGCCCCCGGAAAGTCATACAGCACATTTGTATTTATAGACTCTGAAAAGTACTGATGCAAAGACACTTTTAACCTTGTGTACTATTGAAGTTTCTTAATTAATTGAACCATAGTATCCTTATATTTCCTATACACAATATGTATTTGGCCCACAGGGTGCATTTGGGGAAGTGCTGCCATAAATGAAATATGATATATTTGGGTGGAGAAAATAGTCGGAGGAAGAAATTTGGATAAGCTTAGTCAGACAAACATTTATGGAAGCACTGCGTTTGGAACAAGCTTATTTGAAAGTGAAAAGGCACTTGGTTTGGCTGCAGGAAGTGGCCAAATACAAAGATAAAATTAATCTATACAAGCCGCTGCAAACAGACATGCCAAATGGTTCCAGGCAGCTAACCTGAACGTGTGAAATAGACAAGGATTACTATTGGGGAGTGGTAGGGAGTGTGGTAAACTAGGAAGCACACTCTCTGCTGCTCATATTCAGTGAATCGTCATCATTTAAGAAGGTGGGAGCAGATCTTCTGGATTGTGAAGAGAAGCCAGATCCAAATTTTTCATGCAAATCTCTTTTTAAATGTTGACAATTCAAAGCTAAAAGCAAAATGTGAGCCATATATATATATATATATATATATATATATATATATATATATAAAATTACATATATGTATGTACGTATATACATATATACTATATATATTTATGGGTTGCTAGTTTAAAACCTATGATCCATTCTTTCTTAGGGAAATTGTTGCTGAAATTATCTGACATATAATGATAAGTATAATGAAATGTACTATATCAAAAATTGCACTGGTGTTGGGGGTATAAAGCATCCTAAGCAACAATGAATTTTTAGGTTCAATATCCATTTAGGCTAAGATGGCACTGTTTTGAATTTTCTTTCCCAAGGAGGTCATGTTAATGACCCTTTTGTTGAAAAACGGAATCCACCTAGCTGCCTGCCACACTCTCTACTTCCCTGTCTCTCTCTCTCTTGTTCTGGGCTCACCTCCTGGGTCCTCCCTGCAAAAAAAAATGTCATCCACGTGTGCATCTGCTCTTGGTGTTGCAGCTTGTGGAGCATTAGCTTTGGGCAGACAGGAAGATTTAGCTGAGGTTTTGTCAGCAGCAGAGAGAGAATTCTGAGATTCCTTATCATGCCTGGCCTATGAGTTGTGCAGGGGTCACAGCACACAGATTGCATTTGTGCCTGAGCGTTTTTAAAATAACTGCCACAACACCACCCGAACCCCAAAGAGGGCGTACAACTCTCAGCCTTGGATCAAATTGAACAAGTTTTAAAAAGTTACGCTCCTCTAGGTGGTCACAAAGCACTGAGCTGATCTCCCTGTGCTATGTGGCTGCTTCCCACTAGCTATCTATATGACGTTTGGTTGTGTATGACCACCTAGAGGGGTGGGATAGGGAGGGTGGGAGGGAGACGCAAGAGGGAGGGGATATGGGGATATATGTATACGTATAGCTGATTCACTTTGTTATAAAGCAGCAACTAACACACCACTGTAAAGCAATTATACTCCCTAAAGATGTTAAAAAAAAAGTTATGCTCCTAGTCATGAAAATTAATCTCCATAATGTTATTAGGAATTATCAACATTGTCATTTTTAACTGGCACCCACCCCCCACCTAGGTGGATGTAAAAATACACAAGGGTGATTTGAATTGAAAGGGTGGTTATTGCGTATTACCGCTCTCTAAATATTCATTTTTGAGAGTATTTGCTTCCAACATCTAGAAGTTCCCATAGAAAGAGGAGGATGTTTTCAGTGTATGCCAGTACTTCTCATCTGAGGGGGATTTGTTCACTCCTCCATCCACCCAGCCCTCCTGGGGCCATTTGTGAAAGGCTCGAGACAGTTTTGATTATCATATCGGGAGGAGGGATGCTACTGGCATCTAGTGGGTAGAGACCAGAGATGCTGCTAAACATCCTACAGTGTGCCGGACAGCCCCACAGCAAAGACTTCTCTGGCCCAAATGTTGGTAGTGCAAAGGGTGACAAACCCTGGCACATGCCAGGTTGAAGGGTTGCTGCTTTGAATTAATACCATACATAGGGTGAGTTGCCTTCGAAGCTGGCAGAGAGGTGTTTTCCTTGTCCTGCCATCCTTGCCAGATTGGCTGGCGCCCTACAGAACCACTGTCTCATTTCAGCCTGTAACCCATCTTGATCTAAGTCCTTTGCAGGAGATTCATATGGTGAGATAAATGTGCGGTTGTTGCCTGGGCCACCATGTCGCACTGCTGCTTCTCTGAACGTGTGGGAACCAAAGACGTTCTCTTGAAGGAAGGCTGTGTGCTCTGACACTATCACTTGAAACACTTCATTGTAAATAAAGTCCTAAAAAATTGGCCAAGGTGCAAGACAGCCTGCACTTACTCTCTTTCTAGCTATTTACTGGGATCTACTAGGTCAGACAGAAGTAGGAGGGAAGGAACCAGCAGGACACAGACACACAGATGTGGCCCTTGCCCTCATGGGTCTGATGGTCTACGCCAGCAGTTGGCAGACTTTTTCTGGAAAGGGCCAGATAGTAAATAATTTAGACTTACGGGCCATATGACCTCTGTCAGAACTACTCAGCTCTACCTTTGTAGCAAGAATGTAGCTGTGGACAACCCATAAACAAATGGGCGTGTCTTTGTCCTTACCAACCTTCATTTAAAGAAACAGGCCCCCGGCTAGATTTGTCCCAGAAGCTGTAGTTTCCTGATCTTTGGTCTACATGAGTGAGATAGATGTTATTCAGATGAGTACTTGATTAATTGTATTTTTTCCACCTTTCTGGTATTCTATTCTCCCGTCTGTTTGCATGATAATTCCTTTGCTATACTTAGATCTCAGGGTGAATGTCCCCTTCTCAGAAAACTTGTCCCTAGAAGTGTCCCTCTCTTAATTGTCTGTCACATCATTCTACACTGTGAACTTCATGCTGCGTATAAGCCAAATTATCTTGTTTATATCTTTGTTAAATTTGTTTCCCCTTGCAGAAAAACAGCAACATGGTCTGTTTTTTTTTTTTTTTTTGCGGTAGGCGGGCCTCTCACTGCTGTGGCCTCTCCCCTTGCAGAGCACAGGCTCCGGACGCGCAGGCCCAGCAGCCATGGCTCACGGGCCCAGCCGCTCCGCGGCACGTGGGATCTTCCCAGACCGGGGCACGAACCCGTGTCCCCTGCATCGGCAGGCGGACTCTCAACCACTGCGCCACCAGGGAAGCCCAACATGGTCTGTTTTGACACTTATATCCTGACCATGGGGAATAGTGCCTGGCACAGAGCAGGTGCCCCCCACCACACACACAGCCTATAAAGGAAGCTTACAAGAACGTACCTAACAGTAAGACTTGACCGAGTTTGGGGGCTGGGGGAATCAAGTTGTACACGTGGTTACTACAGACTGTCATTTGAAGGAACTACTAATGGCATTAGCTAATGGATGAATATTATGTTCCAGGCAATATTCTAACCATTTACGTGACAATGTAATGAAAAACTAATATCATTTCCCATTCTATAGGTGAGAAAAGGACTGAAAGATCAGTGACTGGCTTGAGGGTACTCCGGAGTCTGGTTGCAGTCAAGGAAGTACAGTTCCTGCTCTTAAACACTATCACATGCGGCCTTCACAATATGCCTCACCAACAATATAAAAATTCAAACAAACAAACGAACCCCAAACGTGACTGTACTAAAAAAGTTTATTTGTTTGATCACACTGTTCTAGTGTCGTAGAAAGAGGAACCTAGTAAAAACTAGTAAAATTTCAGAATGTGAATGTCCCCCTTAGGATTGATTTTGGGCAACTGGAATCCTGAATCTTCCAATGCCTAGGGTGAAATTGGGTCCGGTGGTCTTCAGGCTGTGGGGAGGGTATGTCACATCCTTCTGTATGGGGCTGGTTTTTGCAGCAGGCACAGCAGCTCAACACACAGCTGCCCTGCTGTCCTGTATTTCTTTGGGTGAGGAATTAATCCAGTGAGGATGCAGCTTTATGGGGCAAGGCAACAAATGCGCCAAATATTTTTTGCCAAAAAAAATATGTGTTATGTTTACTGTCAAGTACCTGTACATGAAACAAGACGTTGTCCCTGACCTGAAGAGCTACCAAACCAGGAAAGGGGTGAAAGCAGGCTGCCTTGAGGTACAGCCAGGGGAACAGAAAGGAGGGGGAGATTCAGGGGATCAGGGATTAGCGCATCTGTGTAACAAAATGTGTTAGATCGGGGCCAGAGTATGACGTTTTGAGGGGCACATGGCATTAGGAGAAGGTGATCCTGCAGGACCTGAGTGCCCTCCTGAGATGCCATCTGGACGAGCCCCAGTGGGACCACATCTTGTCTTAATACTCACGATCTAATCAACACCGAAGGCTCACTCAGCATGGGGCACCGTCCTAGGTGTTTTACTGTATTATCTCACTGTTCTCACAACAGACCTACTATTATTATCCCCATTTTCTGGATGAGGAAACTGAGATTTGTAGGGGTTAAATAATTTTTCCAAAATCACACGGGAGAGCCATGAATGGAACTCAGGTAGATTGGCTTCCGGTTGCACGCTCAAACCTGACCCCATCCCCATTCTGTAGAAAACGAGGCTTCGAGAAAGGCAGCAACTTCTCTGAGATGTGAACCTGGATTTGAGCCCAGATCTTTATGATAGAGAAGCCCATGGTCTTTTCATCACCCTAAGAAAGTAGCTCATCTGGTTTTGTTGGCTTGAGAAGGGGAGGGGAGGAGATAGATCTTGTTGGATAGATCCAACAAGACTCAAAAACTGCCTGGATCTGGGCAGAGAGGCATAGGAAAGGGAAGCTTTCACTGGTGAGTGCCTCGTATCTTGGACGTGCCATTTTTCAGCGATAAAGGAGGCAAATGGAATAGTTTGGACAATTAAGGCAATTTTTTTTTTTTTTTTTTTTTTTTTTTTTTTGCTATATGCGGGCCTCTCACTGTTGTGGCCTCTCCCATTGCAGCTCCAGATGCGCAGGCTCAGCGGCCATGGCTCATGGGCCCAGCCGCTCCACGGCATGTGGGATCCTCCCGGACTGGGGCACGAACCCGCGTCCCCTGCCTCAGCAGGCGGACTCTCAACCACTGCGCCACCAGGGAAGCCCCAAGGCAATTTTATTAGTAGTGTTATTGATCATAAATAACCTCACGCAGGCATTTTCTTCCCCCAGAACTAGCTACTAACTTCAGGGAGGCCATCCTTCTTCTAGTCATAGGTCATATACAGTATTTCAAGTCCGAGGGCATACTATTTGATCACAAATCCTGACCTCTAGTCTTGAAGACAAATGCTCTGAATTTTAAAAGCCTAGCCTACTTCTGGAAATATTTAAAGCCAACCATTTCATTAAATAAGTCCCAAATATCCAAACAGTATGACTGGGATAATACGGAATTATTTATAAAGATGGCTTGTTCTGAGCAGCGTATTGTGCTAAGGAGATGGAAATCCTACCTTTTCTCCTCATTCACTTACTGTGATTAGAACCAGTATATTTCAGATGTATCAGAGAGGGATAAAAGGTAAAGTGGATTTGGGGCCACAGCTCCCCTGTGGGCTATACTGATTATGTGATGGGTCTCTTGGTTGCTTTTATGCAAGATACAGCTTTTGGATAGGCTGTAGCACATTTTCGCCTCATGACCGCTGAATTCTTGGATTTAGAACTGGCTTGGTTCATCTTGTATAACTGAACCTCTTTTATTTGGGCTGCTTAATTCTTATCATTTTTGGATGTAATCTTTTATCTAATGATAAAAAATAATGCTTAAGCGGCTCAGGCTAGAATCCATTTTATTTTCCAAACCAAGAACTCTTTTTAATCTTACCTTAAAACTGGAAGGTTTGATGAACCATGCTTTGCACTGATCTTGGGATTAAAAGATTCATATACATGTACTGGCTTTCCAAGCCTTAGAAGGCCTGACCCCTACTTACCTCTCTAGCTTTATCCCACACTTCCTCTCTTGTTCTTTCCAGATTCCAGCCACATGGCCTTCTTCCATTTCTTTGAGTCAGCAAAACTCCTTCCTGCATATTCTGTTTTGTGGGGGCTGAGAAATACTCTTTGCGCTGCCTCATCCTGATCTGTCCCAAATAACCCTTTCAGTGATGGCCTAATGTTACCTCCTCCAGGAAGCCCTCCCTGACATCTTTCTTCTCCTCAAAGTTGGATCATTTTCTCCTGTTTCATATTATCACTGCACTAATTTCTTCTCCTCTATAGAACTTACATCAATTAAAATTAAATATGTATTTGTGTTATTATTTATAAGTGTTTGTTTTTCCAAGAGGCTACAAATTCCCTATGGACATGTTATTCATGGTATCTCAGTGCCTATAACAGTGCTTGACACATAGTGGTTGTTTTTTGGGTTTTTTTTAACATCTTTATTGGAGTGTAGTTGCTTTACAATGGCGTGTTAGTTTCTGCTGTATCACAAAGTGACTCAGCTATACCTATACATATATCCCCATATACCCTCCCTCTTGCATCTCCCTCCCACCCTCCTTATCCTACCCCTCTAGGTGGTCACAGAGCACTGAGCTGATCTCCCTGTGCTATGCCGCTGCTTCCCACTAGCTATCTATTTTACATTTGGTAGTGTATATAAAGTGGTTGTTTAATAAATAAGAATAAATAAGTGAACAGTGAATGAATAATTGGTTAATCAGTTGCCTAATTCTGTTAATTATGATTGGGAGATGTTGCTGAAAGGCAACTCAAGATCTTCAGAACTCCGACTCTGAATTTTGATACTTAATTCTGAGGTTTACATAAAATTTCTACATTATTTTATGCAAGCATATTTAGTATTTTTTTCAAACTTAAAAAAAGAGTTTAATCAAATCTTCTGAAACCTATTGAGATGCTCCTCAATTGCATATAATCTATTCATTAAAAGCGTAATATGCCATTGAAAAATCAGAAAATATTAATTATGGCAGCATTACCCAAAGTGCTTTGTGGAACATTAGTTTTGGTGGATGTTAGAGGAAAAAGAGTCATATGATCAAGTGCAATTGGTTGGGAAATTTTTTTTTTTAAGTTAGATTTTGTTTGTTTTAGCAAAGGACTTCTAGAGCCTTAAATACACTAATTTGCATTATGAAAACCAAAGAGAGGGATTTAAAATGAAGTGTTTTCTAAATATGTTTGACCACAGAGAATTGCCTGGTCATAGACCATCTTTTGTAAATGCTGATATGTGTAAAGAAAGGCAGGTTATATATCATGTTTATGCCTGCTTTGGGAGAAAGAACTGCATTGGTTTTTTATAAAGAAATTCTTCCTCTCGCACAAACCAAACTATGCTTTTAGGAACTGTGCTTCCTTCCTTGCATTGGCATGCAACTTCCAATTAAATGCCAGCTCTGTTTTATGGATTGAGCATCAATAATAACTATCACTGGAATGAAGGTCTGGAGTTCCCATTGTCATAATTCCACACTGAGCTCTCATTGAAAGTAGGGATGGGCAGTGAGCTTAGGGATATTTAAGAAGTGCAGTCAGTGTTTTAAATGACGCTGTTGATGGGGCAGTAGAAGCAAGGAGGAGCAATATTCAGATCTGGGAAAATAATCAGACTTCGAAATATAGCCTCAAAACTGGACAATTGAGGAAAACTTGCAGGGGTTATCTTCTTTTTTTTTTTTTTGCGGTACGCGGGCCTCTCACTGTTGTGGCCTCTCCCTTTGCGGAGCACAGGCTCCGGACGCACAGGCTCAGCGGCCGTGGCTCACGGGCCCAGCCGCTCCGCGGCATGTGGGATCTTCCCGGACCGGGGCACGAACCCGCGTCCCCTGCATCGGCAGGCGGACTCTCAACCACTGCGCCACCAGGGAAGCCCAGGGGGTTATCTTCTAAAGGAGAAGAATAATTCAGAAGTTCAAACAGAGAGCTGATGTTAGCATGGGTGCTGGTAAAACGCAAATAACTTCAAAATAGCTCATGTCTAAAACCCAGAAGAATATGGGTCTGTGCCAATATGCACTTGTTAATCTGCTGAGAATAACATTTCTCTTGTATTTAATGACTGGAGGGTGTGACTCATGAATTTGATGGTTAACAGGGTAGTCTTGTAGCCTCGGGTATTTTTACCCATCTAAGCAGAAAGGGGAAATATTTAGGGTATAAAAAGGACATGCATTTATAATAAAAATAGCATGAGGGTTTGGTGGATGGGGTATCTCTGTGGAATACAGAGTTAAACAGATTACCATATGTTCCCTTCAGGAGCATTTGAAAAATGAAGACCAAATGTGTTTTATAGAATGATGTTCTTCATAATGCAGATAGCCACTGATTCGAAGCTGCAGCTAAAATAAATGTGATACCTTTTGAGTGCTATTCACAGACACTAGTGACCTATCAATTTCCCTATCTCGGGAAAAGCGACCTGGAGGATGACAGCTCACTCCCAGAAGAGTGGTTGATATACGTTAAGTGGCTGTGTCTCTGCTTCTGATTATTAATTGTGGCTAATATAAAGCAAACAGATGTCCCCAGCCTGTGCAGACGCTTCTTGGAACAGGGAGGTCTTCAGGCATCATGGAAAGAGGCCCTGTTGCAGAGTTAGAAGTTCTAGATCTGGGTTTCTGGCTGCATGGATATACCTTGAGGCCAAGCATGCTTAACCCTCAGAGACTCGCACATTTCAGGCCCTGGGAGGGGTCCTTCCAGTGTGTTGCCATGGTGATATGTATCTATTAACATCTGTGAAAGTAAAGTGTTTTAAACACAGTTAGTTAAGATGCCGTCTTTTCCCACTCTTACTTCCCTTTGAATTAGGTGGCATTAGAATGGCCATTGTCATTTTAAGGTCTGGTTATAGGAAATATGAGATGATTGATTTATTGAGTGCTTAATGTAATATCTTTATGTCCTCCTCTGTCACTTTTATTTATGGTTAAGGTACAGCCGGTGTCCTGGTGTAGGAGTGACTTCTAGGAACACTCCTATAACCACTGTGCCAATAAACCCAGTGCTATGGTGGGGAGGTGCAAAGTCAGTGGCAGTCCTCCAATGTGAATATATCCTGAAGTGTCTGCGCCACCAGTGGGCAGTAGAAGAGAAACATGGTTTAGCATATAAGGAGTCAGAAGCTAGTCTGTGGAGTATGCTTCTGAATACCAGCTATGTACACTAGTGGAGGATTTGACTCTTATCAACACTTCGTCCAGTTGGAAGTTCTGTTCTTTCAGGAGTATACTCATTAATACAACATACATAATTACAGATGCACCGTATATTATTTTTAATGGAAATTTTAAAAATTATCTTAATTTCACTGTTTAAATTTCTTGCTGACTTGGCACAAAATTCTAGCATAGATGAGATAACATAAAACTCAGAATACACCATTAAGTAAGAACATCAGTAACAAACCGGTAACCGGGAGTCCTTAATTCAAAGAATTTAAGATTAGTCACTACACAAAAAACTTGAAATTTCTCTAAAATTCTATAGTTCACCTAGGGAAGAAACTTTCCCAAATTTGACAGTTATCCTAAAAATTTATAGGATATTACCAATAATGAGTTGTAAAGCTTGCATAAATATTTGTAAACTACCAATAATAGAAAAGATTTTGATCAACCATGCTAAGGGAAAAAACTAAGTAATTTTTCTATTTTCTCTATAGAAAAATGTTTTATAAAAGTCTTTGTCTTGATGAGATAATCAAAGAGCATGAAGCAAAAAAAAAAAAAAAAGAAAATGTAAGAAAAGTATTTTAGAGATGTCAGGCAGTTAATAAAATATTATTTGCCCAGATTTCGTGATTTTGTGGTTTGCTAGCTTTTTAAAATTTATAATTTATCCTGATTTTTTATTCTAAATAGATATTCACTTTTTAATCTAATTTTGTATCAGTAATCCAAGTTGAATAAGTTTTATAATCGACAAACCTGACTCTCTCCCTGCAGCTGTGTGGCATTAAAATACTTTATTCATGTCGGCCTCAGTTCCCTCACCTGTAAAATGGGGAGATAATAATGCCAGCAGAGTGGTTGTGAAGAGAACATTGAGAGGATAAAGCATGGGAAAGGGCTTGCATGACAAAATTTGTGAACCCAGAATTTGTACAGAGCCTACGAAGGCTGGAAAGAGACCTAAGGTGCCAGGTATCTTAGAAGCTCCTTGGTAGTTGTCTTCAAGTTCTTCCTTCCTTCCTCATCCTTGCCCCACGTTGCACCTTCCTAAGAAGTAGAAGGCGGGAGTGAGGTTGAAGTCACTTCTGTGGTTTCTTCTGCAATGCATAGTCATGGAAGATTGGGGTTTCCATAGCAGCATTAAAAGCAGTCCTAGTACCCAGCTGCTGGCTTTGTGGGTATCAAGAGGCAGAGTGTGGAGCATCTATGTTATTGCCAGTGCAAATATGGCAGGCATGGCTCTGGAACCAGCTGTTATGGATTCATCCTGAATCAGTAAGTGGTCCTGAAGCCAATAGTTCCAGGGGCAGCTTCCTGATTCTTCATATTTCTGATGTTTGCAGAGGTTGCAGCTCCCTGGCAAGTCAGTTCTGCAGTGTGGTTTCAGAAGTCACACCTAGAAGGTGACACTGCAATCCCTCCAGCAATCGTTAAGTGCCTCAGTGTACAAATATTCTCTGCGACTACATCTGGACTGATGCAGGATGATAGGCAGATGGTCTAATGCAGTGCCCAGCCTTCCCTTACCATAGTGCAGAGTGGGGGAGAATCAGAGTTCAGACATGGCCTGGAAGCTGCAAGGATCGCTGTTGGGGCTTTGTGTGTTGTGGTGAGAAGAGGCACCTTTAACTCTCATGACCAAGATAAATGAGGACATATAATCGCGTATCCATACAGATAAGTAACCGTGGCCAGTGACCGGAAACTCCATCTCTGGAATTTAAGATTCAACCTCAAAGAAAGGGAGGAAGTGAGAGACCCTGAATCAATTACGTTCCTACCACCTGGCAGAACAGGGCTTGAAAATGAAATTAAATTTAGGGTTAGGAAAATAAATGTATTATTTGCACTCCTGAGTATATGGATTGAGCTCAGCCCACTGCAGGATAAAAGCTTCCGCATGCTGAGGGTTAATAACATGTGCCCGTTACGGTGCTTCGCTAGGTTGCAATACCTTCATCCCACTTACTCCTCACAGCAGCCCGAGGAGGTGGGCTGTTATTGCCTCCACTTGACTCCTGAAGGAAAGGAGGATGTAGAGCAGGAAGGTTATCCGGTGGCCCCAGCTCCCAAGGAGCCGAGTCCGAACTCAGATTTAGGATTCGCACAAAGGGCATTAGGGACAGCGTTTCAGGCAGAGAAAGAAGTATGAGAAAACGATTTGGAAAGGGAAGGAGAGTTGGTTGGGTCTGGAGCAGTCATGACCCTGTTGCCTGGGAAAGGGTGTGAAACTCTTTCTGAGAGAATCATAGAGTGAGAAGAGACTGTAAAATGGGATGGTTTTCACTCCTATTATGAAGATTCTACAAGTTTATATAGATCAAGCACTTAAAACAGTGCTTGGTACATAGTAAAAGCTCATGAAATCTTAGGGCATTTTTCCCCCACTCATTTTCAAACCATATGTGCCCAAGGCTCACTCATTTATAATACCAATTTCATCATTATTGCCATATCCAAGTAACTTTTGGTAATACTAATATTATATTCACTTAATATTTTTATTTAACTCGAATTGTCCTAAGTAATAATATCAGTGATATAAAGAATGTGCAAATTAATTTTTTTCTAACGTCTATTTTGTCATTCCTTAGCAACTAAAATTAAAAAGTTGTGTATTCCTCAAAATTTTCTGTGTCTCCCCAATGGGATGGGCATTACACCTTAAGAAACACTTGGGTGAATAATTGTTTTCATGTTCACTTTCACTTATTTTATTATTAACTCCCTAATTTACTAATTCCCCTAGTTACTTGTTCGATTACTCGCTGAGTCATTCCCTAATGAAATCGTTTTTCAACAGTCATTTACTGAGCACCTCGTGTTCTCAGGCCCTGTGCTGGATGCTGAAGGGATACAGATACCATGTGAGTTATTGCCCTGGGGAGTTCATAGTCTAAGAGGGAGGGAGCCCACCGTGCAAACAAGCAATTACAGCACAATATTACAACTACCTGAGACAGGTGTGCTGCAGAAGTTCTGGGAGCCTGGGGGGAGTCCGTGCTCCTGCAGCCTGAAGATTCTCCAAGGGCGTGAATGTAGCCTCCCCCTCCTGACAAAACAACAGTGCTCCTGATGCAATCACTCCTGGCTGTCGCCAAGAGTGTGAATGTCAGCAAGGAAAGCCTTCCCTGTTGAATTAAGACAATGGAGAAAGTGCAGGAGGAAAGGATCCTGGCTGAAAATGAAGATGCTTCATTCAGTCTTTCCTTCCTTCCTTCCTTCTGTCAACACACAGTTACTGAGCACCAGCTATGTGCCTGACCCTGAAATCATACCCTCTGCCATCATGGAGTTTAAAATCTCTCATGGGGGGCTTCCTTGGTGGCGCAGTGGTTGAGAGTCCGCCTGCCGATGCAGGGGACGTGGGTTCATGCCCCGGTCCGGGAGGATCCCACGTGCCGCGGAGCGGCTGGGCCTGTGGGCCGTGGGCGCTGGGCCTGCGCGTCCGGAGCCTGTGCTCCGCAACGGGAGACACCACAGCAGTGAGAGGCCCGCGCACCGCAAAAAAAAAAAAAAAAAAAAAAAAAAAATTCTCTCATGGGGGCCAGATGTTATGCCACAAACAATCACACAAAGAACAGTTTACTTACGATAGTGACAATTGCCAGGGAGAACATGGGTAGAGTTTGAGAGCATCTAGAAAACTCAAAGTAGACTAAGGAGTTAGGGGTGTCAATTCTGAGAATGTGAAATTTAAGTGAAGGAAGATCCAAAGAATGAGAAAGAATTAGCCAACATACGGGACTGGGGACAGTAGTGTTAGAAAAGCAGTGTTATGGCCAGAAACATCTTAGTCATATGGAAGGGCTTGAGATGGGATGAGATTGATGGCTTTGAGGAACGCAGAGACCTCCTCTTTTCTGGATGGTAGTAAAAGATCTCGAAAGGGGGATACAGGAGATGAAGCTGGTGGGGGAGGGTGGCGCAAAGGATGTTCAAGGTCACCTGGGATGTTGTAGGCAATGTATTGTCCACTTTTATCCTAAGTGAAGTGACGATTTTAGGCAGGGAAGCCCCCCAACTAGATTTACCTTGGCAAACTCACTCTGACTGCAGTGTGGAGAATGAATTGGCAAGGGTGTGAACTTGAGCTAAGTGCTCATATCAAGGGTAGGAAATATAAAAAAGAAGGGTGATGAAAGTGATGAAGCAGTGGAGAAAACATTCTGAATAATTCTATAAATGAATTAATTGCCGAGGTGATTCTCCCAGAGACCAAGGAAGGTGAGGGTTCTGTGGAAACCAATGTCACAGTAATATTTAGAGTTCCCTTTGAATTTCATGCTGTCAGAAGAGCATGGGCTTTGGACCAGAGCAGACTGAGATTCATATCCTGCCTTTATTTCTTGGACAGTTTGACCTTCACCTCTCAGCCTTCCATGTCTTCATTTATAAAATGGAGATAATAACAGCACTGCCTTCATAGTGCCATTGTAAGGCGTGAGCAAAAAATACATGGAATTTCTGGTGCATAGTAGGTGCTCAGTAAAGTATAGTATAGAATTAGGTTTGTGTTATGTTCTGTTTTCCGTAGATGCTGCAGGAACCAGGCTTTTGACAGTGTATTATAGAAGAACAGCCATGCTGTAAAAATATTCTTTCTGATATTCTGCACATTATAGTAAGTGGCATTATTCATGGATGTGTCAAAGCCATAAAATAGATTTTGAGGCGATCACAGCTGTGAATGATTAATATTTTCATCCCAAGATGCCACGGAGGTAGCAAGGCTATGTTAATTATTACAAGCCTGAGCCTCACACTGTGGGCTTCCTCCCCAAGTGCCTGTTAATTTGCTCGTATGTTGTGCAGCTGATGGGACTAGAAAACCCTCCACTCAGAAAACATGGTGGGTCTCTGGCAGTTCCTCAGGTCCCTAATAACTGCTTTATACTTCTGCAGGAGGAAAAAAACCCAAATCCAATGACAATGATGGGATTTAAGGAGGAATATTAGCAGAGAAATGCTTTATTAAAGATGACTCTAACTAAGCTTTTCTTTTTGTTTGCAATTTGTTTATCTTTTCTTGACTTTGTCTTGGAAATTTCTATGCTGCATTGAAATCATGAATACCTGATATGCAAATACTATCATCTTTTAAACTGTTTTCCATTGGCATTAAATTTTAAAAATCTCTGAATCAGCTCCGTGTTATTATTTAAAATCTATTTTTACATACATCATTTGTTTTCTTTGAAAAGTGGCTGCATTTTAGATGTAAAGAAAGCAACTCTATAAATACTTGTTTCGCCTTTGGTGTTGTATCTCTTTATTTTTGAGGAGGGTGATTTTATATCTTTACCTCTAAAACCTCCTTTAAAAATATAGGTAGATTAAAAAAAAAGGAGAAAGGGCCAAGAGTTGTGTTCATCCTTTAGGTGAATTTGTGAATTTCTCTAAACCCTAGTGTGCCCTTATACATGGAACCAATTCCTCCTGCAATTTCCATAAATCTCTCTATTCATATGATTTCACTAGGATCAGTCTGTGTTGAAAAATCTAGTTTAAGCTGCCTGGCAGACTGAAAAGAGGAAGATCTATTAATTTAATCATTTGTATGAATCATGTCTAAATGATCTCAGCAGAGAAAATGTGTTAGCCATTTAAATCCCATCATTACATATTATATAATAATTACTGCTAATTCTAGTTTGGATGGGCCACAACTTGGCTTCCCATCCCCTAAAAGTGGAGGGTGGGATGACCTCACTGAATTTAGCCTCTCTGGCCTTCAGGCCTTCTTGTGCCTTCCTCATTACAGACCTAATAGCCACATTCAGCATCAGCGTCTGGCCAACTTAAAGTCTGTTCTGTGCTCATAATTAGTATTCATTTTGCGAACGTGGAGTTCACCCTCAGCGCAGAGCGGAGCCTGATGTTAATCACTGCTGTGTCTTCCTCCCTTTGACTCTGATCTGTCAGCGTCGTGCGGCTTGTCCCATACCTAATATTTTGCCCTTACCAGCCAACTAGCACCTCCGCATCGCGCGGTGTCAGAATTAGAAACTTTTGACAGATCTGTAATCATGCAGTTCTCATCAACTCTGTACATGCTACTCATTTCATTTCCACATTCTAACAGTTAATATGCCTTAATTTCTCTCACTTTGTGAATATTTAATTCCTCCCTTTTCAACATCATTTTTAGGTTGTGTGAATCATTTTCAAAGCCTTTGCTCCTCTCCCCGCACCATCATCTGCATATTTTATGAAATGGCACGGTTGAGTCTCGGAGGGCTCTTGATAAAAATGGAACTGGCAGCCTGCTCATTAGCTGTTTACCTGGAGCTGTGTGAGTCCCCGATAATGGCGAGCTCCCATTTGGATTCGAATTAGGATTCTCTGACAAACAACAAGCAGAAGCTTTCTCGGGATGTCCGCCTGCCTTCTGGTGCCCTCCCTTCCTCACTGAGAGAGTTTCTCGGAAACTCGCTTTGGGGGGCTGTCCCAGGGAATGTTACATCCTGGCTTCATGGGCAGTTTAATTTTTGAAGTGGAGACCAAAAGCTTTAGCAAATTAGCACCTCCAAGGAGAGTGAAATTCCCCCGAAAGGACACATTCTAAAGGTCAGGTTATTTGACCTTCTGGAGTTTTGTAAATGCCAGAAGCCAATTCTCTGCTTTAACTAGGTGACCATTCATCCCACTTTGCCTGGGGCTGGGGTTTCCCGGGGCCTTGGACTTAACAGTTTTGAAACCAGGAAAGTCCCCGGCAAACGAAGATGGGTTGGTCACCTTTGCTGTAACTAACTCCAGGGCCTTGGTGATGTTCGAAGGATTGTAGAAATGAGCCTTCTCTGTTTACCAAGGAGCTAAGACAAAAGCGCAAGCCACAGACCTGTGGTCCATGAGCTTAGTTTGAACACCAAAACTATTTTTACTGGGTGATAACCTGCATTTAAAAATTAGGAGATTCATATATAAAAATTCAGGATTTCCACTTCTCTTGAAAAACTTTCAGAGACATGGCTACACTGTGTCCTCATTTCTTATGGAAATGATTGATCAGCTGGAGCTGAACAGTGACTGTCCCTTTAGGTGGGGCATCTACTTTCCAATTTTATAACCCTCCCTGTTCTGCTCCCAGCTGGCACCATCAGTTCTATGTACCTACCTGGTCTTAGGTTGCATTTGACTTTGTACCTCTGGAAAACGCTTAAGAGTGCTGGCTTTGCAGTAGATTGATGCCTCAGTTCTGTTATCTCTGAGCTGTCTGACCTTGAGCAAGATAAACACACGGGCTCTCAGTTTTCTCATCTGTAACTTGGGGATAATGATACTAGTATGATTCTATGATGTAAATATTAAATACGATACATACATTGTGGAAATGCATATAGATGGCTTACCATGGGCCATTTTTAAAAGGGGGAAAACAGAACATAGTAAGTGTTCATTAAAAATACTTGTTGTTGGGCTTCCCTGGTGGCGCAGTGGTTGGGAGTCCGCCTGCCGATGCAGGGGACATGGGTTCGTGCCCCGGTCTGGGAAGATCCCACATGCCGCGGAGCGGCTGGGCCCGTGAGCCATGGCCGCTGAGCCTGCACGTCCGGAGCCTGTGCTCCACAGCAGGAGAGGCCACAACAGTGAGAGGCCCGCGTACTGCAAAAAAAAAAAAAAAAAAAAAAAAAAAACTTGTTGTTTTACTTCTTATATTATCATTAGTTTTCAGAAAAATAAACTGGAACCCAGAATTGCTTGGTGAGCTAGTTAGTATATGAATTGAAGCTATATGAATAAAAAGCAATAGAAGAGGAATATTATCGGCATTAAGGAAACTTATTTTATAATGTCTATTGGAACCAAATATCGAGGTATGCCTGAAGCAGTTCCAGGTGACCACCTGTGCAATTAATGATACCATTGACTAATGCCATAGGAAATGAAACATTCCATTCTCAAGGTACAGATAATCTTGTGTGCCTCCTTGCATTAGTAAATCTTCTGACACCTTTTTGAATTCAACAAACCTATACTTTTTATACAAAGTGAATTCCTTTGTAGTAGAATCTGTTTCCTAAAGATTTTCTCCTGCTGAAATGGTTTTATCCTATAGTAGCCTTGTGTCACTGACACTTTTATCACTGGGCAAAAATGATATACTATTAATATCTTGGATTTACATAACATTTTTTTCCTAAATAGTTCAAAGGTGCTAGGTGATTCTCAAAGAAATGGTATTTGATGTTAATGCCACAGGAAGCAACTATCAACTATTTTAAATTATTTTTCCCCCTTTTAAAAACAGACCAGTGTGATACCACATACTCAGAGTCTTTTTAAGGAGATATTTGAGAAGTTCTGTGGTTTGGTGAAAAGAATTCTTGATTCTACATTGTTGGGACCTAAATTTGAGTCTCTGATTGGTCCTTGGAACTTTCTCAGCCTGGCACCTACAATATGCATATTTTTTACGTTGTTTTTTTTTTTTTTTTTTTTTTTTTTTTTTTTTTTTGCGGTACGCGGGCCTCCCACTGTTGTGGCCTCTCCCGTTGCAGAGCACAGGCTCCGGACGCACAGGCTCAGCGGCCATGGCCCGCGGGCCCAGCTGCTCTGCGGCATGTGGGATCCTCCCGGACCGGGGCACGAACCCGTGTCCCCTGCATTGGCAGGCGGACTCTCAATCACTGCGCCACCAGGGAAGCCCCCAAATGCATATTTTTTAAGAGAGTTAATAAAGAGGCTATTTACAAAGCTGTGGGCAGGTTACAGGGAAACGTCCAGGAATAGTGGAGAACCTGAGGGCTATAACTCCTGTGCCTGGAGAGGCAAGAGAAAGGACAGATGACCAGACTCAGAGGACAGAGGGCTATGTGGAGAGGACCACCTCATAACAGGGGGGTCCCCATCAGCTTGTTATGACCACTCAGGAAGGGAGCCTGAGGGAAACTATACTGAGATCGCTCTCTCCTCCTTCCTTCTAACTTCCTATTGATGTTCTCCATTGGCCAAACTCAAGCAGAAGCTTTGGGAAGAAGAACCCTTTGTGCTAGGGAGTACTGCTTCGTTTTCCAGGGCACAGAGAGCACGGCGATGGCCAGAGGAATGAGGAAGGGCTAAATGTTATCAGCTGTGACTCAGGGCAAGTCTTCTAACTTCCTTAAGAGTCAGTGTCCATCTAAATATGAGAGCTGCTCGACACCTACCTCAGAGTGCTGTGTGAGGGTGAAATGACATGACACATACAATCCCCTGGCACCTGACACAGAGTAGGTCCTAACCTGAAGGGTGAAATAGACCAGTGCTTTGTGTAGGGCCTGTGAGGCAACATGCGCCAGGAGTCTGGGAGGTAGACGTGCTGTGAAGTGCTAGGAAAATGTTGAAGCCCTGAAAACACAAATCATGGCTTCAGAATATAAAGTTTAACTGAATAACGTAAATAAATTCTTAATTTTATAGGACGCATAATATGTCAGTGAACCAAATTGGAACCAACTCTCGTTTAGTTCTATATGGGTTTATTTAAAGGGGGGTGTGTTTGATATGTCTTACCGAGGACTTACAAAGTGCTTAGTTAATTTGTTCTAATACTGGTTTTCCGGGAGAAGATTATATTTTAAAAGGTTTCTGTTTATTATTATTTCAGTGTTGTTGACTGAGTAAAATAATCAAATATTAGAGCTGGAAAGGCTATTGGAGAACGTGTGGACTAGGCAAGAATTAAGAAAGCAAAACTGCTGGCCAGTGGCTCAACTCAGTCCCATGATCCTTTTACATATAAGTTAAAATTTTGTAAAGCAAAAATTATAGACTGTTGAAAAAAACATAAACCTACTATACTTCACTGATTCTAGAAAGCACTTGAAAAATATTTAACTTCTTAGAAATTAAGATGCATCTAAAATGATGGCATCTTAGAGGTGATGAATACAGGGGTAGCCGATATTTAAACGTCATGAGCTTCACATAAAAATCCCAGTTTCTAACTAAAAGTTGGAAGGTCTCTCAACCCTAAGCCTGGGCACCCACTTGGCAGCTGTGGTGGAATGGAGTTCTTGAAAGAGGAGGCTCTCAGGTATACCCTGTCCTTATCATCCCTTCTTCGTTCATTGGAGTTTGAGGAACCTTGTCTAGTACTCCCAGCTTGGGGCCCCTGGACCTGTAGAAGCCCTGATAGGGAGGAACAGAGAGGCATGGACTGATTGTAACGTTCTAGAGGATTAATGGATGCTTAACCCAGAGTAATTCAACAGATCAGGTTGTTGGTTCACTTGGGTGTAATAATAATATTTATCTCCTAATCAAAAGTTGATGGGCAGGTGATGAGCAAATATCAATAATAATAAAATAAGGGGTGAGGAACAATAGGTCCATGATGTAGGAGATGAAGTGTGACAGAGAAGGGTGGCTCTTCTGGGATGGGAGAGAAAGAAAGGAGTCCTTGGCGGTGGAAACATAAAGGAAGTGTCACTCCAGAGACACGTAGTGACCTGACTAAAAAAATCACATGCCTTGCCGGGAAGAAGCAGGCTCTCCTGGCTCTCGGTCCTTTGCTTTCAAGCTGCATTCTGACTTTGCAGTCAGACTTATAGATTAAGTATATTCAAACTGTATAAGCAAATACTCTCTAACAAAATGACTTTCAGAGAAAAGATGTTTTCTCTTTTGTCCAGGTACATGCCAGCAGAAGGTTTGAATCAAAATAGCTATGCTGTGTTGTTTATCCTGAATATTCCTCATATATGTTTGGGGACATAAGAGTTTTGTACTAGACTCATTATTTCTCATATAGGATCCTTCCTATATTATATTTCATTTTTTGTATGATAATACATCTGGTATGTTGGAGATAATAGATCACTTTTGTCCTAACTTCCACATCTGAAAATTTGAGATTACAATAAACCATTTTGTCATGATGACCAGAGATACAAACATGCTATATGTGAATATTGTTTAAGCTCCTTAAATGAAAGACACATTATAAAGGTGAGCAATTATTTCACATTATTTTTGAAAAAGAAAATGGACCATCCGATCTTGCAAATAAAAGGTAATTCCTCAGAAGATGTTCTCTATGTCACCTTTCTAGTCTTCAGTATTTCAAGTGAAGAAGCTTCTGGGCCTCTGCTTGTATGATGGTTCACAATCTAACTGATCTCACTGTCTGAACTGTCCTTCCTTAATTTCACCGCATTACTCATTTACTGTGCTCGCTGTTCAGTTATCTTCGAGAGGTAGGAGGCCTCCTCCCAACCTCAGTCAATTAGACAAGCTATTGTTTCTGATTAAGATATCACAGCCCAGAGAATAACAGCAATTAGAGTTGGAACGGAGACCCCGTGGGTTGCACAGTCCACTTCCCTGCCAGCTCAGGAGAATGTTTTACATTACACTGTAGTTGTGTGGTTTTCCTGATGTTGGTTTTAAAAAATCCAAGCACCTGTCAGTGTTAATTATACCCCTGTCCTACATCCCCACCATGACTTAATTTTCTACTTTGCATTGCTGATTCTCATAAATTGGCATTGAATGATGGTGTCTTGATGATATCATCTTATCCGAAGACAGGGATGTGGGGCATTCTTTCAGAGCAGAGAAAGCAATTGTTATTGTTTGGTTTGGTTTTGGTTTGGTTTTTGTTGAGAATTGGAAATTCATTTTACCCAAGCATATTGATTTGCCAGGGTTCCAGAGCTTCAAAATACCTGGAAAACAGTAAGTCAGTTTTTTATGGACTCTTCCTTTTTACATCAGTCTTCTCCATTGCCCACTATCCAGAAGGGTTCATCTGCGGATGTAGAGAATGGTGTCTGTAAGAAAGAAGCTCAAATTGTTCAGAAGCTTTTCTTTGAATCAGTTCTTCCCTTGCATGGGGTTCAGGAGAATGGTCTTAGCAGGGGAAAATGCCCCTGAGTGTGGTTAATATAAGATGATGAGGGTAAAGTTACTATTATTACCATGCACTTTAGCGCCCTTACTATGTGCTAGTGCAAAGTGCTTAACATGCATTGTCTCATTTAATCCTCACTGCTGTCCTGATGTAAGAACAATTATTACACTCAAATGAAGAAAAAGAGGCCAAAGAAGTTATAAAACCTGCCAAGGTCGCTATGCTAGTAAGTTGCAGAACGAAAATGATAAGAATAATATTTAATAATGATTATTAATAATACTTAATAATGTTAGTAATAATAATTGGAAGCCATTTCCACCTTAAAAGTGGCAGTCTGGGAAACGGGGCCATGGTCGTTTTCTCTGAGTTTGAGAATTTACAAACCTGTCACAGCATCATGACCTGTATATTGCATTGCTCACTACAATTTTCCATCAGATATTTTATTTGTTGAATTCATGTAGATCAGTCTCAAAGTGATTTAGTAAATAAATGTTTCAAACATTATCATTAATTTTGGTATTGGCTTTTTGGGGGTCACTTTACAAATAATGCAAGCACTTTGTTTTAAATTAAAAACAGTACAGATGGGAATAAAATGATAAAATGGCCCCTTTTCCGGCCAGTCTTTAGCCTCTGTTAACAACTTCTAGATATATCACCTGCCAACAGTTTCTTGTATCTTCTTTCAGAAAGATATTATAAATATTTGTTATGTAACTTTCATGCAAGTATTTTTTTACACAGGTGGGATGACACAATGCATATTGTACTATGTCATTTTTATATCTTAATACATAATAACAATCATGCATACATATTGTATTTAATATGCATTAGACATTGTTTTAAGCCCTTTATATGTATCCACTCATTTAATCCTCATGAGAGGTCCATATTCCTCTCCCTGTTTTACACATGAGGAAACAGAGGCACAAAGAGGTTAAATAAACTGCTTCAGGACATAAGTTATTAAAGGGATGAAGCTGCAGCTTAATTATACCTTGGAGATCTTTCAACTTCAGAGAATAGTAATGACTCTTAATCCTTTTAACCTCTATATAATATTTCACTCTTTACACTATCAGTCCCCTAAAACGAACATTTAGACTATTTACTTCTTTTTTTCCTGTTTTAAACACTGTTCCAATAATAATTTTTAAGTACACACAGCTTTGTGAACATGGGCAAGCAAACACTTCTGATTCAAATTTCTAGAAGTAGAATTTCTTGGTTAAGGCCATGTGCTTTTAAACCTTGAGAGATAAAGCCAAACTATTCTTTAGAGAAGTTGCTCTGCTTTCTCTATTATTACAGAAGACTCCGACTTTATTCTCCATTGTAAAAATGTCCGTTTTCAAAGGCTGCAAATGGAGTCCGCATTGCTCAGCTTAGCCTCATCCTTTTGGAAAGCCTTGTGCTTTGGCCACTCTGATCCCCTTCCTTTTCGCTGATTGGGCCGGGCTCTTTCATTCTTCTTTTCACCTGCTGTTCTCTCTACTTTCCCACCACCTTCAGTTGGCGCACTCTTAATTATGTTTCTTGACTCAACTCAAATATCTTCTTTCTATTCACCCATGGACAGACCTAGTTACTCCTTTTTTTAGCTCTTACAGCAACTTGTAACAGGTGCAAGTGTTGACGGTCATAGACTCTGGGCTGCAAAAATGTAGATTTATTTTCTTACAGCTAAAAGAAAATTTTAACTCAAGGGTCGTTATTTATAGGTAGAAACTCTTCATCTCATCACCTCCATCACTTCCAAATTAAATCTCAGTAATATTCAAGATTCTGTACCCATCACCCTCCCCTCTTGGTTCTGTCATTTTTGGAGCGTTGCAGTATGATGAGAAGGTCATCCTGGCATTAAGGGAGGAACTTTCAGGGTCACACCACCCTATGGCCCCACTGACCTCGACTGTGGATAGGTTATTCCATCTGGTGTTTGGGGATCATGTTCTGGAATCTCCTTCTCATGTCTGGCATCCCTGCATTTTTTGTCCATTCTCTGCATCTTAGCATGTACCCTCTGCAGCTGGGAACCCAGGAACTCTTGGCTGGCACAGTCAGTATTCTATGACACTGTCCTTAGATGTCTGCATCTAGAGATGTCCCTTAGCCCTTGCTAATAGACTGTTTGGATGCCACATTTCTTTGGCGCCGTGTTTCTCTGTGCTGAATGGGACAGAGCCTTCTCTAAGAGGCTTACAGGCTGACCGGGCTGTGCCAGAGGAAGTGAGTTACAAATCCTCTTGACCCAGAATTTTCCCAAACCTATCTGGACATTTGTCTCACATCCCATGTCTCCCATCAAGGGCTGTTTCTCATGTGGGGACAAAGGCAAGAGCTTTTTCTTGGATACCCACCAATGGCTTTTCTGTTTTCCAAAACTCTTCTCCCAACCATTTTACTTTTTTTTTTTTAGTTTCCTTCTCAAGTTGGAATAAGAATAATACATCATCATATATCTGCCCCTATTTTTCTGTTTATTTATGAAACATAGTGTTTATTTAGTCTTCTAATTTCTAACATTGATATTTAGAATTCTGATAAAACCTCTTTATTTCCCCTGAAAAAAAAGCCTGGTTCTTGAAAATCAAAAGCACTTTGGCTTTCATGGTATTATTTTTTCTACAAGTTCAATGAATTGAAAACTGGCTTTAAAAAAAAAATTCTAGGCTGTATCTACCATCTCCTTGAAAGTGTTTGCGGGGGTATAGAAATGTGAAAGACACTGAAAACCCACATATTTTAATACCAACATTTTACCCATTGCAAGACCTGTACTGTATTATAACAGGTATCACACTGCTTTTCCATCCTTTGTTTACCCTTCACACCTTACCTGTGGGCTCCTCTGGGACCATTTCATTTATCACCTCAAGAGCAGCCCTCTGGGCAACACATGTAAATACTCAATTTATCAATAAACAAGTATTTATTGAGCACCGCTTCATGTAAGACACCGGAGCAGGCAATGAGGATCAGCACTGATCAAAATAGAGTCACAGAAAGAAGATGTGGCACATATATACAATGGAATATTACTCAGCCATAAAAAGAAACGAAATTGAGTTATTTGTAGTGAGGTGGATGGACCCAGAGTCTGTCATACAGAGTGAATTAAGTCAGAAAGAGAAAAACAAATACCGTATGCTAACACATATATATGGAATCTTTAAAAAAAAAAAAAGGTACTGATGAACCCAGTCACAGGGCAGGAATAAAGAGGTAGATATAGAGGGTGGACTTGAGGACGCAGGGTGGGAGGGGGAAGCTGGGGCGAAGAGAGAGTAGCATCGACACATATACACGACCGAACGTAAAACAGTTGGCTGGTGGGAAGCAGCCGCATGGCACAGGGAGATCAGCTCCGTGCTTTGCGATGACCTAGAGGGGTGGGATAGGGAGGGTGGGACGGAGGCTCAAGAGGGAGGGGATATGGGGATATATGTGTACGTATGGCTGATTTACTTTGTTGTGCAGCGGAAACGAACACAGCATTGTGAAGCAATTATACTCCAGTAAAGATCTATTAAAAAAAACAGTCATAGCTTTCATGGAGTGTACATGCTAGCAAGGAAGGTGGATATTAAAAAATTCATCACATGATTAATTTATTAATTATAACTGTGATCATTGTTCCTTGTTATTTGCTTCTTCTTCTAGTTGTGAAGGGATACCATGGAGTTTCCCAGTTTGTTTTCTGAGAAAGTGACACTTGAGTAGAGATGTGAAAGATGAATAAAAGTAGGCAAGTGGTGGTCAGATAAAACGGAAAAGGAGGGCACTGAATGAGGAGACATGACAGAAGTCTCTGAGGGAGGGACCTCGGCGTATCTGAAACACTCAGAAAGCCCATTTGGCTGTAGGACAGAGAGAGAGAGGGTGATCCTCATAATGATCTGATGAGGGGATAGGGGCCGGAGCAGGCATTTTAATGTTTATTGAATAAATAAACAAATGAATGAGCTCAGAGCAGTCTGAGGCTTTAACTTCTGCTCCAGTTGGAAAAAAAAAAATCGTCGCCTGAATTCTGTAGTTATTGTGACATTGACTGGTATAATCATAAAACAAACCAGAGATCAGGACGAAAGCAGAGCTGATGGAAGTGTCCAGCTCCTTGAGTACAGATCTCAACCGGTTACATCTCTACAGCAACATCCTTAGAACTAAGCTGATGCAGAGCATTTCCCCCTCCTCCCTTCCACTTGGTGGTGTCCAGTTGAGTGAAGAAGTGCTTGAGAAATAAACCATCAAACACTCCGCGTCCAGTGTCAAATGGTATCAAGGCATCTGTTGAGAGAAAGGAATATTAGCTGAAGCCCCAGATGGGGAGAGGTTGATAAGCCCTCTGATCTGTCCTTATCAGTGAGAGTTGGAACAGACAGAAAGTCCAGGAGGTGCAGGTATCCTCAACTGATGGAGAACCAGAATAGATATGAACAGAAGTCATTCGGGTCCAGTAGGTGAACAGAAGTGATTCAGGTCCAGTAGGTGCCAGGCTGAGAGGTGAAATTTCAGGAGGATCAACCCAGCAACCATTGCTTTGAGTTAGTAACCTGGAGATGTCAAGGGAAACATGGTGGGGTACCCTGTGGGTCTGGTTTGTGGCCATCAGCCAATTGGAACAAGGGTTTTGCCCTCACTGTATTATCTGATAGCTCTAATAAAAGTCAGATGGGAGAGCTAATCAGATCGTTCCCTTGGCCTGGACCCCTTTAAATCAAAGAGGTCTATTTTGGCTCTCTACATTAAATAGACCCAGAGACCTGACATTTTGTGTTTGTTTGAAATGATAAACTTAATCATGAGCGAAATGTTAAGAGATGACAGAACTGGCCACAGTAAGGTCACATCGCGTCCCTGCCAAACATAATACAAGCTCTCGCCTTCACCGGGTTGCCAATCCCCGCCACAGGGGCCCAAGGCGCTTGCAAATGGGGACCGGAGTCTGTCTATGTGATAATTAATCCATGGCGCTCAGCAAAGACTGCCAAATCTGCCATATGGTAGTTTTATGACCTGGACTGCTGTTATCTCTGGAGAAAGCTAACATCATAATCTCATTTACTTGTTATCTGTGGTTCCAAATTGTACTTTTACAGGGTAAAATGTAAGTGTGGTGAGGAGACCTGGGATTCCAGAGCCCTAAGACGTACCTACTGAACTTCTATAGTAAAACTGTGCAGGAAAAGGCACAGATCTCTGACGTGGGCACCTGCATGTGTCCTGAACTCACAACGCTGGAGCCTCATAAAGAAATCTGACATATGTTTTATCAGGACTCTACCGTACATGTAATGGAAACTCCTGCCCTGAGAATGCAAGAGGGACTGCCTCCCAGAAGCACGGTGGAGTGGGATCACATTTCTCCCTCTCCTGTATTTCTTTGGAACATGCAGGCCAGGTTTCTTGATCCTTTTTTTTCATGGTGACATCTAGTTTGGGTGGTGGAGTCACTTATAGGACTTCCAGTGGTGCATTTAGACTTTGATGAAAGCTCAAAAGAATTTTATTAAGAAATAAAGCTTGAAAGTAATCCATAACTGCTAGAACTACAAATGACACATTGTAACAGTTGGGGCTATTGGAGAAGAGAGACTGTGTGCTATTCCCAAATCCATGTGCTCTGCCTATGACTGCATTCTTTTCTCTCCTACTCAAGGAGAGACATCATCCATGATGAGACTGGTACAGATCTCAGGCCACAAACTCAAATTTACAAGAAGAAGCATAGCATCTCTGATGTTCTCTAAGTCAACTTAATTTCTACTGTGAGGCTTGTGATGGAGACTACTGATTGTAGATTGCCACCTGCTTTCCTAATATCTATTACTTCCTTTCTTCCTTTGTGGCAAATATCCAATTTTATTCAGGGTCATAGTGAGCCCAGCTAAAAAGCAACATTCCACAGCCACACTTGAAGCCAGCAATGGTCATGTAATACCTTCCAGCCAATGAGATGAAAGTGCAAGTTGATATGTGGAAGCTAAAAATGGGACATCTAACTGTTCTTTGCCTTTCTCCTGCTGCTGCTGCTTCTTTTCCGCCTGGAATGCTGATGCAATGGCTGGAGCTCTAGCAGTTCTATTGGACTCCAAAAGAGAGCTTGAAGTTGGAAACCTCATCTAAGGATGGAAAAACAGAAAGAAAGGAGCCAAAGCTCCTGGTGACATATTGAATCCGTCATACCAGCCCCAGAATGCCTACCAACAGGCATTGCTTACATGAGGGATAAGTACTTCTTTATCTCATTAAGTCACTGTTATTGTGATTTTCTATTATATACTTTTGGACCTAATTCATAACTGATGCAAGTCCCTATCAGGTCAAATGATGAAAAAAAAAATTTCAACTCAGGGTTCTCTCCTCTTTCTCAAGATTGTTTTTTAAGTTCCAGAAGATTAGATAGGAATTAGAGTTGGGTGTGTGGTAGGGTGTGTGGGATCCTGTCTTTGTTCTTATCCTCTATTTATGCAGCATGTACGAACTTCTTTGCTATCATCTGGACCTTGGTTGCTAGCCATGCAGATTATACCCCTATTCTCCTTGTTCTGACCACAGTATGGCTATTATTTATTTATTTATTTGTCTCTACCCTGGGTTGCACAAGGAGCACTCCACTACTCCCAAACCTTTCTTGTTTGAAGGAAAATTCATAACATTGCCTCAGACGCATCTGCCTGGGTCCTGCTCAAGATACACTTTTCCTTCCACATAAACTGATGCATCAAGATCAGAGAATCCCATGATCCCACCATGTTTACGGGGGCCTACTCCTGCCATGAATGTGATGGTCCAGGCCATATGTAGGCAGACATAAGCTTGTACCTGTTCTAATTCATTACTATTATATTTTAGATCATTACACATTTTAGTACCTTATTATTGGCAATGATTAGCTTGAAACCCACTTCGCAACACTGTAACATGCCAATATGTAGAAACACCGTGGTTGATAACTGCTGCAAAGATGTTCTTGTGGTGGCCTTCCAGTCAGACCCTTGGAGCTGCCTCATCATCATCTTCATAGTAGAGAACAGAGAACCCCTATTCTAGTGCATCAAAAATCAGAGGCCGTGGGCTTCCCTGGTGGAGCAGTGGTTGAGAGTCTGCCTGCCGATGCAGGGGACACGGGTTCATGCCCCGGTCCGGGAAGTTCCCACATGCCGCGGAGCGGCTGGGCCCGTGAGCCATGGCCGCTGAGCCTGCGCGTCCGGAGCCTGTGCTCCGCAACGGGAGAGGCCATGACAGTGAGAAGCCTGCGTACCGAAAAAAAAAAAAAAAAATCAGTGGCCATGAGGATCTGCCAACCCCATAGTCACCTTACAAAATGCTCAGGGGTAGAATCATTTAAGCCCCAAGAGAATCTCAGACCTGGAAGCCACCATTCCTTCTTTTAGCAGGTTTACATCCATGTGCACTTCAGATTTATTTTTGAGAACAAGAAACAGGAGAATGTTGCTGGTCATAGGCATTATGTATATATATATATACACACATGCAAATATATATGACTTTATATATACACACATATATAAACATACATACTTCTATATGCTTATATCATTATTACGTTATAGACATATATACATTGCTATTTAAATTCTCTTCTATAAGCTCTTTATTCAAAATATAAATTGAGGTCAAATTAATATATAGTGGAATGCAAAGATCTTAAGTGTACAATCCCATGAGTTTTGTCCAGTGTATACCCTGACGTGACCCCAGTCAAGACAGAGAATATCTCCACAGCTGTAGTCAATATTCTGGTGATATATTAAAGGGATGGTTCAGAAGTCTTAAAAAAATGTGTGTATGCCTGCAGCCCTTAGGATGGATAATATCCCATTGTTGACAGGGACTTGGGTCGGGCGTGTCTGGGAAGGGAGGTCAGGGAGTGGTGGCTCACGGGAAGATCTCAGACCCCTGACCTTTCTTCCGTTTATCTTTTGTGTGGTCACTCTTATCACAAAATCATGTCAGGCTGTTTTCCACAGAAATATTCTGATTATGTGAACTAGATCATGTGGCCTACGATAAATCACCCTCATTGTCCCTTGGTATTTTGAAAACTGATGAAACGGCTGATTCTTGGCTCCTTACTTTGTATGCAAATGATGAATTATAGATGGGAAATAGGAAAAAGAAGATTTTCCCTGGGTTGCCAGTTTGAAGCGAAGTGGATTAGAGAAAGAACACTGCTACTCTTGACTATTGATTGTGACATTACTTAGAAAAATTCAAACCCCGAAGACTCCAAATCTCCAGGGACATTGTTAGCCTTCTGCAAGAATTATTAAAATGTACAGAAATGTAGGCGCTGCACTTTATAATAATTAATCAGGGTCTGTTGATTAATAAAGCTCATTTTTTAGTCCCGATGATTCCGAGTATCATACAAAGGACAGTGTCCTTGTCATTTTGATTAAGAAACCAGACTTTGCAGTGGAAAGAAGGACAGGAAGAGTTGCGCGTTCCTGCGTCTCCCCATAAAATAAATATTGAATGAGAATATTAACTCGTTAACCTTGACAACAATTTGTAATTTTCATAAGGGGGAAAAAACTCGCATATTCAGCAAATAAATTGCTGCGGGGATTTCAGGAAAACAAATTGGAGAGAAAGAAGAATGCTACCATATGAATTCTGTCATTTTTATGGGCCAGGGTGATTAATTTGTTTGTTTAGGTCCCTCAGTTAAGGCCACAAATAGTGTAAGGTGTCTGGAGCAAGTTAACTGTTACATCTGGTATGGTACAGTCAACCGCGAGTGAGGAAGAAAGGTCATTTGGGGGAAACGAACAACTTGGCCCCCAATCCTGAGTCTTAATACCCTACCAGAGCCATATTACCTGGGGTTAGCTGCTGAAGCTGTAATTTCACTCTATTAATAGTTTAAAGCTTGTTTTAACAGATAACCCCTTTCACTGGGCAACTTCACGGGAAAATCATTAGGTGGAATTAGCAGTACCAGCCACAGCTTTTCCAGGGTTATCTAATTATTTTGAACTCAATTTAACTAGGAATAGAGATAAAATAAATAACCCATGAACTATTTACCTTGCCGGTTAGAAGGCTTCTTTTGTCATTAAAAGAAAGAAAGAAAAGAAGAGAAATCAAAAGGATTTGAGGACAGAATCAAAGCCCTGTTTTCTTAGTTTTGCATTCATCCTGCGGACCCGAGATATATTTCTTCCCTCCGATGACCTTTCACACTCCTTACCCCTGAGGATGTCATTTGTTGAAATATTTGTCATTATGTGTGTGTTTAGCGTACTGTTTTCTCCCAGCTCGCTTGGCTTAAAACTTACTGCCTAGAGACTTTGGATAATCCACATTTTTGTTTGTAAGGTTTGTTTGTTCTCTTTGCTGGCTCCACTCCAGCAGTTAACTTGCTCCAGACACAATTCCCTCTGGAGGGGATTGAGGATTTAATATGGTTATTTTTAAATTTTACTTGAACATTGACTTTTTGAAGGAGAGGCAGGAATTAATATGTTTGTGGCATGGTTGGAGATTTTCTGCAGCACCTTGCTATAATGTCTATCCTGGCTTTGCCACTTTCTAGCAACAAGATCTTGGTCAAGTTCCTTTATCTGGTAGAGCCTATTTCCTATTTTGTAAAAATGGGGTTAATGATAGTACCTACATTATGGGGTTGATGTTAGGATGAAATGAAACACATCACAATATCTGGCCCATAGTTAAGTATTCAAAAAATATTAGCAGTGATAATGATGGTGAAGATGGACGTGTTTGCAGACAGAGACTAAAAAGACAAGAAGGGACATTGGGCAATTAACGGACTTAGTCTTTAAGGCAGTAGGAAGAGTATCAAGACTGGAGATGAGGAAACTGGCTTTGCATTATAGGAGGCAGATTGAAAGGGAGTAGTGGTAGAAACAGGTCTGTAAGTTTGGAAATGAAGAAGAAAGATGAATGAGTTCATGCACTAAGATCTTCTATCCAAGTACTTGTTATTCAATGAACAAAGTCAATGCTGAAGGGGAAGACACATAAGGAGTAGGTGAAAGACAAGAAATAGACATTGTGAGGAGTGAGAAAGGTAGCTGACCTGGAGTGCTGGACAGCAGACTAGGAAAAGCTTTTGATCTCACTAATGAATCAGTGAATGAATGTGAGGTAGAGACCTCTCCATGAGGATATCTTTAGAGGGAGTGTTGTGGAAGCCAATCACTGGGCAAATTGGTTCCATGATGGTATCAAATGCTTGATCTTAAACAAAGAATAACAAACAGAAAGGTCAATGGCCAATTGCATTATTATCTGCACAAGAAGTCCATTTCATTGTGGTGTACAGTGGGTGCTCAATAAATATTTGTTGGGTGTTGACTCAGTGGTCTTCAGGTGTCTTGGGTTGGGGTTGGACAATGGCTTTACTCACCATCATTATTGGTGTTTCAGATCAAACAATATGAGCATTAAAATACACAAAGTAGTATTAGCCCAAATTACAAAATAAATATCCACGAGTTCCCACTGATATAAAAAGGATTGAATAAACAAATAAATGGGGGAGAATAGACAAGTACCCCATGTGGAAGAATTACAAATAATTTCCATAGATACCTGCTTTCACAGAGGTGGAACTTGACTCCTTTAGGCGTAGGGTGTGTATAGTAACATCCTTCCAAAGATTACAGCGTGGAAAAGGGGAAAAAAGAGTAACTTTATAGTGGAAACATCGGACCAAAGCTACCTCAGTCAGGCCACCCAGGGTAATATTAGCAGTGATGAGTTGTGTTGATCGTATGAACCCTTGATATGATGGGGTGAAAATGGCACTTTACTTCTTTGGTGTTCCTCCCCCAAATCCATAACCCCAGTCTATTCTTGAGAAAAACACCAGACAGATCTCATTTGGGGAACATTCTACAAAATACCTGACTAGTCCTCCTTAAAACTAAGGCCATCAAAAATAAGGAAAGTCTGAGTAATTATCACAGCCAAGAGGAGCCCAGGAAGACATGATGACTAAGTGTAACGTGATATCTTGGATTGGATCCTGGAACAGAAAACAGACAACAGGGAAAAATTAGGGAAAACTGAATAAAATATGAACTTTACTTAATAATAGTGGCTTACTGTTGGTTTGTTAATTGTGACAAACATACCGTACCAATGGAAGATGTTACACTGGGTTTGGGGTATATGGGAACACTCTATACTGTCTTTGCAGTTTTTCTGTAAATCTAAAACTATTCTAAAATTAAGAAGTGCTTTTTAAAAAAGAGCAAAAAATAGTAATTCTTTATAGAGGGTGATGTGTGAGGAGTGAGGCTTAGGCTTGAAATAAGCATTATCTGTTTAGCATTTGGGACGGAAAGAATCCCGTTTCTAAAGGGAGATCAGAAATATCAATGTTTCACAGCAGCAGATAGCAACTCTACTTTCTGCTCAAACACAGCAAGAGAGATGTACCTACCACCTTAACAAAGTCTAGGCTGCCACTCGGAGACTTCTGATACCTCTCTTTCTTCTCCTCTTCCTCTTCCCTTGAGGCAATTTACTTAAATTCCCTTTGAAAACAGCACTTCACTTCTGTGGTTCATAGAACTGTTGTGACGATTTGGTGAGACAGTTCATGTAAAGCTCTTAGAACAGCATCCAGCTCACAATTACATTGTAAATATAAGTTTTTATTGTTCCCACTTTTTCCCTTAACAACATAATTCAAAGTTTAAAATAATATACCTTTGTTAAATCATCTTTTAATTGTTAAAAAAAAAACTAAGAGTATTGTCAACTTTTTTGGATCAATATATAAGGCTTTGGTTAATGAGTATTTGCTTCTCTGATAACTTCCTTTGGATAAATTACCAGAAGTGGGATTATTATAAAGTCAAAGGGTATGAATGATTTTTAAGCCTATTGTAGCCTACTGTGAAATTGCTTTCAGATAAAGAATAAGCTACTTTATAGTCTCACAGGTAATACAAGATGCTGTCTTTTGCTGGTGTATATATGCTTTGTTCTTTTTTTCCCTATATACCATAAATCCTTTTCTATGTTTAAGAAATCCCCTTAGTTTTGAGGTAGAGGCTGTCTCCCCCAGTAGCTGCTGAAAAGTCACATGCTCACTTCTCCATGTTGCTTTGAAGCGGTTTTGTCATCTAGGTTCTTCCAGTGAGATGCCCAGGCTTGCCCAGAATTTAAAAGGGAGCTGGTGGTACAAAGAAGCAAGGGGCTGCAGGGACATCCCCGTGGCAGCTGCGGGGTTCTGAGCTCCAGGTCAGGTTCCTGGGGGAGCACCTGGCAGGGTGCTGAGGCAGCGGTCAGTTTCGTGGGGTATTGGCTGGCCATGGGCAGCACCTAATGCTGGACCAATTCTCTTTGTCATCTGAGGCCGTTCACATGGCTTCTAACCCTGGACTTGATTCTCCAGCTTTCCCAGAAATGCTGTGAGTGACCCAATAACATTGTAACAAATTACCTTCTTGCTAAAATCAGGCTCAATAGGTCACTACTGCTTGCAAGGAAGACCCCTAATATTTATATACATCATTTCACCATCCTTCAACAGCACTGAGTATTAAAATAGTTTTCATCTCTGTTCACATGCTAGGTGAAAATCTGATGTTCCTTTGTTTTAATGATCGCTATTGAGTCTGAGAAGCTTTTTACATGTTTACTTGTCAACTGGATTTTGCACTCTACTTTTTTCCCCATAGAATTTGCTCCACTTTCCTCGTAGTCCATAAAGCTAAGGAATCTCAGCAAAGAAAGAGCACAAAATGATAGATCATGGCTCTTCGACAAGGAGTGTTATTTTTTTCTCCCACTTTTCTGTATTTTTTCCTTAATAGTAAGAACAGGTAATATTTCTTGTATAATTTCTATCTGCTAACAAATTTTCTAGGGGCTTTCCATGCAGTATTTCATGTAATCCTGCAAAAATCCTGTGAGATAGATAGTGTCACTGTTCCCATTTCCTGGGTGAGAAAACTGAGCCATAGAGAGGTTATTAGCTCCTGTCAGGTTACCAGTCTAGCAAGAAAATTGTAACCCAGGCAGCCTAATTACAGAGGTGGAAATCTTTCCCATTTCACTAGGCTATTATTTCTATGTTCATTAAAAATTACCAACTACCATAAAACCCTAAGAAGAATGATTATATAAGCAAATCATCAAAATCACTAACAAATCATTACCAGAACCTGTCTGTTACTGGGGGTTGTTCTTTTAACATATCTATTGCCAAAGGATTTCAGGTTCTCCATTTTAGTTGAAATTGGAGGTTTTCTGGAGATCAGTAGAATCTGCAACTTTTTATATGTAGCCTTTTGATAGCTTATTAAAACGAGGCGGTAGGGGAAATGCTGGCAGAGGTCGTCATTCATTTACAGCAGGTCTCATTGACTAATACCAGTGCCAGTGTTTGTCCTGCTTTTGTTTCTCAAAGTGCTAACAGCAAGATTCAGTCCCTGCAATCTTATTACTGGTGGCAATGGAATATAATCAGGCAGTACCTGCAGGATAAGTCAAAAGATTAAATTAAGTTGGGATTTGAATCCCCACTAAACACAGACTCAAACAAAGATTAGATTTCTGGACCTCAGTCTCAGAATGGCTTTCAAGGGCTCCCCTTAAAGAACAACAGAAATATATCATTATTCACTTTGACCACTGGCAGGTAAAAAGGAAATTCAAACATACAGCAATGAGGGAGAGAAGGAACTCCAACAACATGGAATCCCATCCTGTATTCCCTAAGTAAGGACATTACGACTTTGCCGAGTTTGTTCATTTCCTGACCGGCCCTGGAAGAGGCCCTCATTGACTTCGCGTTTGGCTCCATGAAGGATTCCAAATGGAAGGATGCGTATTTCCACTCCTGGAGTCCTGACAGCCCCATCTTGATCCACTGCTGTGCTCCTGAACGTGAGGTCAAATTAGTACAGGACTGGACTTGGTTTGGAAAAGCTACGGATAAGAAAGTCTCAAACAGCTGCAATTTAGGTTAATTATTGGCACAAAAGATGTGAAAAATCAAAATATTGGAAGGGAGGGGAGGATTCTTCCTTCCTTATCTTTTCCTTTTTCCATGTTCTGTGTTTGTCGGTGGTGGTTTTGCTGTTCCTAAATACACTACATGATTAACTTTGTTAAGCAAACCAAGTTATATGCAATTGAGTATTGACAGTGATGCTTGACATTGAAAATGTGTGTTCATGCTCCTGGCTTTCTCCTGATGTCCTTCCCTCAAGAGCTAGTGCTTCCTGAAGACATCCTGACACCAAACCACCTTATAAAGTTCTTCTAGAGATTTCACTCTTCTTATGGTCCTCTTTGTAAAGAAACAAAGGTTTAAGCACGTTATAATATTAGAGAACAAGAAAACCACCCTGAAGTGAAGGTACCAGTTGGTGCCTCAGAAAATTTACAGATTTCTGCACATCAGTAATCTTCAGAACCACTTTTGAATCTGAAGACAGCAAGAGCCTATCTACTGTATAATATGTATAATTGAATAATATCAACTATTGTAGGAATAACTAAAATTTATTGATCACTTAATGCATGTTGGAGACTCTTCTCAGATCTCTACATGTATTAACTCATTTAATTCTAATAACAGCCTTATGAGGCAGGTTCAGTTATTAGATGAGGCTCTGGGAACTGATAGGGAGGGAGAGATCACTTGTCCAAACTCATACCACTGGCAAGCAGAAAAGCTGGGGCTCAAACCCCAGTGGTTGTGCTCCTAATAATTATACAGTACTACTTTGGCAAAGGATGCTAAAAACTGATTTATCCTATATATTCTCATTTTCTGTTCCTGTATCATATTTACAACTCCAAACAAACAGTTTTCCTCCTTGGCAGTGGAAGTCCACATCCCTTTATTAGAGTCAAATTTGCCCATGGTAATGGTCATTATGCCTTTTTGTCTGCTCAGAATCTTAACTACTTCTGCTCTACATTTGGAGTGCATTTCTCTCCCTTTGATCACAGTGTTAGAGTGACTGTCAACCAAACTTCCCCATCACTCCTAGGCTAATTGATGGGCGTGTGACCCAAGTTAAGCCAAATGGTTCTATTTCCTTGCAATTTGAATCTTGAAAAGAACGACTCAAACCCTAGTGTATCTTGGCCCTATTCATCGGCTTCGTCTCTGCACGTTCATGGAACAGTCCTGGTTCCTGTACTTTTTGAGACCTAATTTTAAACTTGCCTTTTGATTTCGTGGCCTATTGCCTACTCTTCCAGTAAGTTCTCTTTCTCTTTTTTTTTTTTTTTTTGGCTTACCTTAGCCAAAATAGACTTCTGTTAGCAGCCAAAGAATCTTAACAGATACACCTATCAAGATAGACAAGTGTTAAAGAAAAAAGAACATTTCCCCACAGGAGTCCTTCTCATGCATTCCTGAAATTAAATATAATGGTGAAGAATTATTTATTGAGTGCTTATTGTATGCGGGCAATGTGTGAAATGCCTTACGTGCATTCTCTACAGATGAGGAAACTGGTTTTCAGAAAGGAAATGCCACAAAAAGGAGATGGATGGGGTTGGAAGACCTCAAAAAAACTTGAGCCTCAATCCAGGAGCCTCACCCCCAGGAAGAGAGTTTTAGGGCTGGTGGGTCACTGGGGTCTGACTCAAAATGAAGACTCATCAAAATGAGTGATGGTACCCCCTTCATAATTTACCAAGTGCTTTCATATACAAGCACTTAATCACTTAATCTAAGTGAGACACACTGCAGGTCGGTATTCCAACCACCTGCCAGGAATACTACCCTCCACCCCTCAGTTCATGCTTTGGTCTCATCCCTCTCATCACTCAGGTCTCCATTCAAATGTCACCTCCTCAGAGAGGCCATCCTGACAAACTGATGTATGTTCAACCCTCTCCAGGCACTGACTACCCCCTTCATTGTCCTCCTGGCTCTTATAACTGCCAGCAATGATATTTCTGTGGTTTCTTGGGTATTACGTCACCCCATTAGAATGCAAATCCCTGTGACTGTCTTGTTCACCTTAGTATTTTCAGCACATTCTGTTTCTGACACAGAGCAGACACTTAATAACATTTGCTTTAATGCATAAATAAAAGAATACTTTTATTATTTTATAATTCCTCTCCATTTACATCTCTGGAACTGCTGGCTGCATAATGCTGATTAAGTTACTCCACCTTAGGAAGTTTCTGTTTTTTCACCCGTTAAATGGGGACAACATGAGTACCTCTTGTTATATTTGTTGTAAGACTTGAGTGAAGGGATAAAATGCATTGTGTCTGGCTACGTTACGTGTTCAGTAGGAAGGGGAGGGGAGCAGACACTTGTGAGCAGGAAACTACTCTTTACACGGCCACTGTTTGCACAGGCAATATTTGACTCAGGCACAAAAGTGCAAAGTTGTATGGTCACGGATAGAAAGGGAGATTTTTTTAAATATTGGAAATTTAAGGTAGATTCAGAAACTGGGAAGTGAAACATATACAATCTGATTTCTAACATCCTGTATTGCTGTAAATTTACTATGTTAGGACTCTTTGGTTTCAAATTTGGTTCTACATTGAAAGAACTAAAGCACAAAAGTATATTCCGATCACAAAACCCGCCAGGGCCAATCTGGCAGGGCTTGATCTGAGGGCTCAGTGATAATGGTAGGATGTGCCTCTCTCCATCTCTCAGCTTTGCTTCCTTCTGGGTTGGCTCATTCAAGCAGTACATTCCTTTATGTGGCTGTCCTCTACGGCATCAGACTCACAGCCTACCAGCTAAAAGCTTTGGTGAAATAAGGGCACATCTTCCTCTGTATTTCCAGCAAAGGTCTCAGAATTTTGTCTTCTTGGCCTGGTTTGGGTCTCCTGATAATTTCCAATCATGGCAGCCAAAACTATAGATCACTTTGATTGGTTAGGCCTGGGTTATGTGTCCAAGCTTGGAGCCAAGGGTGAGTCAACCGCTTGGACTAAGATTGGAGAAAGAATGGCCCCCTAAAGGAGAACTGGGTGCTGTTTCCAGAGGGAAAAGTGGAAGACTGGGCAGACACAGTCGACAGCCAGCTACTTCAGGTAGAAGTAAGTGATAGTTCTGAAGATGCTGACTCTGATGGTAAAAGAGAAGGAAGTGTGACACAGAGTGATCAGATAGCTTGTGCAAGAATCCTCATCTAGAAATAGGGTGACCAACCATCCTGGTTTGCCTGGACTTTTATTGCTAAAACTGGGAAAGTCCCAGGTAAACTGGAATGAGCTGGTCACCTTATCCAGAAAGTACCATTAGAACCATGCCTCATACTCTGTTTGGCATTGTCTTTTCTTCTTTCTCATGCCCCAGTCATTCACCAAGCTTTTCCTGAGCACTTTCCAGAGGCTTGAACTAAGCTGGTTATGGGGATTCACAGGTAAAAGACTAAGTGTCTTCTGCCAAAGAAGGACAAACAGACAATAACAAGGCAGTAAGAGCTCTAATGCAGTAGGTCCGTCATAATATGCAATTGTATTGGAAAGTGACCCAACCCTGATAAAGGCTGTGTATGAGGTTGGGCATAACAATATTCCCAGATAAGAACATTCTGATGTCAGTTTTGAAGGAGAAATAGAATCAAGTTCATGACTCCTGATTCCAAGTAAATGATTTTTCCATTAAGCTCAACTATAAAGTGTGGGTTACATCAACAGAAACACAGAAAGATACTTGGTTCTCCCCAGGAGTGACATCCTCTTGACAGGCAGCTTAACATATGCCACAGAAATGGGAGGTACACAGATGCGGACATAACCACGTAGAAGCCTCTGCGTTCATCTGAATTTTAGAAGACTGGTGTCTGGCTATGTCTGAACTTCCCCAGGAAAGATAACAAATGTCTTTGCAAATTTTGGTCCTATTTGCCTCTTGTTGAGCTTCCCTCCTATCCACATCCACATAGCACTGAAGCATCCATACCATAAGGACCCAGAAGCTCTCCTGCTGCCAGGAACCACCCCCAACCATGGTCTTGGCTTCCATCCAAGAGCAGATGAAGGATGGCTCTCAAGACAAGCCCCAAGTAGCAACTTAGCCCTGAAATAAACACATAAATGCATGTACACCACATATGCACACAAGCACATACATGTGCACTGTGTGAAAATTATTCTAAACACCCTGCTATTTCAAAGAGATTGTACATGAAGGAGGATTTGAGTCAGGGAAAAACCAAAGCATTTTGTTTCATAAATAGAATTGGTGTAGGAGTTGATTGTTTTCTCTCCTGAGGGATAAACCTTTTAATTTAATAACAGTCAGAAAGCACCTAAATGTTCTTGAGGAAAAAAATACCATTTCCTATGAGGGCAGAATCTATTCACTTGCTGGGTACTTGGAATGAGGCATTTCAGCACAGTGTGACACAAAAACACCAACCAAAATTTTCTGTGTTGCATTTTACTAATAACGATAACTGTAGTTATCACTTCTTGGGAAATTTCTATGGGTGACAGGTGTTGTACATGTATTATCTGACTTATTCCCCAATGCCAAGCCTATGAAGTGGAGATCATTATAATCCCCATTTTGCAGGTGGGTAAACCGAGGCTAAGAGAAGTTAGCCAACTTGCAAGTAAGGGACAGAGCAGGAATTCAAACTCGGATCTGTCTGTCTCGCTTCAAAGTTCTATTTGTATTCAACATCATTTATAAAGCAGGTCTGTTTGCAGTACCTTCCAACAAAGCCATCTAAGGCGGGATATATGATTCATGAGGAGAAAGGAACTAAAAATGAAAAATGAGTTTACACAGTATTTATGAAGAGACTGTCACCACAGCTGAGGCAACAGACAGGATGGTGGCCAGGCCAAGAAAATGAAATTATATGTGTGGGAATAAAAAATGAACGGCTATCTTTACATGAATAGAATTTGGCCATATTTGGAGTAGGTGACTTGTTTTTTGCCAGACCTTTGTGAAGTGTCTCGTTGCTTTTCCCTGCATATTTATAAAATAATAAAGACTAAGAAGGGCACAATCAGTGATGGGTAAGTTAGTAACTCTTTCACTTCATTTATAGCAGACTGTTCTGCCTTCATCTTCTCCACCTTAGTGGAGATTCAGAGATACCCCATCCAAGCCAGTTTTCATAAATCATTCAAATTCAGTCAACAGATAAGGCCCTAGCCTTTATTAATAATAATTTCTAATATTTATGGACTGCTTATTCTATACCACGCCCTCGTCTAAAGAATTTACATGTATTAACTGATTAAAATCTTTATATAACAACTCCATGAGGAAGGTACCTTCGTTATCCATGTTTTTCAGAAGAAGAAATTGAGGTACAAAGAAGTTAAGTCTCTTACTTACTCAAGGTCTCAGAGCCAGTATCAAAGCTGGGATTCAAATCCAAGGGGTCTGGCTCCAGAATCCATGCCCCAACCCCTTATGCCACACTTTCTCTAGACCAGGGATCAACACACTTTTTGCTATAAAGGGCCAGATAGTAAGTATTTCAGTCTTTGCAGGCCATGTGGTCTCTGTCACAACTGCTCATCTCTGTTAGACAAGTACAGCTGCCATTGTAGTGTAAAAGCAGCCATAGGCAATCTTTAAATGGATGGGCAAAGCTGTGTGCCAATAAAACTTTATTTTCAAACAGAGGCAGTGGGCCAGATTTACTGACCATTGGTCTAGGCTACATTATACTATACACACTGGTTAGGATTCTTGTTCTCTTATGTGGGTCATTCAAACCAGAGTTACGGTAAATTTTCTCACATGCCTTTTGGCTTTTCCACATTTTGCTTGTTCTACTTGTAACATGTTCCTTTCCTTTGTTAGGTTGTTAATGATGATGATGGTGATGCTTGCAAATGTTGACTGAATGCTTCTGTGTGGGTGGGAGAGCTGAGGTAAGAGAGGGAAGGAAACTTGACCAGACAGCCAGAGTATGTGAGCAGAGCTGAGACTCAGAGCAAAAGGTCCAACTCCAAAGAATTTCTTCCTACTCACTAAGCATAGTTACTCCAAGTGTGATTCACAGATCATTTGCATCAGGATCTTGGGGAGAGGATTGTAATTCTGCACTTTACCAAGCTTCCTCGGTGATTCTTAAGTGCATGAAAATGGGATGAGCATAGCACTAACACTGTGTGGCCGAACATTTCTTCTGGGTTGCTCTCTTAGACCTTCAGGCCTGGATGAGGGCTTCTTTGGGGTCTTTCCAAGCACTGTGATGATCCATCCTACTACTAGTTACTGTATATTATAATTATCTGAACACTTGTCTGTCTCCTCTATTAGTCAATCATCTTCGAAGGTCACGAGCAGTGTCTCTAGTTCACTGTTCTACAGCTAGAGCCCATGATGTAGTTGGACCTCTATGTATAATTTCTGAATGAGTGAATAAGTTACTCATTAGAAGTCTTAACTTCCTGGGTTTTATGATGCTCTTCATTACCACATTTTCTATGTGTACCGCATGATTTGTATGGTTTTCCCCTGGATTCCCTTGTTTTCCTTTCTTTTTCTATGAATTCCTTTGTTGAATTTTGTATATTTTAAGTATGCATTGGCCTCCCCCTACACGCAAAGTTTTTATTTTATTTTCAGTTTGCCTAATGTTGACTACAACTGTCCTTTAGGAAAAATATCCTAAAAGATGGCATTATTTACATGTCAATTTGTTAATAAGCAATTATTAGTAATGATTTTAGTGAAGAATTGTCAGAGTCCTTACCTTCAAGGAGTTTTTAATTTAGTTGATGAAGATCCAAAACTCTATAAAATGGCAAAGAATATATGTAGCTCTGTGCTAAATTGCATTATACAGATAAATCCATAAGTCCAACAAGTAAGTATTAAGCACTTATGCCTTCTAGTCACTGGCATAAATGTCAGAGATACAGGAGTGAACAATACAGGGTTCACGGAACTTATATATTAGTTCAAAAAGACAATACCATAAACCAGAAAGATAATACATAGACAATACAATTGCAGATAGTGGTAAGTGATGGAAGAAGTTGAAATAGGGTAAAATGATAGTGCTTGGGGGTAGAATACTCTGGATAGGGTAATAAGGGATCTCTGAGGGAAAACTTGAGGGGCAAGAAAGAGCAGGATACATGAAGATTAAGGGCAGAGAATTCTAGGCTGAGAAAAAAATGCAGAGCCCTTAAGAGGAACAAGCTGGTCATGTTCTAGGATATCTCCGGAGCATTAGAGGGAAGGGGATGGTGGGAGATGGAAACTGAGAGGCAGGTGTGGTTGGTGCGCAAGATGACTTGGTAAGCAGTTGAGATTTTGTTCTACAAATGTTGTGAAGCCATTGGTGGGTTTTAGGGAGGAAATTAACATGATCTGCTGAATTTGTGTTTAAAGATAACTTTTGCTGCTAAGAAAAGTGGATTGTTGAGGGTCAAGAGTAGAAGTAAAGAACAAATTAGGAGGGCAGTTGCAGTAGTTCAAGTAAGACATTTTGGTTGGTGGTTGTTGAGATGGAGAGAAGTAAAGAGATGAGGGATATTTTGTGGTCAGAGGACTTGCTGATGGATGGATGGCCTGTGGAGAATGAGGTCAAGAGAGAACTATAGGAAGACTCCCAGTCTTCAGCTTGAAAAATTGGGTAGATGGTACTGCCATTTACCAAGACATGGGCAAATATAGGAGAAACATTTTTGCAAGATATTGATATTTAGAAAGTTCTTTTAAACATATGTTAAGTTTGAGATGAATATGTGGTCCTCCAGGTGGAGAAATCAAATATGTAGCTGGGTATATGAATGGAATTCAGTGAAAAAATCAGAGCATGGGATAAAGTTTGGAAGTTACTGACCATAGATGAAATTTAAAACCATAGCACTAGATGAAGATGACTAGGGCTTTCTCTCAAACAGGAATACAGAAGGGTGGGTTGGGAGTTGACCTACAATAGCTCAACAACCTGCACAGATGGTAAGGAAGTAGGGAGTGATTATTGCAAATCTACTGAGAAGTCCTATTGCAAAGGGGAACATTTTGGAGGATGCTGTGGGGGAAAAAGCATTTTTGGTTTCCTCTCATACTGACGAAGTGCCTAGATCTTTGCAAAATTTCTCTTGTTTAAGTGCCAAAGATCATGCTACAAAGAAGACTGTTACAGCCCTCAGAAGCCAAGATGTTAAAGGATGCTTGATGTGGTGTTTGTTTCTAAGGAGTTCAAACTTTCAGTTGCTATCAGTAAAGTTAACTAATGTCCAACTTTCCTAAATTTGTATTTTATGATGTAGCACATCCTCTATTCTCAGCTATGTATACAAGAAGGAGTTGTATTGCCAATACCCACCACACATGCTTATACATACACATGCTTGATAGCCATAGGCACACACCCCTTAAAACACATCCATCAAAGAATCAGCATTGTGAAAATGACTCTACTACCCAAAGCAATCTACAGATTCAGTGCAATCCCTATCAAACTACCAATGGCATTTTTCAAAGAACTAGAACAAAAAATTTCACAATTTGTATGGAAACACAAAAGACCCCTAATAACCAAAGCAATCTTGAGAAAGAAAAACGGAGCTGGAAGAATCAGTCTCCCGGACTTCAGACTCTACTACAAAGTTACAGTAATCAAGACAGTGTGGTACTGGCACAAAAACAGAAATATAGATCAGTGGAACAGGAGAGAAAGCCCAGAGATAAACCCACACACATATAGTCACCTTATCTTTGATAAGGATGCAAGAATATACAATGGAGAAAAGACAGCCTCTTCAGTAAGTCGTACTGGGAAAACCAGACAGCTACATGTAAAAGAATGAAATTAGAACACTCCCTAACACCATACACAAAAATAAACTCAAAATGGATTAAAGACCTAAATGTAAGGCCAGACACTATCAAACTCTCAGAGGAAAGCATAGGCAGAGCACTCTATGCCATAAATCACAGCAAGATCCTTTTTTTTTTTTTTTTTTTTTTTTTCTTTTTGTGGTACGCGGGCCTCTCACTGCTGTGGCCTCTCCCGTTGCGGAGCACAGGCTCCGGGAGCGCAGGCTCAGCGGCCATGGCCCACGGGCCCAGCCGCTCTGCGGCATATGGGATCCTCCCGGACCGGGGCACGAACCCGCGTCCCCTGCATCGGCAGGCGGACTCCCAACCACTGCGCCACCAGGGAAGCCCGCAAGATCCTTTTTGACACATCTCCTAGAGAAATGGAAATAAAACCAAAAATAAACAAATGGGACCTGATGAAACTTCAAAGTTTTGCACAACAAAGGAAACCATAAACGAGACGAAAAGGCAACCCTCAGAATGGGAGAAAATATTTGCAAATGAAGCAACTGATGAAGGATTAATCTCCAAAATTTACAAGCAGCTCATGCAGCTCAATATCAAAAAAACAAACAACCCAATCCAAAAATGGGCAGAAGACCTAAATAGACATTTCTCCAAAGAAGATATACAGCTTGCCAACAAACACATGAAAGAATGCTCAACATCATTAATCATTAGAGAAATGCAAATCAAAACTACAATGAGATATCATCTCACAGTGGTAAGAATGGCCATCATCAAAAAATGTACAAACAATAAATGCTGGAGAGGGTGTGGAGATGAAGGAACCCTCTTGCACTGTTGGTGGGAATGTAAATTGATACAGCCACTGTGGAGAACGGTATGGAGGTTCCTTAAAAAAACAAAAATAGAACTACCATACGACCCCGCAATCCCACTACTGGGCATATACCCTGAGAAAACCATAATTCAAGAAGAGTCATGTACCACAATGTTCATTGCAGCTCTATTTACAATAGCCAGGACATGGAAGCAACCTAAGTGTCCATCGACAGATGAGTGGATAAAGAAGATGTGGCACATATATACAATGGAATATTACTCAGCCATAAAAAGAAACGAAATTGAGTTATCTGTAGTGGGGTGGATGGACCTAGAGTCTGTCATACAGAGTGAGGTAAGTCAGAAAGAGAAAAACAAATACCATATGCTAACACATACATATGGAATCTAAGGAAAAAAAAAGGTTCTGAAGAACCTAGGGGCAGGTCAGGAATAAAGACGCACACGTAGAGAATGGACTTGAGGACACGGGGAGGGGGAAGGGTAAGCTGGGATGAAGTGAGAGAGTAGCATTGGCATATATACACTACCACATGTAAAATAGATAGCTAGTGGGGAGCAGCCGCATTGCACAGGGAGATCAGCTCGATGCTTTGTGTCCACCCACCTAGAGGGGTGGGATAGAGAGAGTGGGAGGGAGACACAAGAGGGAGGAGATATGGGGATATATGTATGCATATGGCTGATTCAGTTTGTTATACGGCAGAAACTAACACACCATTCTAAAGCAATTATACTCCAATGAAGACATTTACAAAAACCCAAAAAACTCACATCCATCAAGTAATTCAGATCTTTTGAAAGAAAAAAGTTAGAAACAAAGGGCCGTCCAGTTTTGTACCTAAACCAGCACCCAAAATACTCGCTGGATGTGCTAAGAGTCCCTAATGAGGAGGGCCGCCATTTGGCAAATGACCCATTAGATTGAAATAAAAATGTCAACACAAGCAAAATATGTGAAATTGTTGACCATTGACAGCCTGTTGATGGGCATCTATTTAGCTTTCAAAGCAGTCTGGCAGCTAGATTTAAAAAATCCATCAGACCTGAAAAGCCTTAACGGGCCAAGTTTCCCCGGGGGGCCTTTCTATATGGTATTTACCATTTTCAGAGCCGTGATAGCGCTGATTGTCTCAGGCATCATTAGCCTAAATAGAGTAATGATGACAATGTGGGGAGCCATCTTGAACACATAATCTGGGGCATGTGTATGTGCGTGCACCTGTGTGTGCATATTGTATGGTTTTGTTCAGCCCTGCAACTTGTAGGGTTGTGCTCATTCCCTTGGCTTCATCAGAGCTTTGCACTTGGTAATTAATTTCCTGACATCACCAAGTCCCTTCATATGATCACACAGAGGGAATAGGTGACGTTGGTGTTGATTTTCAAGGTACGTGTTCCTTGTTCAGCGTCTCACCCCAGCCTCCATCAGCGACCACCTTCCGCTAAGAAAGTGATCATTGTGCAGTTTCTTTGCCTGATGAAACTGTTTCTCACTTGGCTTCCTAATTGGACGTTGTACCTTTTGGAGAAAAGAAAACCTGAGTTGCCTCGAGCTTGGCAGAAGCTAAAGTGAGAAGCCATGGAGATGTGGTTTCTGAAGGAGCGGTTGATTTGTTTCACACACCACCTACCTTCCTTGAAAATTAAAAAAGCCCACCAACAAAGTGGCAATTGGTCAGGACCTCAGGAGGGCGAAAATACAGGAAAAAAAATTAATTTCAAACTGTGAAACTCAGCCAGCAAGAGCTAATAGCCCCACTCCCAACACACAGCATTCGCCTTCTGGTAAATGCAACAAAGCCTGAGTGTGTGTGTTTGCTGATTTTTTTTTCTTTTTTTAAATGGGGGGAAATCTGTGAAGGCATATATCTCTTACCCTGATTTCATCACCCTCACTACATGCACTTAACATCACCACCATCTTCCTAAAGGAGAGTTTGCAAACCCAGTCCCTCATTATTTCCTGGTCCAACACGTCCACCATGGAGCAGGTAACGTCACTTCCACAGTTCTCTCTAATCGTGGAAGCATAGTCATTAACCACATCCCCCCAAATGTTGGCTGAATGGCTGGCCCCTAATTTGTGTACTTTCTGCAGAGGTTTCAGTGTCTCGTAAAATTTATTGCCATGCTAAAGTCACCTTTTAAATTATGGATCACGATATTGGTATGCTGCTAAAAATGTTCACAGCATTGTAATTTTATGCACTGGCAATAAACATGAAAAATGCATTTTGGGGTTGTTTAACATTAAAAATAATGTTTTGGAAAATAAATTTTTGGAGAAATTTAGTGCTCAGAAAAAGGACCATATTCACAGTTCCAGAGACCAGATCCATAATCCAAAGAGGATGGGGACCAAATTTGCAGCCCATATAGGTCACCAGCCAAGTACCGCAAGGACAGTTAACTTCACCTAGGTTGCATTTAGATGGCGGTGGGATCCACAACTTCCTGCCAACTCTGAACCAACAAGGGCTCCTCCTTATTGCTCTCTAAACAGTAGCAGGGTTTACTTTCAAAGCTGGCAGTTGATTGCTAGGCAATTGGCAGCATTACAACAAATCACCTTGTTCAGGAACAAAAGTGATATGGCACAAGCCGGCTTTCTGAAAAGCACTTTAACTTGGTCAAGCGGGGGCAGCTGTTCGTAGACTTTACTTGACGAGTTAATTCAAGAACTGGTGTCACAGCCATGGCACTTGGCTCTATCAACAGATGTATGTCTCATTAACGGGGTCAGTGACCAGCTAGTCATCTTGAGAGATGTCATGAGTCCCAATACCTAGGTCTGAATCCCATCATACATCTTATGAGCTGTGTGACCTTGGGCAAGTTACTTACAACTTCTGTTCCTCTATTTCCCCATCTGTCAAATAGGAGTAATGATAGAATATAATCCCAGGGCGGTTTGAGGATTAAATTAGAAAATACATGTGCAAGGCACATAGTCAAGACCTGATAATATTGTTGATGAAGATGATAATGATAGTATGAGCCCATCCCACACTGCATTCTATAAAAACTATATAAAATGGGTAATATGAGAAGCAGCAGGAATTGAGCCTAGAAATAATGCATTTCCTTTTTTATTTCACTTCTCCTTTCTCTAGTGATAAAATTTCACTCATCCTTCAAGGCTAGCCTAGCAAGTGAGAATCTTTGCTGTGTAGCCTTCCTTGACTTCTACTATTACCTTGCCAAGGAAGAAGGAATTGCTGTCTCATTGAGTATGCCCATAGTTTTTGCCCAGATCTAATTTTTTTCATGTTACACATTATAACATATGTAATTGGTTATGTGACTCTTCCATATCCTACTTCAAGCTACTCTACACAAGGAAACTCTTTTATTTATCTCTGTGAGCCTACAGTGCACAGTGGGATCTCATGAAGAGTTTGCTTACTGTTTGCATGCTCTTTAAACCCAGTGGGAAACAAATAGGAAAACTAGGTGTATCTTGAGTGGTGTCTGACCTTAGCCAAAGTTGTCTCTTGGTCTTCCCTGAAAAATAAGGAATGGGGTTTGATATCCTTCAAATTTAAGACACCTGTAGAATCCACACCTGGTCCCTCACCTCACTGGAGAGGAATGTTAAGAAATGACACTGTATGAATAGCCCTCTGAACACTGTTGGTTTCCAAGCTCCATTTGGTTTTGTCTATTACCTCCCAATCTTGGAGGCAGAGAGTAAGGCTCACAAGTCTAAATATCAACTAACTCTAGAGAAGGGAGGTATGTAGAAATATTCCTGCTTTTGTTGTTGTTGCTCGTGACACATATGTAAAGGGCATATTCCAAAATCATAATAGCAGTATTTTTATTAAACGATCTAATGAAATTGTATAAAGATGTACAAATGATAAAAATGCCATAATGATAAAATAAAAGTCCTGCTGGTTGGGTGTTGGGCCACATAAAAAACAATGGACATGATAATTAAGTTCTGGAAAGCAAATAAACAGTATCTAATGTCATACTCCAAACAAAGTAGGTGGAAGTTGGCCTAACACAGTGGTTCTCAAATGTTAGCATGCAGCAGAATGGTCCCTGAACACTGTTTGGAATGCAGATTTCTGATGCCCACCCCCAGAGATTGTTTTAGTGGGTCAGGGTGGAGCCCAGGGAAAATTTTGAGCATGCACAACCAGTATGTATTATTTATAAGTTTTATTCATGTACTACTATGCAATATTATACATATTATTAAAATTCCAAAATAGAAATTATGTAAGTATATAAAGATAAATAAGTTCTTATTACTGTTTATATTCTCCAAAGAATCTTCTTGGACACCCTTTAGGGGAAACGTACCCCACTTTGGAGATGAATGCTTCAAGCTAGTATTTTCGAATTTTAATGTGCTTATAAATAGCTTGGAGATCTTGTTTAAATGTCTGATTCTGATTCAGGGCGTCTGAGGTGAGGCTCGAGATTCTGTTTGTCTAATAAGCTCCCAGGTGATGCTGATACTACTGGTCTGAGAACCACACTTTTAAGAAATGAGGACCCATTCTGTAGCTTCTCTATTACTGACCTAAATCCCGATGCAAATTGAAGTTTTAAGTGGTCGGGAGCAGTGTAGACGGAGCAGAGGGGCTGAAGGTGATAAGCCAGCACCGCCCCCTCGCCCCCTCCCACACTTCAGTGTAGAAGACCCGTAGTTCTTTCCAATTTCACTGATGTGGAACAAGTGAAAAGCACCCTGAAGAAACCTCCCCCATCCCTAGCCCTTTATGTACTTTTCTAGAAGGGTTCTCTTTCAGCTTATCTCTTGAATTAACAAGACAGTACTCCCTGAAGTCATAAACAGTGACTTTCCCGGATGCAACAGTGGGCAAGATTATTCCCCCTGATTAAGCCTTTGACAGGCAGCATCTTTGCAGCAAGCATCATGCCAGGTTTTATTAGTAAATTGGCCCTACAAAGTTTTTTCTTACCTACAGTTCCCCTAGCTCAGCAATCCTTCCCATGGATTGGAACGAACACATTTAAGAATGTCATGCTTGGCAGTACCAAGAACAATAATTAGACAAATTACAAATCATAAAAGGATAAGTGTAATGCGCTAATCTGTAGAGATTATTAAGTGGAAACAAGAAACTTAAATAATTAATTCTTAAAATCATCCCAAGAAGGCTACGTTCTTCCTGGTGCACAGACACTGCAATTAGGTTACCTTGACAAGTCCATTTCAGATGAAACGGGAATCCTTCGATGTGCTTATTTAATAGACCTGAAACATGTTATAAGGAGTGATTTCATTACTGCATCCTTCCGATCTGAATGAAATCAGAACTCCCGAATATGCTGCTTTTTGAGTAATTCTATAGCATGCCATGGACCAAAGGCTTGGGTGGAGGGTGATAGTCTAGAAGATCTGATGTACATAAAAATCAACATCAGTAATCCTCCTAATGTGTTTTAGTAAAACAGGAAAGCACTACCATTTTGCATTAGTCTCTGGCATGTCGTTTATAAATCAGCTCTAAGAAGCAGCAGCATACTTGGTGAACATTAGATCAGGGAGTAATATCGTGGTTATGTATCTAACGTTTGGATATTTATGAATTTCTTTTTTTAAAAAAATTGACATGTATTAATTGCCCCACCCCATTTGAAAGGCCCTGCTCTACCAAACATGCTCTCTGTTGGAACGTCTCAGAGAAGCATATCAGAGCATCTACAGGGAGGCAGCTCTTTTTGGTGTCCAAGGACCTATGCTTAATACAGCTCGATCACATCGGCAAATCCTGTCCACTTCTTGTAGACTCACTTTCCTCTGTACAATGGGGAAAATAATAATTATTGTCCAAAAAGGTGAGATTCAAATCCAATTCATCTTAAAGAGTTTAGCACAAGGGTACTCCATAAAATAGTAATTTATCAGTTTACTTCTAGATTCTGCATTAGGCTTTCGCATGTCATTTTTATATTGAAATATTTCTATTCTCTCTCTCCAATTAGACTGCATGAGAATGCAACAGTGATCAAACAGGAAATCGTTTCCAGTGTTCATTAAGAAACGTAATTTGAGTTGTTAATCAGTGTAGGTAGAAAGAAACGCTTGAAAAGCCAGTGACTGGGGATGGGGAGGGGTGAGAAACAGAGCCAACAGGGAGAGTGTGATAGCGCAGAAAGCTTGCAGACGTCTGACTGCAGACCTGAAGTGAGTCAGAAGGACAGCTGGCCTCCGGCTACGCAGAGAGGACAGAGGTCTCGGTCACAGTGGAACTCCTATGGGCTACTTAACCACTCCTGGTGTCATTGGCAGTGGGGCCTCCCTCTAAGTGTTGGACATAAAAATTAGAATATCCAATAGCAAATGAAGTAAGCAATAAGAGAAGACGTGACACATTGGAGGAGACGAGCCGCACACTGGGCAAGCAAGGTCCAAGAAAGTCTTAGGAAAAACTGTACAACAACAGAAAGGAAGGTACTGTCGAGTATTTAACTGCACGTCTTATGTCTCCTGCTGACTTTGGTGATGAAGGAAATAAACTAAGTAATTTGTCTATCTCCTTTGTCTGACCTGACCCAGAGAATGTCCACCCTTCACAGACGGAACTGGAGCAAAGGAGGAGGTCCATATCTGTAGCCCCTGAGAAGCAGGTTGACAGCTGTGTCACTGTCTTACACATAACTTATGTTCAAATATTTGTGATGATATGGTAATCAGGACACAGGGTCATTTATGCCTCTAAGACAGTGTTTTTGCAATTCCCTTTTGTTAAATCTCATGATGCTAATAGGTATATCATCACCACCACCAACAAAAAGTCCATAATTAAATACGTTCAGGAACTGCCGCTTTCTAATTCTCCATATTAGATGTTCCTTTTGTCAGCATATCAAAAGATCCAGAAGTTCTGCCCTAAAGAAACATATTTAGGTTTTTATTTTTTTTTTGTCTACAATTTCCCAAAAATAAATGAGCACAGAATCATATCATAGAAAACTACTAGCTTTGCTTTGTGGGAAACTAGTTTCTCCCTCTCCCCACCCTCTCTCCCCCCTTTCCTCCTCTTTTCTTCTCCACCCCCCCCCCCCCGCCACTTTTCCCTCCCTTCTTCTCTACCTCAATGATTTCGCTACACTTTGAGGGTTGGGAGAGTCAGCCCTGTAATCTCCATACTCACCAATACGGCTTCTACCGGAAAACTGCATTTGCTAAGTGTTAACTGAACTTGGGGCCTTAATAATAGGTCAGATGTTCTGGACCCTACTGTGCTAGTAATCATTTTACATATCTTCCATGCAGAATTCTGATAGGTGGGAGAAGACATCGGACTCTGTATCTCTATCCCTCTAAATATTTATGAAATAGAATCTTGTATCTCATCTTAGGCACTGATTTCCTTGTGTAAGCAAATGTCAGAACCAGGGTCAGGAGTTGGGGGTCTTCACAATGAATCAGAGAGTGGGTAATGAGGGTGGATATGATGAAAAAGCACAATTGTACAGAAGTGCCAGACACTGGCTTTTATTCGATATTGGCTGCTGATTCTAGGGTGAGCTGAGGGGGATTTTTTAAAAGAGCTTTTTATTTTAGAAAAAATTTACATTTACAGCAAAGTTTTGAAGATCGTGCCATGTTCCCATAGACCCCACACCCAGTTTCCCCTGTTGTTACCATCGTATGTTACTGTGTTTGTCACAATGAAGGAATCAATATTGTTGCATTGCTGTTAACAAAAGTCAATAGTTTATTCGGATTTCCTTAGTTTTTACCTAATGCCATTAGGATCCCATCCACGACACCACATCACACTTTGTTGTCGTGTCTCCTTAGGTTCCTTGTGGCTGTGACAACTTCTCAGACTGTCCTTGTTTCTGATGTGACCTTGACAGTTGTGAGGAACACTGGTTAGGTATTTTGCAGAATGTTCTCCAACTGGGATTTGTTTAATATTTGTCTCACCATGAGACTGGGGTTATGTGTTTTGGGAGGAAGAGACCACAGAGGTGAGGTGTCTTTTTCATCACATCAGGTCAAGAGTACATGCTGTCAACCTGACCTACCGCTGTTGACATTCATCTTGGTCACTGGCTGAGGTGGTGATTGCCAGGCCTCTCCACTGTAAAGATCTCCCGCCCACCCCACTTTCCATACTGTATTCTTTGGAAGGATGTTCCTCTGTATAGCCCATGCTCAAAGAGTGAGGAGTTTTGCTCCACCTATTTGAGGGTGGAAGAGCTCTGTAAGTTATTTGGAGTTCTTCTGCATGGGAGATTGGCCAGTTCTTCCCCATGTATGTGTATATATGTGTATATATGCATGTGTATATTTATCTACCCATTCATTTATATCAGTATTGATATTTATTTTATACTTTGGGCTATAACCCAATATTACTTTATTCATTTTGTTGCTCAGTTCGTTCCTTTTTTGGCCATGGGGCTGGAGTGGGCTAGAGTGGGTGGGATTCCCTACCCCTAGTTGAGACAGGGCTCAGGTAAAGTCTTTTTTCCTGGATTCTGAGCCATTGTTACGAAGAACATGCTGAGCTTATGTCACAACGATTTCTCTTCTCCCCCTGCCAGAGTCAGGAGAGACTCCTCAGATCTTGGTCATGAGGGCCTGGTTCTTAGAGGCCCATGATAGCGTGGGCTCCCCATTAAGACTGGGTTCCCAGGATTTCTCACCCTCATGCTAGCCCACACTCAGCCTCTAGCAAATCATAGCACTTTAGTGTTACTGCCAGTTTTCTGCTCCTGCAGCTTTTGCTGGGGGGTAAGTAGGTCTCATCTTTGACTCTGCATTTGCCTTTCCCTCCAGATTTCATGGTAGTGGTTCACCCTGTGAAGTCGGTTCTGTGATGGGTCCCAAAATTCCCAAAATTGGTTGGTTTTCAATTTGTCTAGATTTTTCTTGCTGTAAGGATAGGGATGCTGATTTCAAAGCTCTTTACAGATCAAAGCAGAATCTGGAAGTCTTGCTGAGCGTTTTTTTTTAAATACTTGGTTTTGCTAAAAATGAAAATGATCATGTAGGAGGTTAGGGGTTCATCCAAATGAACTTACACTCATAAGCACAGCATAAAGTACTTTTCACCACTAAAGGTGGTGGATCAGTGGCACTGCTGTAATACATACTGAAAAACCACAGCAGTGGCAAAGGCGAGGGCCATATCTCTATGCTGATAGCTCTTTCAGAAGAAAATGGGCAATCATGTGTCCTGGCTGGATTTTAAATACACATGAAGGTAGGTTGATGCAAGCCCTTTTGATGACCTTTTGCAGCCCCAGTGATTTATACCTAAACCTAGCATTTTGTGCCTTGGGCCAGTCAAGAGGTTGTAGGAACAAAAATGCCATCTATACAGGAGAAGATGCTGCTCCTCAGAAACTTCTCTGCCTGTTGAATGAGACAGAGTCACATATTTGGGATGAAACATGGACTCTAGAAATATCCTAGGGGGAACAATATTACTTTATCGTTAGGAAGTATATGACATTAAGCAGTGAGCTCATTTTACTATAGCAGCATGGTTACTGAGGTATTTCCCAGTCTCCAGTCCTTTGAAAACTCTTTTCCGTTTTTTTCTAGACATATATGCCTTTTATACTAGTAGTCCCTAAATATTTTTTTTTCCTAAGTTTCTTCTAAGGCTGTTTTAACTCAAGTATACTTTTTTTTTTTTTTTAAAGAAGATGTTGGGGGTAGGAGTTTATTGATTTATTTATTTATTTTTGCTGTGTTGGGTCTTCGTTTCTGTGCGAGGGCTCTCTCTAGTTGTGGCAAGCGGGGGCCACTCTTCATCGCGGTGCGCAGGCCTCTCACTATCGCGGCCTCTCCCGTTGCGGAGCACAGGCTCCAGACGCGCAGGCTCAGTACTTGTGGCTCACGGGCCTAGTTGCTCTGCGGCATGCGGGATCCTCCCAGATCAGGGCTTGAACCCGTGTCCCCTGCATTAGCAGGCAGGTTCTCAACCACTGCGCCACCAGGGAAGCCCTCAAGTATACTTTTAAATGTGAAACCATACCTCAAGGCTTTGAGGCTCTATTTTGCAGATGTAGTACCTAAATATCATCCAGTGTTGCAACAGTGACACAAAACTTAAGATTAGTGTTTGTTAGAAGATTACTTAGCTGAGAAGAGAGTCTCAAGAGAATGGAATATGAGACAGGCAAGTTTTGTTGGGTGGATGTGGAAATCAGGAAAATAAAAAGTATTGTCAACATTAACACGCTTGGTTGGCGCTTCAGTGGACATCCTGGGGAGAGTCCAGTTGGGTTGTCACTGATTGAAAAAGGGTCAGCATGAGGATATCCATGCTACTACATACATATGGAGAAAGTCATAAAAGAAAGACATGACTGTGCCTTCACTTTCCTCATGATTTTGCCTGTAGCTCATCATTCAGGTGCTCTCTGGTACTAGAACACCTGTTAAAAACCAAAGAGCCTCTTCTTGTTACAACAAAGATAGACATGAATGGGAGTTAAAAGCATAAAGAAATTTTGGTTAAGAATCTTGGCTATTTTTGGTCTTTTGAAACTGGGCTCTGGACTCAGTTATGTTGTGGGCTGTTGGTTCTCCTGATAGCAAACACGAGTTACCAAGAATCTTCCACTCTTCTTTTTTTTTCTTCATTCAATAAATATTTATTGAGCACCTGCCATCTTTTTTTTTTTTTTTTTGTGGTACACGGGCCTCTCACTGTTGTGGCCCCTCCCGTTGCGGAGCACAGGCTCCAGACGCGCAGGCCCAGCAGCCATGGCCCACAGGCCCAGCCGCTCCGCGGCATGTGGGATCCTCCCGGACCGGGGCACGAACCCACGCCCCCCGCATCGGCAGGCAGACCCCCAACCACTGCACCACCAGGGAAGCCCCCTGCCATCTTTTGATTTCATGATATGTACCAATTATACAATGATGAGAAAGACAGGCATGGAGGTCCCTACCATCATGTAGGTTATGGTCTAGAAGGAAAGACACAGTAAACAATATCCTCTCTTTCACATTGAGAGGCTGAGGATACGCTACAGGCTGAATCCTTCTGCATTAAATCCCTAGAAATGGTAGAAAAAACATTGGTAGAAAAAAAACAATGGTAGAAAAAAACACTTCTTAAAAAAAAGGGAAATATGTAGTCTCACATAAAGATAAGAAATAGTCTATTCATCGCACTAATATATATAAAATACATAAACAACAAGGACCTACTGTATAGCAGAGGGAACTATACTTGATACCTTGTAAAAATGTATATATATCTGAATCACTTTGCTGTACACCTGAAGCTAACACAACATTGTAAATCAACTATACTTCAATAATAAAAAGAAGAAATAGTCTATTCATGAGACTGACTTTCCATCAACAGTGTTCCGTGTTTAGAGATGGAAAAGTAGAAGTGAGAGAGAACCCATAATCAAGTGATAAGGCAACTCATCAGAGTGCCAGGCCAAGATAGCTGACCCTTGCAATCCTCCTTTTTAAACCAACAGTCAGGCAAGTATCTACCTGCGGGTTAGAGCAAAGAACATGGGAGCTTGACTCAGAGTGCCAGAATGAGATACAGAGTCATCATGCTCAGAAGAGCAGCTACAAACATGCCTCCACTCACCAGTTCTCACCAAAATGAGAGCCACAACTCCAGGTCCTCTTTCAGTGGGTGGCACAGATAGATGAAGAATCTCAAGTATAAAAATGGAGAGCCATCAATAATCACCATTTGAGAAATGCTGAAACCATAAGAGAAAGACAAGCAGAACTTATACCTGAAGAAACAGCATGAATAGAGCAATCTAAGAGCTTGCCAGCAATGAAAAAATGTTGTAAAACAACCTTGGTAAAGAAAGTGAGGCAAAGTGGGGAAGAGTGTTATATGTAGAAGGAACAGTATATGCAAAGGCCCAGAGACAAGAGTGTATGTGACTTATTGGAGGAACTAAATTTCCTCTGTGCTTCTGGAAAAGATGGCATGTGGAGGAGATTGCGGAGGGATGGGGAGCTAGTGTGGTAGGGAGAGGCTACTTTGTAGATCTTTTAAACCACGTTTAAAATGTAGACTTATCCTGGGGGCACCCACATGTCACTTAAGGATTGTAATCAAAGAAATGGGAATGGCTTTGACTGACCTATGACAACAGTTCACAAAGTCAGCAAACTTTTTCTGTGATGGACCAGATGGAAAATATTTTTGGCTTTGTGGATCATAAGCCCTCTACACCAACTCTTCAACTCTGCCATCGTGGGATGAAAGCAGCTGTGAACAATGCATACGTGATTGGGCATGGATGTGTTCCCACAAAACTGTTTATAAAAACAGATAGTGGGCTAGATTTGGTCCCTGGGCCACAGTGTGCTAATCCCTGATATAGAAGTAATAAAACCAGAAAGAAAAAAAAAAGGATAATTATCTTAACTCGGTTGCTTTAACTTAGTTAAATGATGAGACAGAATGCTTTTTTTGTTGTTAATTTTTTTTTAACTGATCTGAAAAGATTAGCATGAAAAAGGCTGGGACTGTGTTTGTAATTTTTCTTTATTTCTTAATGTTGACAGGTTTAAAACTGGGGAAGTCTTGCGTTCTGTATCTTAGCCTCATTCTCTCCTGTCACCTGAGTAGCACCTCTCTCACTGCTGCCAAAATGGCTACTTCTGCTACTGGGTCAGACCAATTATTTCCTAAATGGTTTGTATTCACCTACACTTCAAATGCACAGCTTTGAGGGAAGGGGGGTAATAGTGCCTGGCACTCACTGCACTCCACACATCCATTATGTGAGCAACACGTCAGTCTGCTCAATTAAAGAGCCCGGGACTACAAAGCAACTGTATATCATTTGTGTGACCGCTCCACCACAGACACTATTCAAATACCTGACTTTGAGAGTCCTTTTCTGCTGAGCTAGGTACTTTATCCTAGTTTAAAAATAAATTACAAAAAGCATCAACAATATTCTTAAAGTAAATCTTTCTGTGCTCACTCCTATCACTACTTTATAGAAAATGTTTTGAAATAACTTCTCTCGCTCTCTCTCAAGTTTCATTTTTAAATTACCATGGAGACCTTTGAGTTGTAGGATGATAGATCTGGGCACAGTTAGTTTTAGAGCCTGCCTCTTAAAACTCTCCTGGTCTCTCCCTGTTCTTTAAAAAGTATCAAAATGATTATTAAAAAATAATTATTATTATTTAATATTTATTGAATGCTTACTCAGAACTTTTCTTGAAATATTGCAGTTAATTCTCACAACAAACCTACCAGGGAGTTACTATTAAAATCCCTGTTTTGTACCTAAGGAAAATGAGAAATGGGCAGAGCCAGGCTTTGGTCCCTGGGTCTCCAAATCTTAAACTCCTACTGGGCTCTGTTTACAGCATCACCCCACACTTCAACACTTCAGGCTCTCTTAACCTGTCTTGACTCACCCACCAGCTAACCTTTATTGTTGATGGGATAAGTAGAAAATAATTACAAAAGTGATACTTTGTTTCTGTATCAGACTTTTCAGGGTCACACACATTGTCACATTCAACCAGATGAAGCAGGTTAAAATATAAGTAAAAAGAAACTGCAGAGAAAATCATAATTTTTAAAGAGGAGGAAAACAAATGTTCATGGCCTCACAGATTGAAACCAGCAGGGCTGAGACCTGAAAGCAGGCTTTCTAACACCAGGCAGGATGCTCTTCCTTGGGACCGCTGCTCCTAACATGGTCTTCCTCAAGAGTTCTCTTTCCCCAGGTAATTTGATGCCTTCCCATGATTAAAACAAATTATTTCAGAAAGCTGTTGAGAGTGAGTCTAAAGGTGGGCTTAGTAATGTATCTTTGCAGTAGGTATTTTGGGCTGTGGAAACCTTCTGTACTGCAGACCGCAGAGCTGACTTATCTGAAGAGCTGATCCTAGTTTGGGAGCTAAATTTAATGTACTATCTGAATATTCTAAAAGAAATATCTGGAAGTATTTTTATATATTGATTTTATATATTCAATATGTATTTATATATGTCAAATCTGCCTAAGCTTTCTTTCTGGAATCCTTAAAAAGTTATGCCATGACTGTAAGAAGGCTAGACAAATCAAAACCATCTAAATTATAAATATACTTCTTATTATATTATATTATTTATATTAGTTAGAACTGTGCTATTTGTGTAGCAGTTCTGTTGTGCTTATCTCACAGAGATGGACCTGCCACCCGAAATTTGACTTGTATGTTGAAACTAATTATGCCCCACACATGCCACACATGAGGGAGTATGAAAAGTTTTATCGTTCATATAATGAGGCTCTCTGGGAGAGCAGTGCAGCCTCCTGAGCAGGTCCTAAGTGGCTTGAGACAGCAGAGAGGGGCACCTGGCTTAGCATTTTATGGTGGTTAGGAGGTATGGGAGTGGGTAAGGGCTCCCCCTCCCAGATTGGCCTTGCATGTTTGAACTTCCTGCCAGCTTGCTAAATGAGGGAGCACCCAAACTTTGTCAGGGGTCAAACGTCAAAAATGGAGTCAAACTCTTCACTATAAACCCCCTTTCTTAATCCTGTTTATTTCCTTTATATGATCGTCAGAATTTGTCATTATACGCTGTTTCATTGCTTGTTGTCTTTCTCTCCACTCAATTGTGAACTCCATGGGGCCATTACTTTTCACTTTTCTTCATTAGTAGATACCCAGCACTGATCATTACACCTGGCACATAAGAGATGATCAAAAATAGTCATTGGAAGCCAACAGGTACCTGACAAGGTGCTCAAAGTCCCTAATCATCAGAGAAATGGAAATCAGAGCCCCAGCGAGCTATCAGTTCACACCTGTTAGGATAGCTGTTGTCAAAACGACAAGATGCAACAAGTGTTGGCAAGGATATATGGAGAAAAGGGAACCCTTGTGCACTGTTGGTGAGAACGTAAATTGGTGCAGCCACCCTGGAGAACAATATGGATGTTATTTAAAAAATTAAAAATAGAACTACCCTATGATCCAACAAACCCACATCTGGGTATATATCCAAAGGAAGTGAATACAGGATATCCAAGTGATACATGCACCCCTAGATTCACTACTGACAATGGCAAAGATACGGAAACAACCTAAGTGTCCATCAATGGATGAATGGATAAGGAAGATGTGGTACATACATACAATGGAATATTACTCAGCCATAGAAAAGAATGAGATAATGCCACTTGCAGCAACATGGACGCACCTAGAGGGCATTATACTAAGTGACATAAGCCAGACAGAGAAAGAGAAATACTACATGACATCACTTATATGTGGAATATTTTATTTTAAAAAAGTCAAACTCATGTAAACCGAGAGTAGAAAAGTGGCTGCCAGGGGCTGGAGGAGTAGGGGAGATAGGAAGAGGTTGAAAAAGGGTACAAATTTTCAGCTATAAGATGAATAAGGTCTGAGGATCTAATGGAAAACATTGTGACTATAATTGATAACACTGTATTGCATAATTGAAATTTGCTAAGAGTAAAAGTTAAATGCTCTCACCAAAAAAAGAGACAAATATATGAGGTGATGAATGTGCTAACTAGAGGCAGTCCTTTCATAACATATATGTATATCAAAGCGCCACAATGTACACTTTAAATATCTTACAATTTTATATGTCAACTAAACCTCAAAGCTGAAATCAAAAAGCAAAAAATAAAGAGTCACTGGATAAATGAAGTAATGGGCAGCTCTGTGCTAGATGCCAAGTGTATAGAGATGTCAAGTCACGGTGCTTCCACTGAAGTCCCTACATTTCCTGCCATGATCTTAACCATGAGGTTAAATAGTTTAGCCAAAGTTATATGTCCAGGAGACAGAAGGAAAAGATAAACAAATAAACAAACTGCAGTATGGCATGACAAGTGCTATAAAAATGTACATGTTCCCTTCCATCATGGGGCCACAGATAGATAACCCTCCCCAGCACCATGTCCTACATAGCAAGGGAATCAGACTTGTGATTCATGCATGAGGTAGGCTCAAGAGAATGGATTATAGATTTGAGTTCAAGTCTATATTTGGTATCTCTCTATACTGGGAAAATAAACAAGCAAGCAGATAAAGAGACTTTAGGCTCCATAGAGCCTCCCAGGAATTTCTGAAACTTTGCAAGCCCTTTCCTCTTTTCCCCCGTCACTTCACACAATCTCTTATCAGACACCTATTGCAAATAGTGGATGTGAAACAGTGCAGCAAACCAGGAAAAATAAATAAATAAAATAAAAGGAAAATGCTGACAAAATCAGAGTTTTAAGCTAAATTCCAATTTTTTTAACGTGACTCATCATTCTCACTCTCATTTCAAATATTCATTTACAACTGCCCTTCTCAGCAGCTTGACTTCACTGGTGTTCCCTGGAATGCTAGTCCCACATGAGTTCTGAGAGGACGTGGATTCCTTGGCCAGATAAATTTGAGAAACTCCTGTGTATTCCAGCTCTCTCCCTGGGAGAGTCATAATGTCCACTGCAAGCTCTGGGATTCCCTGCATTTTTCACATCTTCACAACCACTGAAGGCTTTCATAGAACACTTGGTAAATTCTTAGGGAGCTAGTGTTTGCAGAACGTGCTCTGGGAAATACTGGAGTGAAGGATAGAGTCTAGGCCACTGAAGGTAGGCCTTAGGTGATTTACTCATCTGGAATCTTTGAGCCTGTACAGCCTCATCATCCCGCTGACTTACCCTTTCTTCCACCTGTGTCCTGTGGTAGTAAGCTGCTTGTAGATTCCAAGAACACAGAAGGCCATCTTCTGCCTCTAGTTCTTGCCCATGGCTGCCTCTTCTGCCTTTTAGTTACAGAACCTTGGCTAAGTCACTTAGCCTCATGAGGGTCTCAGTTACCTCATCCATAAAGTAGAGGGTTTGGCAAACAAATGATCTTTAGGATCCCTTCGTACTCCATCTTTTCCCCAGCTTGTGATTTTCTTCTCCCCAGTGGTCCTTGAGTGTGTTACTTCCTTTCTCTAAGCCCCACTTTCTTTATCAGCAAAATGGGAAGAATAACATAACATACCTCTTAGGATTATGTGAAGATTACATGGAATGAGGAAGGTGAAAATTTACTTTTACAGAGTTATCAGTATGACTCAGTGAATAATAGCCCTAAGTCCTACCTACCACATAAAAGAAAATTATTCCAGCATTACCTAGGGTTGGTCTTCCTTGAGAATGATACATCCTGTGTGCTCTCTGGCTTTGAAAGCCTTTTACTGATGTAAAAATAATCCTTAAAATGTTCTTAACAGTGTAGTTCAAAGAATGTCAATGTGCCCTGAGGCCAAATAAAGGGAAGCTCAATTGCTATAAACTTAATTTTTAAACACCCTAAATAAATATGTGTTTTTCCTAATGGCAGAGAGTCAACTCTCATCAGAATCTTGAAGGGCAAACTGTGACAGGACAGACATTATGGTTTCCCAGGAAATTGGGTAGAGGAGCCCAAAGGCCTATTAAGTAATATGACTTTGAAAATAACTTTTGTATACAAGAGACTTTAACTTTTCAATGTGGTTTTCGTCCATGATCTTAGTTGGTACTCACAGAGGCAGGTGAGCGTGATGGAAGAGCTGTTATCCTTAACTTTGGGTGTACCTCAGCTCAGCATGTCTAAAGGCAAACCTGCCATCTTCTAGGTGCAGACTTGACCCTCTCCCTGGCTTGGTGCATGACTCTACTACCCGACCAGTGGCCCAGGACACACACCTGGAGTCATCCTCCACTGCCCTTTCTTCTTTACTTCTCACTTCCGACCAATCTTCAAGCCGCCTTGAGTCCATCTCTAAATGTCTGCAATCCAGACTCTTAATCTTCTCCCCAAACCTCCTTTTGAAGGCTCCCCCATCCAAGTCAATGGAAATTCCATCTTTCAAACTGCTTGGACCTCAGACGTAAGTCAATCCTGATTCCTTTCTTTCCCTCATGCTCCATATCCAGTCCATCATCAAATCCTGACAACTCTCCAGCTTCAACTACGTACAGAATCTGACTATCCACACCTCCACCACCCCTACCTGGGTCCAGAGCACCACTTCTCAAGCCTAGATTTTTCCTTTCAGCAACTTCTAAGCTGGTCTTCTTGTTACTGTTCTTTTCTTTCTAAAGAGCAAGTTTTTTCGATCTTGGCACTATTGATATTTGTGTACATATAATTCTTCATTGTTAGGGGCTGTCCTGGATATTGTAGGGTGTTCAGCAGCATCCCTGGACTCTACCCACCAAATGCCAGTACAATCCCCCCCCCCCCCGCTACCACTTGTGATGCTGAAAACCCTACAGCGGCTTCCCTTATCCCTCAGAGGAAAGCACCACAATCACTACAGTATCTGGCCTTCCATTACTGACCTCATTTTCTGCATCTTTACCTTGCCTCTTCTTCAGCCACTTTGGCATGCTGAGCTTGTTCCTAACTCTCAGCCTTTGCACTTGCTATTTTCTCCACCGGTAAACATCATCCCCCAGATATACACGTGGTTTGCTCCTTCAGTTGTTAAAGGTGGCAACTCCAAGTAGTCAGATGATGCTATATGTTGCACCCAGCAAATTATGCTTTAAGATAATACTTGATGACTTGAGTGTACATTCCCAAATATTGTTAAATAACAAAGGATGATTTTTAAAAATTATATATATTATGACCCTCATTTTGCTAAAAGGAGAAACAAATGTGCATTAATACACATATTACTACTAATAAATAGAGAAAATACACCAGAAGGATAGATGCACAAATGTTAACTGTGTTATCTCTCTGTAGTAGCTATACAAGCAATTTGTTTACTGAGTGCTTTTCTGTGTTATCCAAATGTTCTATTATGAAGATATTTTATAATAAAAGAAAAACAATGAACACTATTTTAAAAAGGAAAGAGTATCATAATCCAAAATGTCTCCAAGATTCAAAGACCGGTTGGGAAAATGTAAAAATATAGGGCATGGTAAATTTGGGTATACCCTAGCCATAAAACACAATGAAAATCAAGGGCATGCATTTAGATACTTTAAATGAGAGGGGGGGGGGAAGGAGAACTGAATTGTGACCTAGAATGCTTACATTTATGGGGACCTTGGTGATCATGGAATATGACATCTTCTTTAATAAGGCATGAGCTCCAGAGAAATCAACTAACCCAAAGGCACATGGTTAAATAGTGGCAGAGTTGAGATTGTTCAATTATGTTTTCATCAAGCATTTATTAAGTTTCTACTATGTGCTGGGTGCTAGGTACACAGCGGAGAAGGGTAAATATAATCTCCACTCTTGAGGGCAATGGGGAAGAAACACAAATGCATATCCAAATACAATAGAAGTGTGTCACCCAGTAGAGAAGTCACAAGCCACACGTGGCTGTCAAGCACTTGGAATGTGGCTGGTCTGATTTGAGAAGCGCTGTAAGCCTGAAATACACACTGAATTTACATAAAGGATGTATAATATCCCATTACTATTCTTACATTGATTGCATATGAAAATGATATTATTTAGATCTAAGTTAAATAAAATATATTATTAAAATACTTTTGCCTGTTTCTTTTTTACTCTTTTTTGCGCACAGCTATGAAAAATTTCCTAATTACATATGTGGCTTGCATTCCAGTGCTTTCGGACAGCACTGCATAGGTACTCTTATGCATACTTGATGGGATGTTAAGAATGAGGGTAGAGGGCTAGGAGATTCAGGCAAAGTTCCTTTCTCAGTCTCGGGGACAGAGAGAGCCTATGAAGGGAAGTAACATAAACTGTGACCTGGATAGTAAGTGGGGGATGGAATCAAAGGCAAACCAAATATCTAGAGAGGCCACCATTTGCAAAGTCAGACTGTTTTGTGATTTAAAAAATAAAATTAAATGGCAAGTTGCAATCCTTTTTTTAAAAATGGGTTCTCCCTTCTAATGGTAGACCTTGACAGCCCCTTAATTCCAGGCTTGGGAGTGGATGTGTGGACTTCAGTGACAGGAACTCCACCAGTGCTGTTCTCCCTCCTCCAATACCTTATTATGAGATAAGCTCATTTCAGGGAAGGGGAAATTCTGCCTAGACCAGAGAAAAATAATGACACTGAATTAGCTAGATAGATGGCAATGAGTAATCCGCATGAAATTCTTAAATTTGGCTTGGGAAGGGAGAGCCAGCATTGGTTAGTGTGCCTCTGATTATACAATTTATTCTTGGCCAATAAAATGAATGTGCTCTATAAAATACTTCTGGAATAACCTTTTAGTGAAAAACAATAGAAATTGTAAGACAGATTAAGGTTTAGTGTCGCAAGAGATTATAGTGTGAACAGACTGTCCTCATAGGGTCTGTTTAGCTGGTGACGGGCTGGAGAAGGGGAGGGCTGTAAGGATATTTGACATGAAAAGTGTGAATTCTCTCTCTGAGTGTTTACTAGCTTTCACAAAGAGCAGGAAATGAGCCGTGAAATGTGTTGTCAAGCATTCAGGGTTCAAAATAGAATGCATTGTTTCAAGTTGGGCTTTTTGCTTTCTGAGATCCTCATTCTCAATTTGTCCACCTCTGGGACAGGTGAATCAGCCTTTTACTGTGTCCTTCCCAAGCCATGATGGTAACCTGCAGCAGAAGCTAGGAACTGGCTTTCCAAAAGACATTTATAGCTCCCGCTTTCCCTTGCCAGCCTTGATGATAGAGTTTTGGAAAACTCAGAGGATCGCCCCTTACAGTTAGCCATGGTCATGTGACTTGCTTTTACCCAGTGAGATTTGGGTATTAGTCTCTAGGCAGAATGTTCCTTCCCAAAGGAAAAAAATCACAGAGCCCTGCCAAAAGAGGACCCCATGCCCTTCTCCCTTCCTTCTCCTTCTGCCTGATTTCTAGAGACAGGACTGACATTTGGCTAATCCACCAATACGGTGGCACAGTTGTGAAGATGCTGAAATACTTCCATGTTGGTTGCTAAATCGCATCTTCACTGTGTCCCCCAAGTACCCTTCTTGCTCTGGTGCCTTGCCCAGGCCTACTGGACATTCTTCTGATCCAAAACAGCAACAAAAACAAAGACAAAAACCTGGAGTAGCAGGAGCCTCCAGGTCTGTACCATTTAAAGTATACTTTCAATGTCACTCCTATATTAAGTGCAGCGGTCACCACATTGTAACCACGAGGTCTCAAGCTATGCACAAAGACAAGAATAGAATATTAGAAGAAACTGGTTCAACATGACGTGACAAAGCTGCAGTACCAGCCCAAGACTGTTTTTTCCTTCATTTTTTTTTATTATAGCAAAATATATATAACATAAAATTTACCACTGAACCATTTTAAGTGTACAGTTAGTTCTGTGGTATTAAATACATTCATAATGTTGTTCAACCACCACCATGTCCATCTCCATACTCTTCATCTTGTAAGACTGAAACTCTCTACCCACTAAATACTAACTCCCCGCTCGCCAGTTCCTGACAACCACCATTCTACTTTCTGTCTCTATGAACCAGACTGATCTAAGTACCTCATGCAAGTGGAATCATATAGTATTTAACTTTTTTATGATGGGCTTATTTCATTTGGCATAATGCCCTCAAGTTTCAACCATGTTGTAGCATGTTGTAGAATTTCCTCCCTTTTTAAGGCTGAATAATATTCCATGTATCTATATACCACATTTTCTTTATCTAGTCATCTGTTGGTGGACACTTGCATTGCTTCCACGTTACAGCATTGTGAATACTGCTCTTAACATGGGTGTACAGATGTCTCTTTGAGACCTTGTTTTCAATTCTTTTGGGTATATATGCAGAAGTGAAATTGCTGGATCGTATGTTAATCCTATTTTAATTATTTGAGGAAATGCCATACTGTTTTCCACAGTGGCTGTACCATTCCAAGACATTATTTCATGATATAAACAACTGTGGTATGGTTTTCCCTTACTCCATTTCTCACATCCAAAAAACATACTGTTAGTTTTGATACGTAAGCAAAAATATTCCTCACTCCAGCCATGCTCAGACACACCTGATGTGCGAGAATTTCTTAAGTGTTCCTATTGTGGATCTTTTGCTTTGGTCTAACTATCCTCTCTCGTGAGTCTTCACCTTATGATCCTGTCTTCTCCAGTCACCTCAGAATGTGATCTGTTGTTCAGATGATAAATATTTATTAGAGGAATGAATGAATGAATAAAACCAAAGAGACCAATTTTAAATGTAAAACACATAGATTGTTCTAATTTATGTGTTTGGGTTAGGTAATCAATTTTTGCTTCTTTAATTAGAGACAATATTTTATTCCCCCTCCTTCTTTTTATCTCTCCTATACTATTTTCTTCATACATTCATTCATTCATTCATTCATGTAGTTAATATTTCTGGAGCGCCACTCCTTACTGAGAATGATTCCAGGCTTCGAGAATGCAGTGCTCTGGGAACTAAACAGTTCTTACCTTTGTTGAGCTCCTGTTCTAGTGCGGGCTTAGGAAGACAAAGAACAATCAATCAATCAATCAAATGTCAGGTGGTGATCAATGCTACACAGAAAACACTAAAGCAGTGTTAAGGGATAAAAAGTGATAGAGCTGCGGTTCGGGGGTGGGGGGATGGTCAGGAAAGGCCCTTTGGAAGATGTGATATTGGAGCAGAGATTTGAATAAATGAGGGCTCAACTCATGGAAGGGCTGGAGGGAAGAGCGGTTCAGGCCCAGGGAGCAGATCCAGGGGACCCGAGGTGCAGGCTCGTCTGGCAACAGGGAGAAGACGAGAGAGACCAGAACAGAGCAAAGGAGAGGGGAGAGGGAGGAGAGAGTTTGGAAGATAGTCAGGGCCTCTCCTCTCTTCTGTCCTCCTCTGTCCGCCACCTGCTAGCATTCTTGTTACACAGTAGAAATCTCTAGCAAACAATATGCCAGCAGGTAATCTCAGAGATAGGCCAGAGTGCTCACGTTTCATATTCTCTAATTCCGGCTCCTGTGCTGGGCTCTCTGAATCGCCATTACTACTTTACAGGCGCAAACTCTTGTCCCAGTTCAGAGTCTGCAAGATATCTCCAGACATGTTTTTGTGGGCAATGGTGCTCATTTTTCTAGTACCTGTACTTGGTACCATCCCTCAAGACACTTAATTACTTGACTCTCTGTCACTTTGGGGTCCATTTTTGGGTCTTTCGGTTAGGATGCTGGTGCAAGCAACAGAAACTACTCAATCTACTCTAGAAAATAAAGAGGGGGATTTATAGTAAGGATCTAAGGCAGTCTGTGTGGAGTCTGGCTCCTGGCTGAAAACTTACGTGTACCTTTTCAGACCTGACCATAGATAACTACAAAGGCTTTCCCTGGCAGGGCTCGAGGGAAGCTGCCCTCCTCACGCCAGGCTTGGGGCATAGATAGCCAGTGCATTGCCTTCTCTGAAAGGAGCTGCAGTAAAGGACTCAGCCTCCCTGGCTAGCCATGCTCTTATGCATAGCTGTACTCCTAGCCTGGATACCTCCATTTGGTATCCAAATGTCTCTTTAATGGGGGGGTTCAGGAGAGGCTCTTTAATTGGGGGGGTTCTGGAGAGGCTTTCCTTAGAAGCCTCTGACAGGATCACCTTGCGGAGAAGAAGGAGAGGGGAAACTTGAAGACATTTTTCTCCACTGTGACTCAGCACTCAGTTCTTTTCCATCATAGCCCTTCCCCTTCTCCTTCCTCCCAGCCCAGGTCCATTCAACTGCAGGAGGCTTTTGTTTATTGCTCCCCCTGCAGTGAGAAACGCAGATCCCCGACATCTGCACTGACCCACCTGACCCTTTGTCAGTGCCACTGCTTCAGGGAAAACAGAGCGGATGGGAGTTGGTGCTTTCCCTGGTTTAGCCTCTTGCTTATATTGTATTGCAGTAAGTGAATAAGCCTCCATTATTTTGTTCATTTTGGTTTGTTGTCTTAATCAGCTACTCTGACTTCTGGCAGCTCAGCTCTCTCCAGCTCAGCTGAGCTCCTGACTACCTGGTGGAATTCCAAGACAAGCACTCACCTGAGCCTCAGAAGAGGGAAGAACCCAGGGGGTCACTTCTCAGTCCTCTTGGCTCCCACCACTTATGTTACAGTATTAGTCCCATGAAGAGATTGGCTGAATGCTGACTGTGTACCTAAATCCGGTTCCTTAGAGATGAGAGACACAGTGTGTAAGATGACCACTGCTGTTTCTGTTTCCATCAGCTATGGCTGTAGGCTGGGGAAGAATATTCCTCCATTCTCTGAACAACAGTCAGGATGATAGTTTTCAAATGCAAAACAGACACCACTCCCATGATTAAAACCTTCCAGTGCCTTCTCATTGCATTTATTAAAAAACTAAAATTCTTCCCCATGTCCTGAAGGACCTGGCCTGATCTAGTCCTGCAGCTCTCTCCTGCCTGATTCCCCACCCCTCTCCTCTTTCTTGCTATTTTTGTCTCTCCTCTTCCTGGCATTTTTGTCTATCCCTTGACCCAAGCCAGTCTTGCTCCCAGCTCGGAGGCTTTGCACTAACTGTTTCTTTTGTGTGAAATGTTGCCATATGATCTTGGCATTGTTTCTTCTCATAATTCACCTCTCAGCTCCTGTGAACCTCTCCTCCTGGAAGCTATTCTGTCCAGCCATACAAAATGAGGCTCCTGACCCAAGGATCCCCCCACTCCCTCTCTATCACGTGACCTTAAAATTCTCATTTACTTTGCTTATTTGTTTAACATCTCTCATAACTGTCTTGATCCCCACCACCCTTGAGAAGAAGTCAAGTCCAACAGGGTAGGGATTTGGAATTGCCCTGCTCATTGCCATACCCTGGTGCCCAGAGCTGTGACTGGCACATAGCATGTGCTTCATAAATATATGTTGAATTAATAACTGTTTTCTGGATCCCTCCCTTGTCCAGGAAGGTCAGTGGAAAGCCAAATCATAGAGAAAGAAGTCATCAGTTCTTGGGGAGAAACCACATTCGTGGAGGGCATGTGTTGTATGACTTTAGACAAAGGGTAAACGAAGGGCATGTTATTTTTCCAATCATTACCCTGATAGCAAATTGGCTAGCGTCATCGAACATTCTGAAACCCGATAAGTAACTTTTCATACTGGGGTGTGGAACTTTAGCTTCTAGAAGTTATCCAGCCCTATGTGCTTGTTTAGGCCTCAAAAGGCCAGGTTGAAAGAGGAGGTACAGTCTGTTCATCATCCTCCCTCTTCTAGGGATGCCAGCATCAAACTGAATCTGTACATGAAAACAAAATGTTGGCTTCCATCTCCTCCTGAGCTTTGTGTGACCCAGTGACTGCATTACTCAACCATGTTCCCTCCTGCATGCTATCCATCAACATGTATGCTTGCCTCTCTTTGGCAGGACCCTCTTTGTATTACCCCAGTGCATTCCCTTCTCTTTCCCATTGAGGCCACCGGGTATGAGGGTATGTCTGTATGTAGCTAGCTCTGGAGCATCAAAGATGCTCCCGGCTTTCCCTGTTTCCAGATTTTCATGCGTTTCTTTCCTGCTTAGGCTTAGAGACCAACAGTCAAGTTGGGACGTAGAACTCAATGTGAAGCGAGGAAAACATGAGGAGGAGCAAGAACCAGGAGCAGGCGAGAGAATTCTCTGTGGGCCACGGGAGCGGCCAGTACAATTGTAAACACTTTAAAAGTCCATGTCAACTGGATATCAGAAATGAATTTAAAAACCTGCACCCTTCCCAGGGCTGCCAGTAGCAAAGAGTCCCTCAGGGCCAAAGCAGTTTAGCCTACAGTGCTCCCTAAGCTAAGAAAATCAAGTGTCTAAATCCATATCTTCACCTTCCCTAAAAATAGAAAGATACGGAAGCCAATTTCTATTTTTGGTCGACCTACTGAAGTCGGCCAAATATGAGCTCTAGTTTTAATGTAAGATTTATCCCAATAAAAAAGCGCTTCTATTGTTATCAGATTTATGTGAGCAAGGTAATATTAATAATATTGAGAATTACTTGTTTGAGTCCTATCTCTTCCAAAATAAAGTTGGAAAGTCAAGCTCTATCATTTTTGGAAAGAATTCATTAAAATTACTTCCAAAAGTAAAGTGAGCCATGCTCCTTTAGAATGAAAATTGAAGATGCAAGATAATTCATGTTGACTTCATCCCTTGGTGAGTGTTTTGTTAAGTAACTTCCTGTTGGCTATTTTCATTATGAAGGAGGGATTGTAAGCCCCTCCCCACCCCCCTTCATCTAGGCTCTTTAATGTAGAGAAAGATACTGGGAATGGATAGGTTTGTGTTGGTGTCACTGATGACTTTGTCCTGGACAGGAGCCCAGATATGGAAGGTTGAGATCGGGTTAGGGCTCCAAGTTGTCTCTTCAACTGGAAGGGGAAAAATACAAGGTTTCTTCTTTTGTATGTGAGGTAGCCTCGAACACTATTCGTACTCCTGGCTCCTGGTTTAAATATTTCTTGACCTTCTTGCCTTGTATCTCCAGAACCTCTATCAATTCGTTATCTATCTGTTGTCCTATTTCCTAGAGACCTTGCTCTCTGATACAATAGATCCTATTAATTAATTGGCAACAAATGATTATGAATATTAATTTTATCAGCTATCCTGCATGCCTCACCCAGGCACATAGCAGATCTATGTCAAATGACTGGAATTCATTTGCCTTACCATCATCCATTTAGCAACAAGAACTTCCCTGGTTTAACCAGCAAATAAGTCAAGGATGTGACACATCATCTCAATCACTTATCTGTAAAATTTGAAGCTGCTGCTACCATGTTCATTTTATTGTAAGTTGCTTGATTTCTCAGCATCTTGGTAATCACTAAAGTTTGTCAAAAATCAGAAGAATCATCTCATCAGGAAAAGGAAATCGATAGCTGCCTTAATCCAATGAACTGACTAATGAGGTCCATTTCAAACAGATTCCAGATTATTTTTCTTTGGCAAATGTCTGTACATCTATAATACAGGTATACAGACATCTAAAATAGATATACAGAATCTATTTCTTTCTTCCCTTCCTCCCTTCCTCCTTTTCTCTCTTTCTCCTTCCCCTCCTCCCTCTCTTTTTCTCAAGATTCACATCATTTGTGGATCTGCAGCAGGGTCTTCTTGTGGTTAGAAAAAATAGCACTGCATTTAAAGAGTCAAAAGAGCTAGAATTTGAAACTCGAAGTCTCCTGCTTATGAATGACCTTGGAAAAGTCATTTAAATTCTCTGTGTATCCTGGGTGATTATCTCCATCTCATAGACATGGAACTAATATTCAAAGAGGTTAAGTAGTTTGCTGAATGTGGCACAGCTTGCAAGTGGGAGAGCTAGACTTTGAACACAGGCCTTCTGGCCCCAAATTCCATCTCTTAGTCACTATTCTCCAATGAGAATTAAGTAGGGGTAACAAATTCTAAAGATCTGAACTCTTAGCAAAGATCGCCTGATCCACATTGGAATCCGGATGCCTTCTCCACCACCAGCATTTCCAGGTGTGTTTTTATGCCACCCTTCTTGTCCTTCCCCACACTTTGTGTTACCTGAGCATTTTTCCCTCTCCTTTAAAGCTCTCTTGGTCAGCTGAGTCTCCGCCCCAGATGCACTTTCCTTGGGGACTGCACATATAGCGAAGGCGAAGGAGCCCGTGGGACTCTGGAGCTATGCCTTCGTTTCATCTGAGACGTTCCCATTTTCATCTCTTTTATCTAGTGGATTTCTACACAAAATTTAACATGCAATAATCTACTGCTTACATACTCCCTCACCCGTACACATACATATTTGAAGATCACAGTCTTTGGTCAAATTTTCCATGTTACTCAATAAGGATCTGAGGTCTTAGAGGTGACTAGGGAAAGAGTAGGATTTGGAAACTGGAAGGCACATACCACTGCTGTATCCAGGGCACTTGAACCAGAACTGATTTGGGAGTGGGCAGGCAGAAGCAGGCTGAGTAAGTTGTCCTTTGGGCCTGGACCATGGTTCCAGATGGCTGGATCTTGATAATAACATGCCTCATTGACACCAGACAGAGGTTAACATTTTGCTTTTCGGGAAGGGTCTTTCCTCTCCGCTAATCTGACTCTATCAGAGGTTCCCCCCATTTAAAAAAAAATTCTTTAGATCGCAGGAAGATTCACTGCATTCTCGAGAAGAATAACAAAAGTCAAAGCTGTGCTGAAGTAGTAGCAATTACAACTTGATTGTCACTCCAGTGTCACCGTGCCTCACTGTCATCATTATTCAATCCCCCAGACCGTCTCGGCACTGGGCCACCACTTGGGGAGAAATGTTCGCTGCCCCCACTGAGTTCTTTTAAAAAGTCATGAGACACGGTGCTTTGTGACCGCCTGGAGGGGTGGGATAGGGAGGGTGGGAGGGAGGGAGACGCAAGAGGGAAGGGATGTGGGAACAGATGTATATGTATGACTGATTCACTTTGTTATAAAGAAGAAACTAATTTAAAAAAAAAGTCATGAGACAGAGTTCGCACATTTTCAGTAAATACTTGCTCTTGCTTTGGCAAGCTGAACCCTGTTCTAAGTTCTTACTTATCACGTTACTTTTAAACAAGTCAGATTTTCCCCTCTCGCATAACAAGAAGTCTGGAGGTAGGTGGTTTCTGACCCTGGCTTAATCATTCAGAGACCTGAGGCTGGGGTCAGAATTTCTGAGCAGTTTTTCCCCTTCCTGGTCTTGATTTTCAGATGGCAGCCCCGGCTCTGTGCAGCACATGCTCACTCAAAGCAGTGAGAATAGGGAAGGCGCCCTCTTCCTTATTATCAGTGTAAGCTGTCCTGTGCTCCCCGCTACCGTGGCCTCCTTTATACTCCTCTGTTGCAGCTGACAGATTTGGCCATAAGTAGACGTGTCCCTCGGGGTAGTAAAGGTAAATTTTACACATCGATCAACACTTAGCAACCTATTTATGCCCCAGAATATTACTGGAGAATCACTTGCTTATATTGCAGTGGTATTTCTTATTGTCCTGAAGATGGAGTGATATATGTGAGTCACCCTGAAAACAAAACAGAGACCAGGGAAGGCCAGGCAAGCCTGGGGTTGCATCCTATGTTTGAAAGTCTTTGCATGAGTTGGGCCCCTGTTGACCACTCTGATCTCAATTCTTATCTTTCCTGTAGTTCAAGGCCATCTTGCAAAACTGGACTGCTTCCTGCCCAAGCTCATTCCTCATGTATGGTCTTTCTACCTGCCATTCCATTGCCTGGAAGGTGCTTCCCCAGACTGTAAAAGGATGGGCACTCCAGCCAATGTTCATTCTCAGCTCAAATGTTGCCTCCTCTTGGGAGCCTTCTGTGACTACACCATTTATATTATATCCCCACTCCTAGCTCTCTCTTGATCACACTGCTCTGTGTGATCATCTCTTTTCACCACCTGAAATTGTCTTGCTCATTTGCTTGTTCTCTCTTAATCATTCCTGTTGGGATCTGAGCTCCATGACCTCAGGGATAGTGCGTGTCCTCTTCACTGCTCACCTGGACCACTTAGATGAACACCTGTGTTGACTGCAGGAAAAGGTGAACCCAGAATCATCATCAGGAAGAAGCCCAGGGTTTTAGGTGATTTCAGGAGGGGCGAATGACTTATTGAAGAGCCGAATTGCTTCATGAAAATACAGGTCATACCCAGAGGCCATCACAATGTGACAAAGGTCTTAGCCTAACCCATTGTTCTATATGTGCTGATCAGAACATGCATAATATGATCTCTTTTGTAGTTGTGGGTGGAGCCAGCCTGTTATTTCAGGGTCCTTGCTACAGCCACTTGAGCTGTTCTTGGCAGCTATTATATGCATTCATGATTTAGGACATAATGACAAAGCCATCTATATATAAAGGGGAAAAAAACCTCCAGGGCTCTTCAGTGTATTGTCTTCCAAGAGAACCCTGAGTTCTCACTACCTGCCAAATAAGAGCTCGTGCCAAAGAGATGTAGAAATAAAAGTCTCAAAAGAAGTAATGGAAAAAAAGGATCAGAACAGAGTAACATTTACTGACTGCAGCAGTGCAGGCACAAGCTTTTGGCCACTTTGTACTTTTCGATAGAGACAACATAGGGACTAAACAAAGATGCTGTGATTCACCTAAAATCCAGATTAAATGGCAAATAATTTCACCCACAGTGCGGATTGTCTGACAGAGTGCTATCTTTTTTTTTTTTTAATTAAGTTATTTTTGGCTGTGTTGGGTCTTTGTTGCTGCGCGCGGGCTTTCTCTAGTTGCGGTGAGCGGGGGCTACTCTTCGTTGCGGTGCACGGGCTTCTCACTGTGGTGCCTTCTCTTGCTACGGAGCACGAGCTCTAGGCTCGTGGGCTTCAGTAGTTGCAGCACGCGGGCTCAGTAGTTGTGGCTCACGGGCTCTAGAGCGCAGGCTTAGTAGTTGCGGCGCACGGGCTTAGTTGCTCCGCAGCATGTGGGATCGTCCCAGACCAGGGCTCGAACCCGTGTCCTCTGCACTGGCAGGCAGATTCTCAACCACTGTGCCACCAGGGAAGCCCCAGAGTGCTATCTTTCCAATCATGAAACTTTGTAGCATTTCCCACAAGGCAAGTGAGCTCCTGGCAGTTTTGCACCCTGAGCCATTTTCCATTTACAAGTCCCTTTCCATGAAGAACCTGTTCTCTGTGCCCCTGCCAACGTGCTAGAAGTGAGGCAGTCTACCCCCTGTGTTGCAGCAAAAGCAAAGATTATTGGCCATCTTGGCAGGCATAGGGTCGTTGTCTATATATCTAGGAGCTTATTAGTGTTTGGTGCCTTCTTGTTTTGAAAAGATCAAGCACAGGTGAGCGGCCTTGCAAGTGTCCATATGTAATAAAACAACTATGTTTTTTTACTTATTTCCCACCCCCGTCAGCTTTCACCCAACAGTGTTTTACAACAAAAGAAGGTTCTACACCAAAGTGATAAAAGCATGTAATAAACAGAGCTAAAAATATAAGAAGCTAATTGACATTAAAGGAAAATAATTAAAAGAAAAGTAAAACAAAAGCCAAACCAAGTCAGGGTGGAGAATTCCTAAAATAAGAATGTTTCTTAGGTAAAAGAAGTAGTAGAAATGATCAGGTCGAGAAATATGGCCTTTCTCTTATTTCCACCAAGAAAAGGGGAAAAAATATCCAGGGGAGGGAAAACAAAAGGAAACAAACAAAAGAAAGTCACTTGACTATGGTTGTAGGAAGGTTCTTACTGGAATTGGGCAATGCATGTGTTACCAGAATGGGAGTCCATAAATGGTTGAAAGAAACGGCAGGTGAGAACAGGTTTCTTCACAAATCCTCCAACACTTGAGGTCATGTGGATTCGAACTTTAAAAGCTTAAAAAACATATAGTTCTGAGGATGTAATTTTTAACCCTCTTTCAAAGATCTCCACATGAGATTTTATAGCCTAGGGGAAAAAGAAGAAGAAATTGTTGCTTTACCAACCGCAGTCTTCCAGTAATTTGGTGACGTAACCGAAATCCTTTTTGTATGCTCTTTTTCCTTTAAAAAAAAGAATAAAATTCCATCTCCCAATAAGTGCTAGTGGAAAAAAGTGGTTCAGGAGGGGACAAAAGGAGTATAGGCCATTTTATTTTCTCAGCCACCTGTTCTGAGTTCCCATTTTTCTTCTCAATAAAAACTCCAGTCAGGTTGTATTTTGATGTCTGTCACTCCACATTCATCAGATGACAAGACTGTTCTAAACTAATACATTTAGCTCTGGACGTGTAGCCTGAGGAATGTGCTAGAATCGGAGAACTCTTCCTGTTTATGTGGGAATCGGGGCGCCGAACCTCACTTAATGGCACCCCATTTCTGTATGCACCAGTCTGCTTGCAATATTTCATCTGGCAAAGTCAATATAAGAATTAATAATAGCTTTCCAATCTACAAATAAAAGTATGCCACTTTAAATTTTTGGCAGTGAGCTGGCCTTTTGTCATTTAATCATTTCACATCATTACACTGCAATATGGAACGTAATGACATGACACTCGTAAATGACAAACACTTGGTCTCTCCTGTACGGGAAGAAATAATGTAATAGGAAGCAAATTATATCCTTAAAGGTTGCCAGCGTTTCACTCCTACAATTTGGGATTAAGATACTGAGCAGATGCAAGGTGAGGAAAAGGAGAATCTCACCTACAGATGTCCTGGGTGAGACACAACATGATGAGTGGATTTTCTCCATCCAGAAGTGGACAGCATTCCGAATATTGTCAGCATCTTTCCTTACCAGGGACCCGTACAGAAAGCTGTGCACTGCATGCCTTCTTGTATCAAAGGCTTAGCTGAAATGGGAGTGAGAAGGGAAATTGTGGTTGACAAATTTTTTTTACAATTCTGTTGTCATTTGCTAAAACTAATTAGCTCCTACTTAATAATTGTTTAAAGTTCACATTAGGTACTAACTGGCTAATGGATGTTCTACAGAATGATCACCCCTGGTCAATTCTTCTTGTCCTTGGGAAAGTTCCTCCTTTGCAGGGCAGCAAACCAGGTTTCTTCTTTCTGCATTATCTCACAGGCACCTCAGATTCGACATGTCCAGTACAAAGCTCATGATTTTCTAGCACAAAGGTGTTTCTCCCCTAGCATTCACTCTCTAGACAGACGACACCGCCAGTCATCTAAAAACCTAAGAGGCATCCTGACCACCCTGTTTTCTGATCCTCCCAGGGATTATGGGCAGCGTATTGAACACCAGCTCTAACCAGTCTGCCCTAGTTGAGCCTTCTGGTTGAATCCCTCACCTCCTGTTGGTCCAATTTCCAGGTACCACTTTTTCTTCCCCTCTCCTTCTTTATTCGACCCTCCTAGCCTAAACACCCTCTGTCTCACCTGGACATCCACCTGAGTTTCCTCTCTCCCACTTCACTTCCAGATAACCTCCCCCACGCATTCTCCATGCTGCAACTAGGGATCCCTGTGAAATTCAGGTACAGTCTTTCCCTTGACTACCTCAAGTCTGTGGATTAATGTCCGCTGATGGAGGAGAGAGCAGTTGGCTTCCTGAGAACGAGGCATCGCATGTGACAGCTCAGTCTCCCCTTGTACGGTCTCATCCCATGTTCTCTGGGCTCCAGACTCCCTGCCTTTCTGAGTTTCCCCAGTTTTTGTACTCACCTTGGTCCCTCTCTCCAGTAGACTTTGTACCTGCTGGCCTGTGTGTCTGGGGTGCTGTCGTCCCCTCACTTCGCCTAGTTGACTTGTACTTACGTTTCAGTTCTCAGCTCATGTGTCATCTGTTGGGGACCTTGGGAGCATAGAGTCTCAGTCCGCAGCTACACAGTCATTGATGTAATTGGTAATCATTCAGTTAGTGTCATTTCTCCCACCAGACTTGTTTTTCTGAGGTGGCAGGGACCATGCTTAATTTTGCTCATTATTGTGTTTTCAGCTTTAGCAGAGAACTTGGTACATAGCCTTTATTTATTCAGTCAGTCAACAAATATGAAATATCTGGTAAAGGGGCAAATCAGCAGAGGGTCAGAGGTTTTACCCAGGCCATTGAGGGGCCTCCCTTGCTGTGCAGCTTTATAGTCTTGTTCTTTTGGAGATACGGTTTGCAGAAAATTCTAAGCTGAAAATGGATTTCTCCACCATAAAGAGACACCACGACACTAAATTCATCATCCCATCAAAGAAAGTTTCTGGTCATCTCAACTCCAAGCTTTGCTATTAACAACTTCACACCAGGGGCAAGCACAGTCTATGAACGCACAGGTGTTGTTGACCCTTTGTGTGTGATAAGGGAGAAGTAATCAGTATTTCTTAACCCCGAAAATATAAGGCAATTCTCAAAGTAATTTTTTGAGTAAGGCAATTCTTTCCTTAGTGGAAAATCTTCACCTGTATCCTTGCCATGTGTATCACAGTGATAATTCAGGGCCAGCGATGATGGTCATCAATGAACAGGTAGCTACAGACTGAGATTATATGCTTCAAAGATTCTGAGAGAGTGACAGGCACAGAACTGGACCCATATCATGTTCTCCCAGAGGTGACACATGAGCTGAGAACGGAAACATAATGTAAGTCACCTAGAGTGACTGGGGGACATCTGGTAATATCTGAAGGCATTTTTGGTTGTCATAACCAGGTGAGGGGGTACTACTGGTATCTCATGAGTCAAAGTCAGGAGTGCTGCTAAACATCCTACATAGCAAAGGACGGTCCCCATAACAGAAGTCTGTGACCCAAAATGCTAATACTTCGGATTTTGAGAAACCTGGGCGCAGAAGATTTCGAAACCTCAACTCACTTCTCAGGACCAACAGAGCCTGTTTTGGAGGAGACTCTCCGTGGGAAGACCACAGAAGGCATTTTCTGTCAGTGTAGACTTGGCCTCTTCTCATCTTCAATATTAACAGGCCTGCAAAAAGGTAGGAACCACAGGAGAGAGACATATAAGAAGAAAGCTGGGGGGGGGGCAGAAGAGTGCTTTGTAAATATTAACCTAGCTGTGGAGGCCACATGTATCTTTGAGTTATGACCTGATAAGGGTTTTGAGAGCTTGCCAACTCCATGTTCAAGAAAAACTCAGAAAAAATTGAGCTGATGATATCCGTGATGCAATTTCCCTTTAAGCACAGCCTCATAAATACCAACTATAGAGTCCAACTGAACTTATTGGAAATAGCCCAAAAACCTTGGAAAATAGACAAGTGCAGGTGGTAAGATATTTACTGAAATGAACTGTCTGTGAGAGAAAAATATGTGAGCAAAATAGATATTTTATCTGTCATTTTATTCACAGAAAGAGATCCATTAGTTTCTCTGTTTCATTCTGCTCTTGTTTGGTGTGAAAGCACGTTAACCTAGATCTTCATTTTCCTTTTAAAAAATCAGTATGGAAAGTAGGAGACTCGGTATCTCCCTCCCCCTCCTCCCCACAAAAAAAACCCAGGAATATTTTTAAAACCTTGGAGGCAACATCTGAAAATACAAAAACGTGTCTTATTACTGACAGTCAATCATGTAGGTAGAAGGGAAACAAGAGGCAAGTTGGTGGTAAGATGGAGTTTTAAAGTCCTTTGACCCTTTTCAGACAAATAGAATTGGTCGCTGAATACACACATTTTCCATAAGCTGGAAAGTCCTGCAGTGGATCAGTATCAAATAATAATCTATAAATTTTTACTGAGCAAACTTTATCTGCAAAGTGCTCTGCCTGTGCTAAAGAAGATGAAAAGATGAGCAGGTTATGGTCTCTGACCTCAGAGAACTTCACTCTGTTTTTGAAGAAGGAGCATTTACACATAGCAAGTTAACTTACAATACTATTAATTCAATTTTCTATCTCAGTGCAATTTAAATTAAATTAAAAATTTAGTTCCTCAGTTACAGTGGCCACATCTCAAGTTCTCAGTGTCCACATGTGGCTCATGACTGCTGTATTGGGTCACACAGATATAGTGACACTTCCATCTTTGCACCAAGTTCTACTGGACAGCACTATTCTAGAGTGCAACGTTACTTTCCCTTAAAAAATACCTCGGGCTTCCCTGGTGGCGCAGTGGTTGGGAGTCCGCCTGCCGATGCAGGGGACGTGGGTTCGTGCCCCGGTCTGGGAAGATCCCACATGCCGCGGGGCGGCTGGGCCCGTGAGCCATGGCCGCTGGGCCTGCGCGTCCGGAGCCTGTGCTCCGCAACGGGAGAGGCCATAACAGTGAGAGGCCCGTGTACCGCAAAAAAAAAAAAAAAAAAAAAAAAAAATTAAAAAGTATCTGGATGTCTAACCAACCCTAAGCTGTAATATTCGTCAGGTCTAAGTTCAAGCTCTGGCTCTGCCATCTGCTGTCCATTTGACCTTAGTCATATCTCTTAACCCATCTAAGCTCCATTGTGCTCACCTTTAAAAGAGAAAGAGAGAGAGTAATAGCCCTTTCCTCACAAGGCTGTTGTGAGAATTAAATGAGATATTACACACGGGGCACTCAGTCCCAGGCAAGTGCTCAATCCCATATTGCTATTTTTGTTACCATCAATGATCTTAACTCATTGGCGTGGCAAAGACGAGAATGCTCACCCGCGAGTCCATATCCTTCTCAGCCTTTCCCAGTTCCTTTGCAGTGAGGCCGGTGATGTGACTGGTGCTGCTGTGGGGATGAAAACTTGGGTAAGGAGTCACTTCTGGATGGGGGAAGGCAAACCCCCTCGCAGAATCCTTCATGCTCTCTCGTTCCTTTGGTGATGAGTGTAAAAGCCACTGGCTGGTTCAGTGGCCAGAGTCACAGGGATGAAGCAATTTGGACCACTGAATGGCATGGGGTTGCTCTGGAGAGTTGCTCGATCTTCAGAGGACTTTGCAAGAGGGAGAAATGAACTTTATGGGCTAAGCCACTGAGATTTAGAGACGGTCATTTGTCTACACTGCAAGGATTGAAGCCTCCTGAGGCAGTTAAGTTGACTTTGTGCCGTCATCTCTCTAGACCTTCTCAGTTAGACCTACTGAGGCTGGACAGTGTTTTGTTATATTAATTGATGTGCTTTTTATTCAGGGACTTTCCTTTCTACCTTCATCCAGATAGACTGAGAGGCCATCAGTCCTCAGAGAAGAGTTGTAGTAGTAGAAATGCAGAGAATAAGCTTTTCTGAATTTCAAAATTCCGGACCTTTGAGTATCTGACAACCTCAATACAAGAAAGCATGGAGTTTATGTTATAACTAACATAGCGATGAGAGTACTTCATTCTCTTGCTAATTTCAGATTCCTCAGACTTGTGATGGGGAACAGAAGGAAGTGGCAAAAGAATTATAGGACCCCCAGGAAGAAATATCAGCTCCAGTTTGGCTACCTAGAATCTGAGTGACTGTAGGCAAGTTACATAAGCTCTCTGAGTCTCAGTTTCCTTGGCTGAAAAATGGACAATGAGGACATCTCAGAAAATTCTTAAGATGCTAGAAGATGACAGTGTAGACCAGCTGTGGTCAATAGAAAATTTTGTGATGATGGAAATGTTCTATGTCCCTGTGGTCCAATATGATAGCCACTAGCCACATGTGCCTATTGAATCCTTGAAATGTGGCTAGTGCAGCTGAGGAACTGAATTTTAAGCTTTAGTTAATTTTAAATTATTTTAGTGGCCACACATGGCTAGTGGCTACCATCTTGGTCTAGACCGAATTCTCTCATCCCAAAGTCTTTGCTCTATGTATGTCCCCAAACTTAGACACACAGCTATGAGTTGACGGAGGAACCATGAATTGACTGAGATGGTTTCTTCCAGCCAGCAGCAAAAAGGGTTGATATAAAAATTAATTTGTATTTAAAAATAACATTTCTTTCACACTTGGTTTGTGAATCTTCTGTAGTGCCTAAGATAGAGAACTGTTTCCTTCTGAGAGTGATCTGGAGCCTGAATAAATGAAACTGCTCTCTTTACTTCTCAGCATCAGGCTGCACACTGGTAACTTTCACACAAGCCAGGAAATCTATTTGTAAGGCTGCACGATTGGCTGTTAAGAAAGGGTCACTCCTGTGATAACACGTGGCCTCATCAGTCCCCTAGTGCTGGCATGGAGCCTTTTGCTCACACCCACCTCCAGCCACCCAGTGGGGCTCAGGCTCTTTGGTTTAATTATGGTCCTTTTTCTGCCTTTTAATCTTCCTTCCATTGGCTCACTCCATTAAACAGATCTGAGGCAGAGAGTAATCGTCTACCATGGGTCCCTCACAGGAAAGGGAGAATGATAAAATGGCAAAGACACAGAGAGAGATGCACGTGTGTCTGCGTTTCCGAGTTCTCCACAATTTGATTTAAATGGTTCAGGGGAACAGAAAATGTTGCCTCTTGCAGCTGACGTCACTGAGTGTGTGTCTCTGTAATGGGGCACATTAGAGCAGGCAGGATAATGGCCTCCCTCCCAGGCCTGGAATTCCCTGTGACCCTGGACTAGGTACCCTCTTCCCCATTCATCCGTCACATTGTTCCCGAGGCCCTGCCTCTTTCAGGAAGCCCTCCCCCCGCATAGAAGAAGAGCAGTAGCAGCCTACTTGTGTTTGTCGTAGATAACAGCCATTAATTCTCTTATCTGCCAAATAAATTGGGTAATTGTGGTATTTGCCTCCATGCACACTCTTTGAAAGCTCCCAGAGAGTACAGAATGTTCGTAAACTCTCTCTGTATAGCACTCCATTAGATAAGTGGATTGCATCATCACTTTTCTCACCTCAGCACTCCTGATGGATTATGTATGTTTGCAGTGATACACTTTGATTTCTGATGCCCAGTCCTCCCCTACACACCCACAGAAAAGATAGTCTACAGCTGAATAAAAACGGCTATTCTTTTAATATGGTATTCATAAAAGTGCATTATACCAAGTCAGAATACAGCACGGGCATAAAAGACTTTGGCTTATATGTCATTTCCCTGAGCTAACTAACTGCTTATCTTTTTCTACCACTGAAGAAAGTATATCAGGCTAATTGTATAATATGTAAACTATCTCAATAAAGCTGTAAGAGAGAAAGAAGAAGGAAGGGAGGGAGGGAGGGAGGAAGAAAGGAGGAGTGAGAGAATGAATGATAGTGTCACCTGCATAACCTTCAAAGCCCTCAACTTTGTAAAAATTGAAAACCATGAAAAAACTTTAGTGTTTTAGTAGCAGTAACACATTATTTGCAATAGGCCTTATGACTGTGATATGGTGGGAAGTCTCAGGAAATAAAGAACTATTAAGAAAGAAGGTAAATAACTGCTTCTAGACTGTAAGATCTTGAGGCCTGAGGTGGATTTTTATTACTCTTTCATCCCCCTGAGCCTAGTAGAGTCCGTGGTACAACATAACTACTTAATAAATGTTAATTGAACTGTTACGAATTCTGCTATGTTGTTAGCACCAGTCATTGACTGTTGGGTGAGACGTGGTACAGTCACCTCCAATTCTAAGAGAGATGAGTACTGTTCCCATTTCAAAGATAAGGAGAATGAAGTGTAGAGAGATGAGGGCACTTGCCTTATGCTTGAAAACTTGCACTTGGTGGGTTGAGATGGATTCAGCCCTCATACCACCCCAATCCGCACTTTGCCGGGGAAGCTCAGTGAGAGCTTGGCACAGACTATTCATAGAAGCCTTTCTGAGGCTTTCTGCTCCCTAATGGCCATCAGGTATTTGCATCCGTAGGAAGGAAAGATTGCAAGAAGAGTTACAATACCCTGTACATCTCCATTGGGAAGACCCTCTTTGTTGATCCTGTTTTCATCAAACTGGGTTATGTATTAACCCGAGGGCTGCTGCCTTTATAGACTGTTAGCCTATAAAGATGAGCGAACTGACCTTGCAAAGTGCTTAATTTTACCTGAGTTACTTGCTCTTTTATTTCCAAGATTCCTTTTATATATTTAATCACCATTTTGATATGTTAAATGCCCTGAATGAAAATAGTTAATCAAGGAAATGAAGAAAATAAAATGAGTAAGGACCAGAAGCATTGATACCCCTGAAACTGGTTAATTTCTTCACTATTGGTGGTAATTAAATGGCTGATATATCACTGAAGTGAACCTTGTGTATAATACGCCTTTGTATCCTCTATTCCTCTGAATATAAATAGTTTTATGTGGGAGACACTGATTACACAATCCAGTTGTGCTTATTATTTTTAAAAAATGTATATGTAGAGTAGAAAGAGATAACACCTTTGCCCATAAATTCCCCTCCCTGCTCCATCTGGAAAAAATAACCATGAGTAGCATATATATATATATATATATCTTGGTTTTTTATTAATATGCATATTAATAAAGCATATGAAACTAGCATTTTAATAATTTTAACAAGTTTGCTCTTTAAAATACGTTTTAAATATCTTAAATATACCTCCTACTTAATGTATATATATATACACATTTGTACATGTGCACAGGTGTGTATATATGCATGTGTATACACGTGTGTATATGTATATGCGTATAAACACACATACACACATACACACGTAAACATACACAAACCTACGCACACACTTATAAACACAGATACACACACATCCCCAGTTGATGGGTATATAGGTTATTTTTTAATTTTTCTACGTTACAAACTTTGCTGCAATGCTCATCCTGGATATATTATCTTTTTACACTGTTTATTCCTTTAGGAAAAGTTCCTGGGAGTAGAATTGCAAGGTTACATTTTATTAATTTTAATACTAAAATTTAAAAATCTACCTTTATGTAGCACAGTAGGGAAACCATGAACGTTCGCTTCAAACATTTAAACTGTAACGGTCATACTCTGTGAAAAAACCAGTTTCCACACAAGAGAAAACATATAGAAAACACAGCATATTGCAGGCCTATAGGAAGCACTCGAAAAATGTTAGTTGTAAATACAAACAAGCGATTGTCAGAAAGTGATGGAACTCCTTGTCCTCTTTACTGCAAATTAACTCCGGGGGAGGACTCACCAGGCAGCCTGGCTCAGTGGAAACCACGAGATAAACTGGTTGCCATCCATCACAGCCCCACCCCTGCCCGGAAGCTACTGGTGTCTCTGGATCCCACCCAGCCCCAAACAGACACATCCATCAAGTGCCAGGCAGAGTTTATCTTCAGTGCCAGGACAGCAGCAGCAAGGGCAGAGTCTCTGGATGAGAGATCGTGAATTTACATGTGTGTCTGTGGGGAGTGGACTGGAAACTTTGGATTATATCTGTCTTGATTTTCCCAGCAATCAGCAGGCAAATACAACACATGTGGCACACACGGAGTAAAGGCATCTTGCATGTGCCATCCAAGGCTGTTCTTGAAGTGCTTGCTACCCCATGATTTCAGATCCAAGGAGAATAGAGTCAACTCTTTTCAACCATGTGAAACTGGAAGAGGTTTATCTCTATGAACGCTTCATCCCCTGTTTTGCTTTCCGTCTTTGCTCTCGCTGATACCACAACACCTGCAGCCCAGACTGCAGACCTTGTTCCTCTGCAGCCCCAAAGGCAAATCAGCTCAGGATCTGGTCCTGTGAGTCGACAGCAGTTCAGTAGGTCTGCCCTTCCCACAGCTGAAAGGCGCAGCGCTCTCAGTTCCCGAAAGGGGGAGACACCAGGCTCCATGGTGGGGCTGGCAGGGGGCAATGCATAGAAAAGAATTACATGTTTTGGTATCCCTAAAATTGTACACTTCACATGACATCATCGCACTCTGTCCCTGTGCCCAGTGGGCCTGGGATGAGAGTGTTTTGCATCTTCTGGGAAACTGAAATGTAGACAGAAAAGTCCCTGATTCTAAGCTGTGTGCTAATATTCTGATTCCCTGCTGTAATTTCAGACACAGTTTATCCCGCAACTTGCCTGGAGTAAAGACACAGGATGACTTCAGTGTCACACTCAGGATGGAATCTTAGATTCCAGGAATGGGGGTCTAGATCATTCAAACAACCTTTAAGCATCCCCATGCCTTTCTTCTCCATTTCCTGCTTTGGGTTGGGGTTAGGGTCAGGGTTTTGTACAGTGAAACACACACAGGATGGGAAGTCAGAGGACAAGGGTGGGCACTGCCGCCGCCTTGTTTTCTTTGAGGGCCACAGCCAAATCATTCAGGTTTATTTGAGCCTCGGTTTCCTCTTTCTACTCTTGTTTGGTCAAGGTGGCTGGGCGGGAGGGGGCTCCAATAAGAGAGTGAATGTGAAACTGTTACTGAACCGAACTTGGGTCCGCTCGCCACACACAGGAAAGCCAGTTGACTGACACCAGGTCATGGTGAAGGAAAGTGCAGCATTTACTGCAGGCGCCAAGCAAGGAGTCCAGGCAGCTAGTGTTTAAAAGACCCAGACTCCCCAAAGGCTTTCAGGGAAAGGATTTTAAAGACAGAGTGAGGGAAGGGGGTTGTGGGGTGTGCAGTCAGCTTGTGGACATTCTTCTGACTGGTTGCTGGTGAGGTGATTGGGAGTCAGCATCATCAACCTTCTGGTTCCAGCCAGTCTGGGGGTCTGCATGCTTGTGGGCAGCATACAGTTAACTCCTTCCACCTGGTAGGGTGGAAGAAGTATCTGTAAAACAGTTCAAAGGATATGGCTCAGAATATTATCCATAGCTCTTGAGGCAAAACTAAAGGTCCTTGACTTTGTTTAATGGCTAAACTATTATTATTTTTGTCTTGTTTGACTGTTTTCCTCTCTTTCTTTGTTTTCTCACTTCTCTGGTTAAATTTACTCTTTGGGACTCAGGGAAGGCCTAGGATGCTATAGTTTCTCTACAGACAAGAGGCAGGCAGAGGACATGGGCGGGGGAGGTCTCTCAGCTATCAATACAAAGTGTGGCTAATAGCACATGATTGGGAAATGTTCATTTTATCATTACTGTTATTAAGATGATGATGATGATGATTATTATTATTATATTACTGGCTAAAAAGTCAGTAACCCATGTTGGCAATTTTATTTGTTTGACCTATTTCAAGAAAACACTGTTAAATCAACATCTAGACTGTAATTCTGTTAAGAATCAGTGAGGTGCACTATCTGAGCAAGAGAGGGAATGATGTGAAGCATGGGACTAGATGTCAGGGCAGGTTATTTCTTTCCGAGGTCTTTAAAGTGATATTTAATGAAATCCCTAATATGTGCTAGATGCTCTCATTGAGTTATTTTCATGCATTTGCCGTTGAGCCGTCCCATCAGCCTAATTAAGCAGATAAACTTGTTATCCGCATTTTACAGATGAGGACAGAGAGGCCCAGAGGGATGAGACTCCTGATCCCAGGTCCTTCAACTTGTGAATGTTCTACACAGATGATGTGTGGCTCTTGGTACGGCCCAGCGCTTCATGAGGTGCCAATCCTGTTACTCATGCATTTATTTTATACACGTTTGGGGAAAGTCTTTGTGCCAGACGCTAATGCTGAGGCCACATTTGCCTCAGGCCCTTTCAGGAAGTGTCTGTTTCCAGGATGAGAGATCCCTGTCTCACCTCTGTTGCAGAGTTGGGAAAAATGCCTTGTCCTGAGCGAATAAGTGAATGAGCTTATCATATAGGGCTCTGCTTTCATTCCCAGCTATGTCCCAGAGCGAGTTCATGCAGTTCCCTCCCATCAGTCTTGTAGAATTGCAACTTTAAGCAGAGCTGACACTATAGAAACAATAATTGCCATAATATTCCCACGGAGCAAAAGACGGTCATTTCCTCAGGCACCAAAAAGCATAACCCAGTTTTGAGGTTCCAGAAAATGATGGCTGGAACGGCCCTGAAGTCTGTACCACCATAACACAAATGCAGCCCCAGTGCTCTCCTTTTGATGGCTATAATTCTCCACATGAAAGCAGGGAAAACTCTTAACTATTATTTTAGATGACATCCCCTTTTTAACTTTAAGCAGTGTTCTTTAAACATTTCTCAACTTTCCCAATTCCTCCCCAATACCGTGCTATGAATTTGCTTGTCACTGTAAGCTGTACACAAAGAGAGACACATACAGCAAGCACAAAGATATCAGGAAGTGGTTTTCCTAGCAACAGTAATCATCTGAAAGATCCCAGAACATCCTTTCTATTCATACAGCATTTCGTGTTTTGAATAGTGCTGACAGGTGAAGTGGATTCATAGTATTTAATACAAAAAAATATTGCTAGGGATTGTTACCACACAAAAGCTCAAATATCCATACTATTCACAAGCAGCAGAATTCACTGTTTTTATATCTATGTAGATTATTTAGTGAGGCACAATTGCAAAAGCAGATATTCACCTGCTCACCGAATGACTAATCCAGGGTGTATTATGGAAAGTCTGATTCCGTAGACCTTATACAGGCAACTGGGACACAGCCCTAAATCAAGCTCGGCTCTCTCTATGCAAGCCCGTCTTGAGGATAGTCTTGAATGATAAAGAGATGTCCCCCCTGCCAGGTCCCTCAGCAGATGTGCCCAGTTTAAAATAAAAATGAGTCAATACAGTTGACAAAATCATCCACCCCCAAGGAACTCTATCTGGTTATTGCCTTAACTCTATCAGAAACACTCTCCTATCACTCCTCCATCCTCTCACAAGTAATATCCAAAGAACATTTATCCCTGAAGATCAAAAAAGAAAAAAAAAAACACAAACAAAAACATAAAAATAAACCCTCAAAAATCCACCGGAAAAGAAGAAAGAGAAGAGATGAGAGAGAGAAAGAGAGAGATTGAGATTGATGGAGGGGGGGAAAGTAAGAAGAGGGAGAGAAGAGAGAAACTCCCAGCTTGCAAGGGAGACTCTAGGAGAATGTGGAATTACAGCATTGACAAGATTCTAACCTGTATGCAGCTTAATTCCGTAAAGAGAGAAAGCATTTAAGCCTTCCAATCTGTGTAAAATTTGCTAGGGTTCTATTACCACCGTTATTGTCTTAGTTATAAAAGAAAAAAAAAAAAAGCCCACACACTGTGCACCTTCTGTGTATACAGACTTGCACCAGGCACTGAGAGTAAGAGGAGTCTCCCTCTTGGCTTACAATTTAAAGAGATGGAGCAAGGAGAGACATTGCTAAGTAACAACTGATGGCGACATATACTGAGTTTCAGTCTTTCGTAATAAGTGATGGCCTGCATGTTGATATTAGAAGGAGGGAGTGCCTGTAATACAGGGTAGTTAAGTGTATGCTTTATTTTTTTTTTTAAGATTCGTTTACTGTTTATTTATTTATTTTTGGCTGCGCCGGGTCTTAGCTGTGGCACGCGGGATCTTCCTTGAGGCAGGTGAGTTCTTTTGTTGTGGTGCACAGGCTTCTCTCTAGTTGTGGTGTGCAGGTTTTCTCTTCTCTAGTTGTGGCATGCGGGCTCCAGGGCGCGTGGGCTCTGTAGTTGCAGTACGCGGGTTCCAGAGCCCGTGGGCTCTGTAGTTTGTGGCACGCAGGCTCTCTAGTTGAGGCATGTGAGCTCAGTAGTTGTGGTGCACGGGCTTAGTTGCCCCGCGGCATGTGGGATCTTAGTTCCCTGACCAGGGATCGAACCCATGTCCCCTGCATTGGAAGGTGGATTCTTTACCAGTGGACCACCAGGGAAGTCCGTAGTGTGTGCTTTAAAATAGCCTGCGTTGGAATATTAGCTGTGGGGTTGAAAGCAAATTTGTAAAATATGACAGTCATACTTATCTTACAAGACTGTTGGACAGATTATGACCATGTTCTTAATGCATCAAGAGCGCTGATGGGTAGCTACCATTCTCAGAAGGTACTGGTCAGAGATGTGCAACTTAAAACTACAATGCTCTGCAATTTCACACCCACAAAACTGTCAAAATTAAAAAGTCTGCCAATATCAAATATTGGATGAGGAATAGTAGCTACTCTTCCATATTGCTAGAGGGAGTGTAAGTGGTACAAGCATTTTGGGGAGAATTTGGCTATATCTGGTGCAGTTTAAGATGTACATACTCCATGACCTAGAAATTCCACTCTAGGTCATATTCATTAGAGAAATTCTCATAAACGTCCCAAGGAGACTCAAGCAAAAATTAATGTACTGTGTAATACTGAAAAACTGGAAAAAACCTAAATGTCTATCCACAGGGAAATGGATAAACAAAAAGCGATATATTCATACAGCAATTAAAATGAGGGAACAAGGTTTGCATTTGTTTATTTATTTATTTATTTATTTGGCCATGCTGCGCAGCTTGTGGGATCTTAGTTCCCTGACCAAGGAACGGACCCGTGCCCCCTGCAGTGGAAGTGCAGAGTCCCATCCACTGGACCGCCAGGGAAGTCCCAGTTTGCATTTGTTTCGATTGGGAAATACTTGGTCTGTAAGCGATCCTTCATCCAAAGCACATGCTTTAATTCCATGCATGTTCCAAAGTACTTTCCTCCTCTTCCTGCTCCTCCCTCCAACAGAGATACCTGTCAAGCAAATAGATATTTGTAGGCAAATAGAACAGACTTAAGTCACAATCAGCCAGTGTCCATCCTTCTGGCAAACGCAGCAGAGACAGCAGGAGCAGGAGGTTAGAGGCTCTGCTCATGTTTCTGGTCCCACACACTCAAGCTGGGAGCCTCTGGGGGCCACTGAATCTTGGCTCTCTTCTGCTGGGTGGGATAAATGCAAGCGAATATGCTGTCTTTTGATAATTTTAAAAATTATTCACATTCCAAGGAATGTATGTGTGCATAGTTTGTCAGTGACTGATGAAAAGAAGGTAAATTTTATGATTTATGAAATGCATGTCTTTATTCTTGCTCATGGGGTCTGTTTCTGAGTCAATCCATGCATGTGCAATTGTATAAACCCTGACCCGTGGACCTATTGAGGACTTGGGGGAGGGTGGAAGGCAAAGTGAACAGGTCACAGAGCAGCCCAAGTCCCATGTGACATGAGAGTAAGAGCAGAGATGGAACTTCTGGGGAAAAGGAGAGAATGAAATTCAGTTCCATTGAAAAATATCCATCAAGTACAAAACTGCATCCTGGTGCCTGCATTGGTAAACACTGGTGATACAGAAAACTAAATCAGACATAACCCTTGCCCTTAAAAACAAAACAAAACTCCCATTCAAAAATGTATGAGTGAGAAGAGAGATAATTAAATCGACACTTTCAGGAAGCACTAGGTCAGAAGGAAGTACTTCATGATAGGAGTGTTCTGAAGAGAGAGAACCAACCGGATGGGTTTACAGAGAGTGAGCATGAAAGATTAACTGGAGATAAAAAAAACAAACAAAACAAAAGCTGACCTGAGTTTTAAAGTTGTAAAGCACTGAGTAAAAAGGCTACCTAGCCAAGCACACAATGGAATCCCTTTCTTCCTTCTATTTTGTCCTTTAACAGCTTTTTATTGAGTGCTTATTACTATGTCCTAAGTACCGGGGATATAATGGTAAGCAAAATCAGACGTGGCCATCCTTTCAGAGTTTGTGATCAAGTGGAGAATTCAGAAATAAATCCAGACTCTCTAATCTAGAGAACATAGATGAAATTTGGGATGAGGTGGGGATCTGTGAACTTGAATGAAAAAAGATTGACGTCTTTACTTTCAGAAAACCTTAATGATGTCTCACATTCCCTTCCATTCCGAATTTAAGCAACAAAGCCAATAGAATTAATAATATCTGTGACTTTGTTCACCAATATAGATTTCGTATTTTTATATTCTATTACAATTGTTGCAGATGCTGTAAAATATCACTTGTACTTATCACCACTTCAAAATTACAGTAGTTATTAGACTTTCCACTAGATCTTGTTATTTAATGTCATAATAAGGAAGCACATTTATTACTATGTTACATTTAAGAAAATATTTTGATAACCAATTATACTGAAATGCAAGTTTCTTTGTAATCCTATGCATTTTATATCATGCATTTGATAACATTATTCTGGCTTTCCCAGACTGCCACAGGGATCCATGAAACAAAATTATACAGAACCCCTGCACTGATTAAATAACCACCAACACTGATAAAAATTGCAATTGTGCCAAGAGCTACAGAGGGAAGTTAAACAATGCAAAGAGAACCTAGTATGGGAGGCAGTGGAAGGCTTCCCTGAGGAAGTGACGTACGAGCTGGATTATGGAGGAGGAGTAAGTTTTAACTAGCAAAGAAGGGGTGAAAGAACATTATAGGGGAAGGAAACAGCATAGAGAAACATGACTTGAGATGGACTGGGCTATAGAAAACCAGGGATGCTGGTGCAGGGATGCTGATGCCAGGATGAGGGTGCAGGGACACTAGTGTAGGGAAACTGGCTTGGGGATGCTAGTGCAGAAATGCTGGAATAGGGAGGCTGGTGCAGGGTGAGTGAGGGGAATATGGTTGTGAAGTGTGGTTGAAGCAGTGGGCAGGGGTCTGACAGTGCAGACTCAGAGGCAGGTGAATAAAACATGGAAGAAGACAATGAGATGGCACATATAGGGGCTACACATGGTCACGTTTAGCTGCAGATCAGAGCCCATGTCAGGGAGAGGAAAGGTGAGGCTACACTGGCCTTGCGTGGTCTGTGATAGCAAGTATAGATTTTATCCTGAGGTGAGTAGAAGCCACTGAACAGTTTCCTAATCGCCCTGCGGTTAGAGAGCTCCTCACACTTGGTGAGCTGCTGTATCAGGCAGTGTTCTCCAGAGAAATAGAACCTGTGTGTGTAGGTATGTGTATACATGTACATAATATACATACATACATTTATTTGATGCTCAGATTCTCATTATTTGTGAAAGTTACATTCTATAAAGTTGCCATGAACACTGAATTAGCAACATTGTTCCTAGGGGAAATACAGGGTTAGGTTCCTGAGAGCCTCTGATCACAATATTTTCATCAACTGGTCAATACATAACCTTGTTTTATGTGTGTTTCTGTTTAAAAACACCTTATTTAAAGTATACTGTTGATTCTTTAACATGCTCAAACAAAGCTTATCTAACATGCATATTTTTTGCACAAGGCACATCACAGACTTTCTGCGCTTGGGAACACCAGGCAGTACTTTGGCACTATGCTTGGGGACCCTTTTAATCAGTGAAATCACTGACAAAAAGCACCAAAAAACCCTGCAAAAAATGTGGTACCAAATAGATTGCGAAAGGAGACAGTTCTAGGAGGAGAGCTGAAACAAGAAGGCAGAATATCGCCTCACCGCCCCTCAGCTGGGAACAAGCACATCAGGTGACTCAAATCTTTTGCCATCTGCTCACGTCTGTGAGTGGCTGAAAGCACCACGAGTGTTAATTTTCGGGTTACAGATAAATTTTAGTGAATAGGCAAACTCATAAATACAGAATCTACGAATAATGAATATCAATTGTATGTATGTCCTCTCTTTTGAGTAATTGGCTCACAGGATTGTAGAGGCTGCCACGTCTGAAATCCAGAAAGCAGGCTGCAGACTGGAGACTCAGGCAGGAGCTGATGCAGTCTGGGGTGGAATTTCTCCTTCCACTGATCAGTGCAGGCCCACCCATATTATCTGGGATTATTTCCTTTATTTAAAATCAACTGATTGCAGATGTTCTGCAGCAGCACCTAGTTGAGTGTTTGATTGAATAACCAGGGACTAGAGCCTAGTTGAGTTGACACATAAAACTGTCACCAGTTTTGGTGTTGAAAGGAATGAGATGCAAGCTGCAAACCATTTGAATGGTTCAGGTGGGAAAATCCTGTTACTTGCGGCCTGCGCTTGGAGTTTTAGAACATTTTTTTTTCCTCTTAGGATTTCAGAGAGCTCCATACCCCCAGCTCTTGGCCCTTGCTCTCCACATCTATCTGTCCCTCCATCCAGTCCAGTCCCTCCAAGGCAACGGCAGCCACTACATTTTGAGAAGAAAGTTCTAGTGCACTTGTAGCATATTTATCCTTGGCCTCTCAAATACTTCCTTCACTGTTATTTCTTTTTCTTTGAGATGTGGAATGTCTGAGAAAGGTGCACGGAAATATCATTGATGTATTTTTTAGTTGCAAGTAGCAGAATATTTGACTTAGAGAAGCTTAAGAAACAGTTTGTTTGCTTTTAAATTATATTCCTTAATAAGAACCCTGGAGATAGGTGGTTGCTAGGTTCGTTTAGAGAAAAGGTCATCAAACTCTGGCCTGTGAGGCAAATCCACCCACAGTCTGTTTTTGTGCAACCCCAAAAACAAGAAGCGTTGCTGCTGAAGAAAAAGGAGACTATGCAATAAAGACTGTGTGTGGCCCACAAAGCCTAAAATATTTACTATCCTACCCTTCCCAACACAAGTTTCCTGACCCCTGGTTCGGGGGTTTGCCCATGTTGTCAAGGGCTCAGCCTCCGTCTTCCTGCTCTCCTCTGCATGTTGGCATTGTCTTTCCTCATGGACAGCTGCCCCAGCTCTGAGCACCATGTCTATAGATGCCTGGCTGAGACACGGATAGAATGTTGCCCTCAAAAATCTCTCTTTTGTCAGAAGGGAAGGTCTTTTCCAGAGACCCCAGCAGACTTCCCCTCAGTTCCCATTGGCTGGAACCTTGTCACAGGGACTAGCTGCAAGGGAGGCTGGGAAAGGGCTGGCTGGCATTTCAGATTCCCTTGGGGGAGGACCCCGTCCAATCAGGAAGCAGGGGGCTGGGATTGCCTGTTGGATTGACATCTGCCAGCATCTGCTCACTGGGAACTTCCCACCTCCCCAGAGCTATTTATAATAGAATAGCACCAGCCATTTAAGATGTTAGGACAGGAACACTCGCCTCTGGTTAGATTCTGGTCAGTGCTAATATACTACCTGCCTCTCTGCAGGATGCAGAGGAAAGAACTGCTTTGAACTAGCGAACTTGGTTTAAATCTCAGCACTTGGAACCATTTTATATCTTAATCTGCATGATGAGCTAACCAGGTATAAACATGTAAAAATTTATCACACTGTACCCCGAAAGTTCTGTACACTTTCCTGTATGTATTTGATATCTCAATAAAAGAGAAAAAGATGGGCTTCTCTGGTGGCGCAGTGGTTGAGAGTCCGCCTGCCGATGCAGGGGACACGGGTTCGTGCCCCGGTCCGGGAAGATCCCACATGCCGCGGAGCGGCTGGGACCGTGAGCCATGGCCGCTGAGCCTGCACGTCCAGAGCCCGTGCTCTGCAACGGGAGAGGCCACAACAGTGAGAGGCCTGCGTACTGCAAAAAAAAAAAAAGAGAGAGAAAGGTGTAAAATTGCAGCCCCCCCCCAAAAAAAGTACAGGGATCTTTATACCCTCATTTAGGTATCTACATACATACACAAACACATATATACATTATATATACATATATATATACATTATATATACATTTATATATATCTATACATATGTGTATATATCCTACATCCTATATCTTATATGTACATATATATACACATACACAGTGATGGTAATTAGCATATACTGAATCCCCTTAAGAGCAGCTGGTACATTGTGAGGATCAGCAAAATATATTAGCAACGTCCAATCTCTTTCTCAGGCAACTATGTCCTAAAGGAAATTTTCTCTTTCATCTCACATCTACCCCTTGTCAACCTTCATGTATCTCCCAGATTTGCAAGGTCTAAGATAAGACACAGAATTAACTTCCACCACAGAAAATACTAGAACCCAGAGAAAGAAAAATGCCCACTTCTTCATGTCATCTTCTTTTAATAATCAGTAGAGCTAAAAAATTAAAAATCCTTGTAACGGTGACTTTAAATAAGAGATTTTTATAACTTTCGCCCTTGCTTTTCTTCTCAGAACACAAGGGGCTAATTAAAAGTGGAAAAGTTCTTGTTTGATCAGAAATTCTTGTGTTTTGGAAAAAGCAGAGAAAACTACTCTAATATTCAGAAAGGGCTTAATTGGCTTTAAAGTCACCAAATTCCCTTTCCCTATTTGGGATAGTGTAGATAAGCTTTTCTTTCTGAACCCACAAAGAAAAGGTTAGGTAATGGGACCGTAGAAATGAGGGCTCCCAGTTGAAAGTTGGTCTTTTGAAATGAATCTATGGGATTCTCTTTCAACCTAACTCGGTATGATTCCTCCCTGAGAACCTCTCATAAGTCCTGGTCTTTTGGCTGACTTCTCTCCATAAATGACTTTATTACTTGAGCAGTAAGCTTGTTTATTGAGGAAGATGTGTGTGGTGATCCCTAATGGGGCATGTCAGCATAAAAGCCCCATTATACTAAGGCAAGCCTGGGTCCATCCATTTTGCACTGCACTCTCTCCTGGATTTATTAGAATTAGTGCAGGAAAAGTGAGTGCTCTCTGTAGCACAGCCTTTTTGAAACTGATGTTTCTACCACTGGAGTAGGCTAGAAAAAGAATTCCCTGGGCTCGTACGTGCTCCTACCAAGAGGCACCACGGAGTTCATCGAAAGACGAACATCACTGCAAACAGGTACAAAGAAGCAAATTGGTGTATCTTTGGAAAATTCACAAATGTTCTTTAAGGGTAGTGACCCTAAAAGTCGACATGTCCATTGGTTAGCAGACTGTTTTCAGTTCTCATTTTTGTTGGTAAGTGGGATGATGAAAATGACTGAGTCAGGAAAACATTACACCCAATTCAATTTATTATAGTATTGGAAATATTTCTTGTCTCATAAAGTGCCTATCTGTTGACTCTTGTCAACTCCTGTTTAATAATTAAAGCAGGGACTCATTTATCCACTAACTGGGACAGGCGTGCACGAAGGTGTTTATTGACCTGGTACATCATTGCAGACAGCACACTCTGGCTGTCTTCTCTGCACATCTTTCAAACGGTTACTGATATTGTCACCTAAACATGAGATTGGTGACTTTGGAGTGGGGTGGCGGTAATGATGGTGGGGTGAGAGGGTAAGGAAGGCAAATGGGACCAATAAAATTTAGCACAATGGGCGAAGTGAAGCACTGGCTCCACGGAAGGTTTTTTGCACTGACCCTGGTTACATCTTTGGAAGGTGTGTTTGATCACCTGCTGAATCTTTGGAACTCTCTGTTAATAATGGATGAGGCATTTGGGTTGTATTAAGTGTGTGATGTCTGGGCCTCTCTTACAAAGAGTTAGGGTGTATGTTACTTATTACCCATCAACACATTACATACTCCCCAGGCTTACCTAAAATGTATCAGTATTTTTGCTGTGTTGCTGCCCAATGCAAAGAGTATAAAGCATCACCTTAATAACTAAGGTTTCTGTAAGTGCTGGTGGATGGTTAACTAAATAATTCAGGAAGATGTTATGGTTCCATAAAATGAACAGCTACAAGTCTTGCGTCTTTATCCCCTTCTGTTGGTCTTCAGGAGTGTATAAATAAGGATTGTTTGGTTGCAAGTGATAAAAATCTGCTGGATGTGGCTTAACCAAAACCAAAGGGATTCATTTTAAAGATATTCAATGCTTCATGGGGTGCAAGGGCAGTAAAGCAACCAGGTCTTAGGAAAGGTCTGGAATCAGGTACTAAAATGTCAATGAGTGTTTTTTCCAGCGCTCAATTCTGCCCCTCTCAGGGCATTTGCTGCAAAGTGATCTAAGCAAATTGGGCTTCACACAATTAGGTTCTTCTTGGTCAATTTCATTAACTCCCAGCAGTTAGAGAGCATGGTGTCAGCTCTGAGTCTGCTCCCACAGTTCACTCCCGGATTCCAAGGAAAACAAATCTCAGGTGAAAATTTTTGATATTTATTAACAAGCATGTACAAAACAGGCAAAGCTTCTTCTTTAAGTTTGATGAAGACCCAACTTTGTCCTTTTATGTACCCCAACACCTTGCTAAAAAAGTCTTGCAGAAGCAAAGATAATGGTACTCTAGCACAGAGACTGGCACACTTATTTCTGTAAAGAGCCAGATAGTAAATTTTTTAGGCTTTTCAGGCCCTACAGTCTCTGTCACCCAACTACTCAAGTCTTTTTTAGTGGAAATGCAGCCACAGCCAATAAGTAAACAAATTGTTGGTGTATTCCAAAAACTTTACCTATGAGCTGAAATAGGAATTTCATATAATGTTCACATGTTAAGAAATATCATTCTTTTGATTTTTTCAACTATTTAAAAATTTAAGTATTATTCTTAGCTCATGGACTGTGCGAAAACAGTTGGTGGGCTAGACTTGGCCCGTGGACCCTAGTTTGCCGACCCCTGCTCTAACAGCATACTTCTCATGACAGTGGGGTTACCAAGAGTCTGCCAAAGCAGCACATAATCATAGAACCATTTATAAGTCAAGCTTGGAACAACTTTGTGACAAGATGATTCTGTAGTTATTTTTTCACACTGCTTTAGAAAGGAGTACTGCGTTTTGGCTTCTAGAGGCCACCATGCAGGTACCAGAACATTCTTTGATTTTAATGATGGCTTCCTAACAGGCTTGAGAGCTTCCTCAACCTCCAGTCAGTGTCCAGATCTCTTTCAATTGTCAACCAGTACCCATTTATAGTCATAGTTTATAATCTCCTCCAAAAACGTGCCTCTACTATTTGAATCTTAAACAGTAAGCAACTCTCAGCCATCTCAGCATTGCTCTTCCATCCATTGGTGTGGTGCCCACTGTCTAATTTTTCACCTTCCCTTTCTACCCAGGTTCCGAGAAACTCTTATGTCTGCTTCTGCTACAAGGCCTCACATTACTCTGAGGGTTAGCTTTTAGCATGAATTCTAATTGATCTTCAATTAAAACAAAAATTTCAGAACAAAAATTTCAAACCACCACAGAATAGTCCTTTAGCTAGCTTAGCCCTCTTGCAAGGCCAAATTGATGTTTCTTCCTTCCTCAGGTATGCCATGCCCCTGATGAAATTCATATTAAAGAAAAAGGATTCAGGATTTGTGTGAAGATACCATAATGTGTATTTCTGCAGGAAAAATAAACATGAACAAAAACAAATCAATTATAGAGAAAATTGAAAAGGACAATACCACTGTCAATCCTAAATAACACAGCTAGAACTACATGTCAATTTTTATTAATCATGGTCAATTTTAAAATGGTCAAATACTGGTACATTATAGAGAATTTAATGGCATAGGATTAAGTTAAATTAAATTATTTTCCTTTACTTCAGGCTACCTTTTTCCGTTTCCCAGTTTCTAGACTGTATGATATGGCTGTTGACAATACCTAAGTTTTTGCAGTATAGAGGGAGAAAGAGAGAAAAAAAGAGAGATACAGAGACATAGAAGCACAGTGAGACTAAATGATAGAGAAGAGAAATTGAATTTCTCCTTGGCCTGAACCTGGTTCCTAGAGAAGTGACTTTGGGCAGCTCCTGCTCTTGGACCAATCAGCATAGTCAGTGCGGGGGTGAGGGCAAAGCCACTGCATAAAGGGGTCCAAGGGTTCACCCCTGCAGGCCAGAACAGAGTGGCGACCAGCATAGTGATCACTGATCGGTGGACAGACAGCCCAATAATCGTCCTCCAAGGATGTGAGTCTTGGAGCTGCTATTCCACTGCTCTGTTAGGGTTCTATATGAGCCCTGAGATAAAGAAGTAATATTGAAAATATTTAACATCAGGTAGCAATCAATCAGAAATCAGACCCAGGTTGCGAACAGGTGGCTGAGCCATCACAGTGCATTCCCCTGAAGAGAGTATGGGGTCCTCTCATAAATATGAATATCACTATTCCCAAAGTTAGTTATTTTGTGGACCTGGACAATGAAACAGGACTTTTACAATATAGAGGTCTGTATAATACTGGGTGAAGAGACAGGTGGGTAAGTAGCCAGTCTACCTTCTCACAAATTTTCGGTTGGTTGCTCTGATCTTTTAGTGCTTGTTGCCTGCTGAGCCAGCAAGCTTCTGTGTTCATCAGGTGTTCTTGCCAATCTCTGAAAAGGAAAAAACATGACTAGGTACACAGTCTGAATGCTACCTTAGGTGTCTTCTTTGAGGAAGGGTTTCCAAAAATACCTCAGAGCTAAAAGCAAGGATACACTGGGCAGAAATTGCAGTGTCAAGGTTTCAAACCTTTACTGCATGAATGACATTCCTTGGTCTATTCTCTTCTCAGCCCAAGAAGTAGAGGAAGTCTGCTGCAGTGACTCTGACACATCCATCTGCCTTAAGGTCCCTATGCCCAGCAACAGCAACGGGTGGCACTGCCTGAGCCCCCCTTGCCCCTGCTAATCAGAGTGAGGAGACCTTGCCTCACAGGTGCAGCACAAAAGAGAGCCTCAAAATACTTGCTGAATGAATACTGGAATCCTTTCTCTTCCCCACCCCCAAATTTCTTGAGCATTTGGGTCTCTTCTAGGTGTCAGTCAGTTTGATTATGCTTGACTGGTAGGAAAGCAGAACAAAACCTCTGCTGTGGGGATGGGCAGTGTCCAAATCTGTTCCACCACTGACGTTGCTCGATGCCTCCACATGGAGAAGGGATGGGGATGGGATAGAAGCCTCATGGGACAGAAGGAAAGTTTGGGAACAACTGAACTAGCTAAGCTAACAGACAAATGTGTGCTATCACTTTAAGGCACATGGAGGTGTTCTGCTTTTGTGGCTTCCTTCTAGGTCTGCAATAGATAGATAGATATATGTGTGTGTGTGTGTATATATATATATATATATATTACATCTTTATTGGAGTATAATTGCTTTACAATGGTGTGTTAGTTTCTGCTTTATAACAAAGTGAATCCGTTATACATGTACATATGTTCCCATATCTCTTCCCTCTTGCGTCTCCCTCCCTCCCACCCTCCCTATCCCACCCCTCCAGGCGGTCACAAAGCACTGAGCTGATCTCCTTGTGCTATGCGGCTGCTTCCCACTAGCTATCTATTTTACGTTTGGTAGTGTATATATGTCCATGCCACTCTCTCACTTTGTCACAGCTTACCCTTCCCCCTCCCCATATCCTCAAGTCCATTCTCTAGTAGGTCTGTGTCTTTATTCCTGTCTTACCCCTAGGTTCTTCATGACATTTTTTTTCTTAAATTCCATATATATGTGCAATAGATATTTATTAGACCAAATTACATATGAAAAACTGGCGACATTTGGAAGAGAAGACAGGGGAGAGGAGGAGGGGCATGGGGACTGGAAGCAGCAGGTGAGGGCTGCTTTAAAATACCTGAAGGATTATACTGTACAGGGGTAGAGCTTCCAAATGAGCTAAGATACCCGATGGCTTCCTATTGCCTAAAGAATAAATTCCAAACCACTTACTAGACTTGCAAAGCTCTATACATGTGGTTCTCAAAATCTTTAAAAATATATCAATGCCTGGGTCCACCACAAACTCATCAGTCCCTAGGATGGGGGCCTGAGCACCTGCATTTTGTTGCATAGAGTGAGCTGGGAACTTCTGTCATGATTTAGCTCCAGCCTACTTCTCCAGGCTCATTTCCTACCACTTCCCTCTTTGTTCAGAGCTCATGTCCTGTTGGCCTCCTTTCTGTCCCTGGAACATGCCAAGCTCATTTCAACCGCAGGGCGTTTGCTCTTCCTGGTTTCTGTGCTCGGAAGAGTCTTCTTCCTGATTGAAGCCAGCTCATCTGCTCAGAAAGCTGCCTCTTTGTGAGGGCTTCCCTGACCCTCTGCATTTGTTTCCTGGTGCTACCATAGCGAAGTACCACAAACTATGTACTTGAGACAACAGAAATATATTCTCTTATAGTTCTGGAAGCTAATAGTCCAAATCAAGGTGTTGGCAGGCCTGTGTTCTCTCTGAAGGCTCTAAGGGAGCATCCGTTCCATTCCTTCCTCTTAGCTCCTGCTGGCGGCCAGCAAGCCTGGGCAATCCTGGGCTTGTAGATGTGTCACTCCAATCCCTTCCTCCGTCCTCATGGCATTTTCCCCATGTGTCTTCACGTTGTCTTCTCTTGGTGAATGTCTCTTCTCTTCTTATATGAATACCAGTTACTGGCCCATCCTAATGACATCATTTTAACTTGATTATATCCACAAAGACCCTATTTCCAAACAATGTCACATTCACAGGAACCAAGGTTAGTATTTCAACATATTTTTAGCAGGGACGCAATTCAACCCTAATACCCTTCGTCCAAAGCAGCCCCACTCCACTCTCTCTGGTCATTATCACTTTACCTTGTCTTGACCACATCCGAAATAATCTTGCTTATTGTGTATTGTGTGCTGGCTGTTTTCCTCACTATGTAAACTCCAGAAGAGCAGGGTCTTTGATTATCTGGAATGCCACTATGTTGACCATCCCTGAAAGGGTACTTATTAAATATTTGTTTGAGTGAATGAAACAAAACTAATGATCAAAGAGTAAAAATTACCAGGAGGCAGATTTTATTTCACTACAAAGAAAGCTTTTGTATAATTAAAGCCCACTCAAAATGAAATAGTTACTCTTTTTTAAGGTAATGAGTTCCCTGTCTTGGGAGGAGATCATATGAAGGCTAGGAAATGTCTTAGAGGGGATACAGGCGAGGGGATTTGCATATCAATTCAGCAATGGATTTATGACCTCTAAGGACTCTTTAAATCCAGAAGTTCAATAATTCTATATTTGAACAGAGACTTTTAAAAAGCACTGTTTCTCTAAGAAATGACTCTAATGGTAGAAACTTCAGGCAGGCATACGTTTCCTGTTACTGTCTCTGACAAGTGAAATCTTGTGACAGCCCTCACATCACATTACGTTTATAGCCTCCTTTATGTCTCATGAGCCTATTCTCAAGCATAGTTTGAATTTCTTCTTCTTTTATTTATTTATGATTTTGGAGGGGCAGGCCCATTCTATCTAAGGAAAGAAAAGGAAGGAGGTTTGAAATTTCTGTTTGGTATCCCTTTTATGTCTTAACTAAGCCTGTTACAATGAGATGTTGTATTAAGTTGGTCCTGTCTTAAGAAAGGAACACCTTCTCTGTTGAAAGCTCTTGCTGCCAGGGGACTCAGTGTTACCAGAGCAGTCAACTTTGATTTGTGTATCAATAATGTTGTGTCAGTAGCCAGAGGGGATGGCATCAGGGCGTTCCAGATGCTTTTATTGGTGCTTTTGCTGGAGGATTATTTCAAATTAACTTCAGTCTCTTGGAAGACACTGAGCAGTAGAATGCTATTTCCCATTTGTAAACAAAATGGTGAATAATTATGGGAGAAACCAAGACAGGCTGATTTCTAGGAAATGTCACGTCTGCAGATCTTAATTTTCTCCAAGCACTATTGCCCTGTTCCTCTTTTCCTGTCGCTTATATCCTCCCAGGTATAATACTGAATAGAACCTGGTTACAGGGCCATCGGTGCCTTTACAGCCACTCAACAAAATAACCAGACTCTTCTGCTGTCACTGTAACCAGGAGAAGAGATTGGGAGAATGTGGGGAAAAGAATGGGTTTTTTAAAATGTTATTATAAAAATGTTTAAATGTTTTGTATGTGATGGCAATAGTAATAGTTATTATATAAATTTTAGAAAAGACTGAAAAGCAAAGGGATAAAAATAAATATTACCTGTTATTTTATCTTTCAGGATAACCACTGTTTTTCATTTCAGTATGTTTACTTTGACTATTTTCTCTCTCCTTCTCTCTCTGAAATAACACTATTTTATCACTTAATGATACAGAACAGAGGTCAGCAAACCTTTTCTGTAAAGAGCCACATAGTAAGTATTTTCAGCTTTGCTGGCCATGAGGTCTCTCTCATAGCTACTCAGCTCTGCAGCTGTAGAACAAAATCAGCCATAGACAATAAGAGAACGAATGGGTGTGGCTGTCTTCCAACAAAGCTATTTTTCAAAACCAGGTGATGGGCAGGGTTTGCCCCATGGTCATAGTTTGCTGACTCCTGATATAGGAGGATATTTTTTACATGTCACTAATATTTTTCAGGACCATTTTTAAAGGTATCATAATATAGTATACCATTGTCTTGACAGACTGTAATTTTTTAGGTAATTCATTATCGTTGACCATATAAGTGGTTTCAGTTTTTCACTGTTATAAATAATGCAGTGATCAACATTCTTGTGGATAAATCTTTCAACACATTCATGATTATTTCCTTAGTATGCATTAATTAAAATGTCATTGATAAAGCTAAGGTATGTTTCAGTTTCACTAATGGTATGAATTTAAGCTGTTCTTTCTTGACATTTTCCCAGTGTTGAACGTAAATTCCACTTTTAGTGTTAAGGACCTGTAAAATTAGTCCTGATGATTATTGCCATAAAGAGAGAGGAAAGCTCTAGCTAAAGCTGTGTTGTTCTTTTTTTTGGGGGGGGCGGTATTCATGGGTCATGAATACTTTGAGAATTTGAGAAGAACAAAAGTTATTCTCTGAAAAAAAAAAAAAAAACCCCACCTATAATCAGGGGGATTCAAAGAGACCTAGGACAGGAAGTCAGGGTGAAAATCAGTCACCATGAAAATCCACTTTCCTGAAAACACAAACCCAGATTTGATAAGAACTTATGCCTATTCATCTGCCTTCTCTTTTCTAACACAATCTATTGAATGTTTCATTTCCCTGGTCTACATTCTTTAAATCTAATTTTAAATATTCTTATTTTTGTTTCTTAAACTTTATAATACCATTTGTACAATGAAGTGGGAGGAAAAGGAAGGAGAGGTGGGGAAGTAGAGGAAGGAAGGAGGTGTAAAAGAAATTAGGAAGAAATTGGAGAAAAGAAAAAAAAAAGGATGCAAGGGAAAGGAAAATGACCAATTCCATTAGTTTTGCCACCATTTCAGAAGATTTAAGGAATGTGTAACCAAAGTCCCCAAATCCCGGAGCAGGCTTTAGGCCTTTCTACTGATGTTGGTAGCCAAGAATCCAGTCCCGTCATTCACCAGCATTTAGTGTTGTTCCAAGCACGACACTTTGGTAAGCTCCAGGAAGATTTTACAGGGGGCACAAACTCACGTGCTCCAGGGTCTATTTGGTAACATAAACTAGGGACAGTGTCTCATGGCGCCCTTGACAGCATTATATTGGAGCACATAAGCCTTGACTGAAGTAGTAGGTCCAATGTGCCATGGAAGAACGAGGGCTCCACATTATAAGCTAAATCCCCAAATTCAGGTTTTTATGTAAAATCTCCCAGTATTAAAATTTTGGCAACAATTTTATTTTTCTTTAACTTAGTGATATGAAGAGCAAAAGGGATATACCTATGAGCCTTTAGGTAGCCCATGGAAAACGGTTTTGTGATCTCTGCATTAAATAGACATTTTGTGACATTGTAGCTGACGATCACTTTTAGTGCCATATTGGTGTTCACTCTTCCTCAGGTTCTATCTGTTCTTTCAAATATGGCTGTATCCTATAGAGCATCTTTTTCTTGGTTGTTTTCTTCAAGCAGCTAATCACAGTGTGCCAAGAGAATACATAGAGGATGATTCCAAACAAGTTGCCTTCTCTGCAAGTCCCTTTTCTCCCTATATCAACTTTCTCAGGGTGTAATATACATACAGTAAAATGCACCCAATTTAAGTGTACAGTTTAAGAAGTTTTCAAGAATGTGTATGCCTGGGTAACCTCCCCAATAATAAAGGCATGGAACACTTCCATCACACCAAGAAATTCCTTGTGCCTCTTTGTAGTCAGTTACCTTCACTCACAGCTGCTTCCACAATCCTAGGCAAACACTGATCTGCTTTCTCTCACTATAATTTTTTCCTGTACTGGAACTTATTTTAATGGACTTATTCAGTACATTTTCTTTTGTATCTAGCTTTTTCACTTAGCATAATGTCTTTGAGATTCATCTGTGTATCATAAGTTGCTTCCTTTTTAATACTGAGTAGTGTAGATTTATTCATTGTATGGATATACAACTATTTTAAAACCCATTCATCTGTATGTAGACAGTTGGATTGTTTCCAGTTTTTAAGTTATTATGAGTAAAGCGGCCACGAACATTTGTGTACAAATCTTCATGTGGATGTATATTTTCATTTCTCTTAAGTAAATACTTGGAAGTGGAATTGCTAGATTGCACGTTAAGTATATATTTAACTTTGTGAGAAATTGTCAAAAAGTTCTCCAAAGTGGTTGTATTATTTTAAACTCCCAGCATTAAAGTTTGAGAGTTCCACTTGTTCCACATCCATATTGACACTTAGTGTTGCCAGTCACTTTAATTTTAGCCATTCTTGTGGTGGTACAGCAGTTGTGGCTTTCAGTTGCATTTAAGCCTATGATCCATTGCAAGTTAATGTTGCGTGTAATGTGAGTTAAGGGCCAAGGTTCATCATATTTTCTGTATGAATATCAGGTATGAGAGCCTAAAAGAAATAACACCCCAGTAGCAATGAACACACCTAGCACCCTGATCTTGGTTTCTAATACCGTTATCCAGTAAAAGAAACTAAGGCTCTATGGAGAAATGCTTGATTCTAGGACTGGGGCAGGAAATACACAAAATGATCCTGGATCATCTTATAGTGTCAAAAAGTAAAGAAATGCTCAATAAAGCCCACAGTGATGGTATTTTTGCCAAAAGGACAAAGGCACTGGCCAAAAGAGCTCCCAATAGCTCAAATTGGAATAATTAGAGCAACAAAATAAATAAAGTGGTATTGGATTATAGTCCAAAGTGTAAAATAAATATCCATGATATAAAAAAATGATTGCATAAATAAATAAATAAATAAATAAATGGAATAGAATAAACACATTTCCTGTTCAAAAGAATTCCAAATGATTATGTAAATGCCTCATCTTCAATTAGGTGAAGCATAACTCCCCACTCCGTAAGTGTGAGCCAGGAATAGTGACCACCTTCCAAAGAGTACAATATGAAAAGGGGTGAGAATAGTAACTTAACAGTGAAGAAACCTGACCAACACAACTTCAGCCAGGTGGGCAAGGTCAGCATCGCAGTGACATGTCATATGGAGTGCATGTACATTTGCTAAGATGTGATAAAAATGGCATTCTGTGGTCTCCCTCCTAAAACCCATAACTCCAGTCTAATCATGAGAAAACATCAGATAAACTCAACTGAGGAACGTTCTTTTAAAAACTTGACTAGGGCTTCCCTGGTGGCACAGTGGTTGAGAGTCCGCCTGCCGATGCAGGGGACACGGGTTCGTGCCCTGGTCCGGGAGGATCCCACATGCCACGGAGCGGCTGGGCCCATGAGCCATGGCCGCTGAGCCTGCGCGTCCGGAGCCTGTGCTCCGCAACGGGAGAGGCCACAACAGTGAGAGGCCCGCGTACCGCAAAAAAAAAAAAAAAATTGACTAGAACTCCTCAAAACTCTCAAGGCCATTAAAACAAGGCAAGTTTGAATAACTGTTAGACTCAAGAGGAACCTTAGGAGACATGACAACTAAATGTAATGTGGTGCCCAACATAAGAGTTTAAAATAGAAAAAGGACATTAGGTAAAAACTAAGGAAATTTGAATAAACTATGGACTTTAATAATAATGTAATCATGTGTACCCGTCAGAGCTAACAAATACACTGTACTAATGTAAGGTATTAACAAAAGGGAAAACTGGGTGAGGTATACATGGGAACTTTCTGTAAAATCTTCACAACATTTTTTAATCAATCTAAGACCACTTTAAGCTAAAAATATTTTTGAAAATGCTATTGGCGTTGATCTTATGAACTTATGTTCTAGTGGGGAAAAGTGCCAATAACCAAAAGATGGTGATAAATGCTCTGGGGGGAAAAGGGCATGAAAAGTGAATAGAGAGTGCCTGGGGACAATGAGCATACTGCTTTGTAAATGGAGTGACGGAAGACCTCATTGTGAAAGGGACATTTAAGGAATAAAATGAAAGATGTGTGGAAGCAAAATATGACCATATTTGGGAGAAAGAATGTTGTAGACATTGGGAGAAGGAGATGCAAATGCCCCAGGGTAGAGCATACTCCTGAGGAATAGCAAGAAGACCCATGTGGCTGGAGAAAAGTGAAAAAGTGGGATAATGGTAAGAGGAGCTAGAAAAAGGAAGGAAGAAGAGCCAGATGCTGCAGGACATTTTAAGCCTTACAGTATTTAGTCTTTTTTTTTTTTTTTGCTGTACGCGGGCCTCTCACTGTTGTGGCCTCTCCCATTGTGGAGCACAGGCTCCGGACATGCAGGCTCAGCGGCCACGGCTCATGGGCCCAGCCGCTCCGCGGCATATGGGATCTTCCCGGACCGGGGCACGAACCCATGTCCCCTGCATCGGCAGGCGGATTCTCAACCACTGCGCCACCAGGGAAGCCCAGTATTTAGTCTTTTACTCTGAGTGATGTTAGAAGCCATTAGAGAGTATTGAAAAGAGGCGTGACATGATCCAACCGATCTTTTAACAATATCATTCCAGGGGAGCAAAGGGAGAGGCAGTGAGATTTATTAGGAGGCTATTGATGTAACCAGTTGAGAGGTGACCATCACTGACCAGGACGATCATTGTGACAGGTGAGAATTGGTCAGGTTCTGTAGCCAAAAGGATATACTGATGATTTAGAATTGAGGAATGACAGGTACCAAAGATGACTGCAAAGATGTTGGCCTAAGCAACTAGAAGGATGAAGGTACCATTTACTGAGATGGGAAAGATGCATCTCAAGAGGTGAAAACCAGATACTTTGGAGAAACAGCTTGGTTTTGGACAAGTTTAATTTAGATGCCTAAACCTTAGATGTCTTCATCTAGGTGAGGGTATCAAGTGAAGTTCGAGTGAAAGTTTCATCCTAGGGATGACATTTGACTGTCAGCAGAATATAGATGATATTTAAAGTCACAAGTCTGGATGATGTCACCCCAGGAGTGTGTGTAAAGAAAGAAGAGACCTGGCCTTCCCTGGTGGCGCAATGGTTAAGAATCCACCTGCCAATGTAGGGGAAACGGGTTCAGCCCTGGTCCGGGAAGATCCCACATGCCACAGAGGAACTAAGCCCGTGCGTCACAACTACTGAGCCTGTGAGCCACAACTACTGAGCCCACATGCTACAGTTACTGAAGCCCGCGCACCTAGAGCCTGTATTCTGCAACAAGAGAAGCTACTGCAATGAGATGCCTGTGCACCACAAGGAAGAGTAGCCCCTGCTCGCTGCAACTAGAGAAAGCCCGCGCACAGCAAAGAAGACCCAACACAGCCAAAAATAAAAATAAATAAGTAAATTTTTTTTTAAAGAAGAGACCATAAGCACCACTATGTGCCAGGCATAATTCTGGATTCTGGCAATTCAGCAGGAGCAAAAGAAAGTACTACTGTCATAGAATGGATCATCTGGCTTGTGATGCCATCATAGTCGGTTGTACATGGGGTTGACGCCTACCTCCAGCTGGCTCAGTCACTTTCTCTTCCAGAAATTTCAGAATGAAGCACGATCAACTTATAACTCCAGGAGTGGGGCAGCCATGTGTTTATGAAAGGAGAAAGCCATTCTAGAAGGAAAAGAATAATGAAAGATACATCAAAGAAAACAATAGTATCACTTGATTCAAGACAGCTTTTCTGGTCCCTTCTGGGGTCTGACTATACTTGCTGTCCATGGGTTCCAAGAGATTCCTCTATATCTTTATAATAAATTGACACATTGGTGAGCTAGCTTGCAGGAGGTTCTAGTACTTAACAAGCAAAGAAAATATTCATGGTCGGTAGTAATTGGGATGGGTGAAAAGATAGCTCCCACTGAAGGCTCCATGGAGAGAGCATCTTCTAAATAATCCTTTTCCTTTTACCCACTCTGGAATTTACTTGTTACCAAGGGACAAGTTAAAAATAAAAATATCGGGCTTCCCTGGTGGCGCAGTGGTTGAGAGTCCGCCTGCCGATGCAGGAGACACGGGTTCGTGCCCCAGTCCGGGAGGATCCCACATGCCGCGGAGCGGCTGGGCCCGTGAGCCATGGCCGCTGAGCCTGCGCGTCCGGAGCCTGTGCTCCGCAACGGGAGAGGCCACAACAGTGAGAGGCCCGCGTACCGCAAAATAAATAAAATAAAATAAAATAAAATAAAATGAATAAAAAAAAAATAAAAATATCTGTTCAAAGGGGCAACATGAACCTAATCAATTAAGAGGGTTAAGTACTACTTTGATCGGCCCAGCTGTTTTGAAAGGCAGCATTCTGGGGGTAATGTACTTGAGAAATGGGAGCACTGCTCGGCATCACAGACACCTGGGACAGCATCTTGGGGTATTCTCTAGGCCAGAGCTTGCACCTAGGCAGCCAGGAGGCCAAATATGGTCCACCGATGTCTCTCATTTGGCCCACATCAAATTATAAAAAATTGATGCCAACACGTAAACATCTGAAAAAAGATAAAACTAGACAGATTTGTAAGATCTGACAGTAATGAGTTCACATTCCCTCTTAGCAACGGCTGAGTGGCAGCGACCCTCTTTAGACGAGGCCAGTGCCTTCTGTGGGAAACAGGCCTCATGACTCACACAATCGAAGTATGGGCTTCATTCATTTGTACGAGTGTTTCCCAACTGGGAGCAATTTCAGCCTTCAGAAGGTATCTGGCAATGTCTGGATACATTCTTGATTGTCATTTTTGATTTTGATTGTATCGGGAGCTGCGTGCTACTGATGTCCAGTAAACATCCTACAAGGCCTAGCACAGACCCCTACAAAATGCCAGTAGTACCAAAGTTCAGAAACTTTGATTTATACTAACTTCCTGGCCACTCTAAGAATATGAGTTTGTAATTCCAGCTTAAGTTCATTTCTCCGAACCCAGGCAAGATACTGTAAGTAGTTCCTGAAAGGTTACAGTCTTCACTCCTCTACCCAGAGGAAAAAGACAGGGAATGGACCTGGGCAGGCACAAAGGACAGCTCTACAATAATTCCCATTGTACAGAAAATTGTCTCAGTAAGGTAAGGTCATTTCCCCAAGGACACAAAGTTACTATGTGTAGAAATAAGAATTCAAACGCTGATGACTTCTTAACATTCAAGAACAATTCAGTATCAGGAAAACCTGTATTAATAGATCAAAAGAAAAATGACAGTGTCCTCATAGATTCCAAAGGCTTCTGATAAAAGTCAATATCCTTTCTTGATAGATAATTCCTTCTAGCATTAAACTTAAAAAGGCAATGGGCAAGGCTTTAAAGAAGATGACTTTAAATTGCTGCTAAGGGACTTAGGAGAAGACTTTTAAAAACTTATATTGGCATGGTTTTCATTTGCCACAAATCTATATATTTTGAATGATTTAGGTAGAAATGCTAACATGTTTTTTGAACTAGAAGATCTAATTTGGAAGTTCAGTGCTAGAGACTGTCATACAGAGTGAAGTAAGTCAGAAAGAGAAAAACAAATACCATATGTTAACGCATATATGTGGAACCTAGAAAAATGGTACAGACAAACTGGTTTGCAGGGCAGAAAGAGAGACACAGATGTACAGGACAAATGTATGGACACCAAAGGGGGAAAAGTGAGGGGGACGGTGGTGGTGGTGAGATGAATTGGGATTGACATATATACACTAATATGTATAAAATAGATAACTAGGGCTTCCCTGGTGGCGCAGTGGTTGAGAGTCCGCCTGCCGATGCAGGGGACACGGGTTCGTGCCCCGGTCCGGGAAGATCCCACATGCCGCGGAGCGGCTGGGCCCGTGAGCGATGGCCGCTGAGCCTGCGCGTCCGGAACCTGTGCTCCGCAACGGGAGAGGCCACAACAGTGAGAGGCCCGTGTACCGCAAAAAAAAAATAGATAACTAATAAGAACCTGCTGTATAAAAAAATAAATAAATTGAAAAAATAAATTTAAAAGTTCAATTAAAGTATATAATAAGAATAAAGGAAATTCTGCAACATATTCTAATACTACAGTGATTAAAGCACCGTGGTTCTGGCGCAGAATAAACGGATCGAGGGGACAGAACAGAGTGAGAAATACAAATAAGTCAAATAAATACGGAAATTTATTCTATGACGAGTGATATTTTAAAATGTGTGGAAAAGATGGATTGTTCAATGCATAATGGGAAAGCATCTGAATGACCATCTGAAAAAAAAATGGAATCCTACCTCACACACTACACTAACACTTATTATGCCAGATGTTCAAGGATTTAAATGTAACCTATTAAAATGAACCTTTATTTCTTAGAAAAGACGGAAGAGTTTTTTCCATAGTCACAGAATAAAAAGTTTCTTCTAAAAGAATGAAATTGAATTCAAGAAAGATTATACAAAAAAAGATTAATGAATTCATTTATGTAAATATTGTCGTGGGTCAAATGGTGTCCGCCAAAAAGATTTGCTCAAATCCTAACACCTAGTATCTATGAATGTGACCTTATCTGGAAAGAGGGTCTTGGCAGATGTAAACAGGTTAAGATGAGGTTATACTGGGTTTGAATGGGCCCTAACTGAATGCCTAGTGTCCTATAAGAAGAGAGAAATTTGGACACACAGACACTCAGAGAAGAAGGTCATGTGAAGACAAAGGCCAAGATTGGAGATATGCTGCCATAAGCCAAAGATCACCAAGGACTGCTAGTAAGCACCATAAGCTGAAAGAATCAGGGAAGGATTTCCCCTAGAGCCTTTGGAGGGAGCATGGTCCTGCTAACACCTTGATTTTGAACTTATATCCTCCAGAAGAGGGGTCCCCAACCCCCAGGCTGCGCAGCAGGAGCAGAGCGGCCAGCGAGCAAGCGAAGCTTCATCTGTCGCTCCCCATCGCTCGCATTACCCCCTGAACCTTGCCCCCCACCCCTCCAGCCCAGTGCGTGGAAAGATTGTCTTCCACAGAACCAGTCCCTGCTGCCAAAGAGGTTGGGGACCGCTGCTCCAGAACTATATAAGAGAATAAATCTTGTTTTAAGTCATGCAATTTGTGGAAACGTTATGCAAACTAATGCAAATATAAGGGGAAAAAAAGAACTCACATGGGGAAAAATACACCAAAAACAAAACTAAAAGACAAATGGGGAAAATATTTGTAACACATGTAACAAAGAACTGGTTGCCTTAACAAGTAAAGAACTTCTATAAATCAGTATTTTTTGAAAAGCCAACCACTTAATAGAAAATGGGCACCTGACCTTCTATGATGAACTTTTTATAGCTTGTTGGGAGAAGTAAAAGAAATAACATGTGTAACCCAAATACAACGATTATCTGATGGGTAGACTTAGCTCTCTCCTTTCACCCACGTTGAGACCATATGCAGTATCTTACCACATTTTTCCTCATTGCTTTAGTGACTACAGGAGATTTTACTGAAGCTTTTGAGGGAAGAGGACTTAACCTCTCAGACCATTGTGGCACGACTTCATTTTTAAAAATTGCCTTTCAAACATGCATCTGCTCTTAAAGTTTTACTCTGAGCACCAATATCTTCTAGTTCTGTCTATATTTTCTTCTTGCCTATAATTCCCAACTTTGCCTCTCAAATATTTTCTATTTCCCCTAGTAATTTAGCTCCCAGCTTGCATACTCCAGCCAGTAAAACAAGAGTCAGGCATTAGCTGGTCTATCCTTAGAAAGCGATCAGGGGCCAACCATTGTAAATCTCATGGAGTCTCATCAACCTGGACATTTTTTTCTTCTTTTGGAGCAGGGAAAGAGGAAGGACTGCTGCTAAGAAAATGAGGCCTTCCCCAAGTGGCCACAAATCAGGGCTGGCATCACTGATGTGCCACCTGAGCAGCCGTACAGGGCCTGCACTCAGAAAGACCTCACACCTGGTTTAATGCTCTGTTAGCACTGTCTTGAAACAGTCTTAATTTTTGAACAAGGGAACTCCATATTTTCATTTGCTCTGGGCCCCACAAAGTATATAGTCAGTCCTGACAAAGAAACCTCAATGAATGAATATTGTTATCAATACTCAAAGCACAAATGCTTTATCCTCTGAATGTCCAAGAGATAAAGCATCTCAGAGCTTGCTATTCAGGGGGAAATAAATAAATAAATAAATAAAAGCAAATGGGGAAGAGAGAAAAAAAAAATCAGCTGCATGAACTCCGAAGCTAGGAAAGCTGGCACCATTGCCTTTAGCAAGATGCTATCTGACATCTTTTGGCTGAATGCGTCCTTTCATGGGGTGATTAACAGCAAATATCTCTGAGTAGCATAATGTTTATTAGACGTCACTCTGTTAGGGCAGCTTGTGTTTTCCCTGTATTCTGTTTCCGTGTTCAAGTATGTACAATTTGTTGATTTAAATAAAATTTAAAATAAGCCGTGCTGCTTGAAGAGCTGCTGACAGGGCCTTGCAGAAAACTTTGAGAGATTTTTTTTATTAGGGAAGAATTCTGTTTCTGTGTCATGTTTTTCTGCATCATGCCTCTCCCCCAGCCCCCTCCCTGCTCTTAGCAATACATTGCGGCAGCCTAATAAACAATATTTTTTTACTTTTTGGAATGTTCATCAGGTTCTCTGAAATACTTCTATTCATGAGGCAAACCTTCTATTAGTCCATCCCTGACCCCTAGGTTATTAGAGAAAAGGGATAAGCCTGTTCAGGACAAGGGTCATCTACCTTTAAATACCAGGAGTCACACGCATACACTCATACAGTTTCAGATTTTCTGGACTGCCGCTCGTTCATTTTTCATTCAATATTTTTATTAAAACTTAATTGATGGCAAAGTATAGAGAAATGAATATTCTTTATATCACTGGATAGAATGGCAGTGTCTCTTTAAAATAAAAATACCTACGATCTTGACTAAGCCTTTTGCTTCTCTGCTTGTGTCTCAGAGAAACTTTCACATGTGGGCACGAGGAGACATGTGCAAGGATGTACATCACATTCTTTGGAGGAAATGCAATAACTGAAAGCAACCTACATGTCCATTAGCAAGGGGATGGCTAAATAAAGTGTGAAAGAGCAAAATGCAGTGTAGTGGTTAAAAAAATAAAAAGGATCTCTGTGTGCCTGTATAAACAAACCTCATATTTTTGAAGAAAAAAAGCAAGTTGCAGAAACCTGATTTGCCACACAGGGGCTTTTTTAACAACCAATAGGTGGAACACAAAACAATATTTTATGTATTCCGTAGGTACATTCACATGCATGAAAACCCATAGAAAACAGTTCAGAAGAGAAAACAGCAAATTGAAGCAGAGGTCACCACACTAGGGGAGGGGCGTCATGGAGGGGAGATGCCGAAAGGGACTTCAAGTATATTTGTACCATCATACTTTGAGTGAAGTGTTATGCATTTATTATTGTTCAATGACAAATTAATATTTTATCAGATACAGAAAAAGTGCTATAAAAATTTCAGAGTTCCTATTACCTACGTGGTTCTCTAAATTAAATATTTTACATACCAAATATATGTTATAGGCACATAGAGTTTATATGTGATACAGTATCCTTATATTTCTTCATATGGAATTCCTGAAGAGTCTCAGGAAGTATTATGTAAATTTGAAACTTTTGAAACAAATAGCCACTGTAGCTCAAAACCTGCACTGGGCTGCAGGGCAAAGCTGTGACCAAGCAGGAAGGTCCTTAGCCTCAGAGAGCTTCTAGTCCTGTGCAATTCTTAACAACATGCAACCCAAAGAGCACTGCCTTAGACCCAGAGAAACAGAATTTACAAATATGGGGCACAGAAATCAGCAATTTTATTAAGCTTCCAGGAAATTGCTATGCATACCAGGAATTCTCAAGCCATCGGTAGAATTCTCATCTCAAGTGTCATTTCCCCCACGATTTTGTTTCTTCCAGCATTGCCATTTTCTTACTAATTTGTTTATCTTTCTGCTGCACTGGACTCTTCCTGTGGGCAGGATCCATGTCTATATTGTTGCTGGTATATCCCCAGCAGCCAGCATCATGCCTGGTGCATTGCTATCCAATAAACATCCAAATGTCCAGCTGGTATCCAATAAATATTGCTCACACGCGTGGATGAATGAATGAAAGCTGAATAGATTCATTCCCTTCCATCTCCTATAGGTGAATGTCCCTGTATTGATATTTTCCTACCTCCTGTTATACCTGAAGTTTAATTCAGAGAATAAAGTAATGTAAATAAATAGAACTGCTGTTTAGAACTGTTTATTAAGGGTTCTATGTGCCACCTGCTTTATAAGATTATATTTTCCTAGCATTCTTTGCCTGTTACTATTGCTGCATAACAAAGCACCCCAAAATTTCATTGGCACAAAGCAACCATCTGCACACGCTCTCAGATTGTGTGGTCAAGGAAGTTGGACAGGGTACAAGGGATGGCTGGTCTCTGCTCTACAGTGTCTGGGCCTTTGGCCGGGGAGGCTGGAACACTAGGGGTGATGATGGCCAGGAGCTGAAACTATCCGGAGTGTCTTCTCTCACGTGGCTGATCGTTAATGCCAGCTGTTGGCTGGGACCTCAGTCACACCCACATGTGGCTTCTCCGCAGAGCTGCTTGGGCTTCTTCTCAGTATGGCAGCCTTAGGGTACTTGGACTTCTTACTCAGCTTTCAAGTGTGAATGCCTCGTCTTTCAACCAGAAGCTTTTATGCCCTACACTCAAAAGTCATACAGAAGCACTCCCACCATATTCTTTTGGTTACCATGAGCCATAGTCCTGTCCAGATTCATGGGAAGGAAAATTAGAACCTACTTCTGGATGAGGCAGTGGAGATGTTCTAGAAATCATAGGACAGGGAACATTTTCACTGCCATCTTGGAAAATACAATCTACCACGCTGTCATAACAATACTACAAATAGGGTGAATAATCGATTTCATAAATGAGGGAGCAGGGCAGAGCAAATACATAATTTGCTCAAAGTCAAACAGCTAGATGGTAAGGGGCTGAACAAAGATTCAAACTCAGGTCTGTTTGTCCCCAAAGCTTCTTTTCCCCACATCTCACTGCTGCCACATCCGGTGGAGGTTATACTTATGTGTTTCATCCTTCCTTCATTGTATATAAGGGAGACCTATCCAGATCCCAAACGTTGCTTTACGTGGAGGATGTGTTTCCTTGCAATTTACAGGCGGCATTACTGGTGCAATAACCTGCCCTTCCATAGTTAATAGGCAGGCATTGAAATGAGTCCCTTCTGAAGGTCCAGAGAAATTGCTAGTAAGAGACCAGGGGTTAAGCAGAGTTTGCAACTTCAGGATAGCAGCTGATCCACCACTATCGTTGACTCTGATGAAAAATGATCCTCTGTCATTGTGACACAATTATTTGGGTATTTACCACAAAGGCCCTTAAATGGGTCCTTTTCTATCAGAAAATAAATAAGCTGAGCGGCGGGGGAATAGCGAAATTTAAATGTAACTGCTCACCTCATTTTGCCCTTAGATGGATGGTAGGTCTCTCTTATTATTCACCAAGCACAGACATGCTACCAAGAGTGAGTTGGCAACTTGTGAAGATAAATCACAACCAGGATGGCTGCTGTCACTGTCACACTGAAAGCATGGGTCTGGTGGCTGACAGAGTATGGGAGCAAGGTCCCCGCTGGCGCAAAGGCAGAGAAAAAGGAGGACCTGGAGGAAGGAAAACAGAAGAAAAGCAATAAAAATTCCATGTCTCCCCCCACACTGTTCCCAAGTGCCATGCTTTTGAGAGAACGAATGTTTTTGTGAGTCCCCAGCAGGTCAGAAAGAAGACAGATGGCAGGTTACGGTAGCAGGAGGGTGGGGAGGTTATGCATTTAACCATCCAAAGAGAAGAAAGCACAGATTCAATATGTGTAGCTCAGAAGAAGATGGAAGGGAGCAACCAGACACTCTAAGAATCTGAAGGGAGTTGTATTTTCAAGATATTTTTAGACGAAATTTTTTATACATGGCGTAAAGCTGAGATTCCCCCCAAATTATCTTTGTTTATTCTATTTTTAGAACCTATTTCTGTGCTGATAAAAGGAACATCTTCTAATAATATAAATTTTAAACAAATATAGAAAAATGTATAAAACTCCATAATCTTATCATCCAGGAGCAACCAATATAAATATTTTGTTATGTAGCCTTCTGGCATTCCCTTGCATATATATATATATATATATATATATATATATATATATATATATATATACACACACATATATATATATACACATACACACACATAACTGTGTGTATTGCAAAAGTAGACTAACACAAAACCTAATATTTTGTGACCTACAGTTTTTCTTTTATATGTATCATCAGTGTCTTTAAGTGTCAGCAAATAGATTTACATAATCATTTCTAATGGATGCCTTATTTTCCATTGTAGTAGTATTTAATCAATCCACTATTTGCTGGATGTTTAGGGTTGTGAATTTGTTCTTATTGTAAGTAATAATACAAGAACATCCTTGCACTTATACCTTTATATATTTGTTTGCTTGGGCACACTTCTCAAAGTGAATATTTTAAGAAAAGCGAAGTGCATTATTAAATAATCTTATGCATATCGTTAAATTATCTTGGTAAGTTGTACCAAGAGTTATCTAAAAACCAAGCTAAAAGTTACTGCAATTTGCAGTTTTTTCTTTCTTTCTCTCTCCTTCCTTTCTCTTCCTCCCATTCTTCCCCTTAGCAAGCCTTTCTCCCTTCAGTAGTTGGGACAAAAACTGTATGGCCCACAAAGTGGAAAATATTTACTATCTGGCATCGCTACAGTAAAAGTTTGTGGACCTGTTGACTAGTGGAAATAATGTTTCTAATGCTCAGTGGAAGCTGCACGCTCCCCTAGGAGGGCATCATATCAGTAATTAAGAGTGGGACTGTCATCAGGCTTCTTGGGTTCAAATTGTAGTTCAGTCACTCACCAACTGTGGAGCCTTATCCTGGTTGTTAAAACTCTGAACACTACAACCTCCTCATCCGCAGAATGGAAATAATACACCCATCTACCACCAGTGTTGACATTAGGATCAAATAAAATAAGATGTGAAAGTGATTAGCATAAATGCCTAGTACGTTGTAAAACATTGTTGTTATTGCTGTTATTTGCTTTTCTTTTCTGGAAATGTAACCTACAATTTGTTCCAATGTCTCCAGTCCTGGAGTTTTAGTTTCTTCTGATATTCTTTTTCATCTTTGAGTAATTTTTGGCTGTAGACACAAGTGGTGCCAGCACCAACAAAGTAAGATTTGTAGTATCCTCACTGTATCCCATTATTTTTTTTTATCTTCTGTGTTTCAAGAACCTCATTGCTTATTTATTCATATATAAGGCATGTATGAAAAACCTACTTTTAGGCTTGAAAGAATGAGGAAGCCACTGATAGGTGCATGATGGAAGGTAGCTGGCCTCATTGAAGATGACAAGTGTCCTCCAGAGTTAGGGTTGAAAGACCCGCTAGTCTAGAAAGCTGTGATCTAGTCCCAGTCCGGTGCCTACAGGATTCAGCTGGCAGTACTGCGCTGAATGGGACAGCTGTTTTTTGTTTTTTTTTTTCCATTTATGATGTTCTTCCTCATTTGCCACTCTGCATACAAGCCCTGGCCTGGGCATTTTGTGGACGTGGTCAAAAGAGGAGGTGGTTTCTCCAGGAATATACACAAATCTCTTAAAATAGTTTCACAAACTTGAGACAGAGCTTGCTGTGTCTGAATAAGCTCCCTCTGAACACAGATTAAGTGCATTCCTCCTTATTTAGAGAAAAAACATTAAAATGAACATCCCTTAGGTGGGCACTGAGCATCAGACCTAAACTGGGCATGGTGAGGGGTACACAGATGGAAACTAGCTTTTCAGCTCTGCTCTTTGCATCCTTGTTTCTTCTCATTCTGTCTGTCTAAGCTTGAATGTCACCCCCTCGGGATACCACCCATGAACACCCTTTCTGGGTAACACCTTGCTATTATTTTCCAAAACAGCCTCACGTATTTCTTTTATAGCACTAAAAATGAGGATTATTCCGTTGTTTATTTGCTTATTATCTCTGCCTCTCCATTTCCTCCCCTTCCCCCTCATTAAAATCCGGGCTCCATGAAGGAAAGGACTTGTCTGTCTTGTTCATGAACGTCCCAAGTGCTTGGACAGCATCCATGTGAATAGGTATTAGTCCTGACCCTCAAGATACTCACAGTTTTGTCCCTCCTCACTAAGACTAGCGCTACTCTCAACCCTGATCTCTGCATCCGTCATAGTGAATTCTTGTCACTTCCTTTGACATATAGACATTTTTTCTCTCTCTTTCACACAAGTCATTTCTTGGCTGAGAACACCCCTCATTTTTTCCATTCCTACCCTTATTTCTTGCCCGCCCACCTCTTGTCCTTCAGGTTTCAGTTTCTAAACTACATCCCTCAGGAATCCTTCCATGATACACCCCCTCCTTCCCTGGTGCCCCCGTGCCCCACACGTTTCTCATCACTCTGCTCACCCCAAATGGTTATCCTTGCATTTTTGCTTGTCTGCCCCCTTAGAACTAGCAGCCAAGCACCTGACACAGTGGCTGGCAGGTAGTAAGCATTCAGCTGATGTGTTCTATCAGTGAATGAATGAACATCGAAGAATTCTTTCCCTTTACCCATAATAATAACCCACATCTTTTACCACTGAAGAAAATATGAGTTACTCATTAAACAGACCATGAGCTAATTTTCCCAATTAGAAAAGACAATGGGAAAAGAGGCACAGGCTCCGCATAGACAGTTTACAAAGAGTAAATATATTTTATAAATACATATATTACGAAATACTTAACACCTGACTCAAGAGGACTGTGAATTAAAATTTCACTGGGAGACCATTTTCCTTTTTCCAATTTTCAAAAATCAAAAAGTTTGATAATACGCTTGGTGAGTAAGAGTATAGGAAACAGGTCTTTTCATTTGTGAATGATGACAGTGTAAATTCTGCAGGCTCTGTGTAGGACAGTTTGGCAACATGTATCAAAATTACAAATGCACTTAGCCTTTGCCCCAGCTAGTCCCCTTATAGGTACTTATTCTACAGACACCCTCTCACATCTGTGGAATGATATGCATTCAAGGTTATTTACTGCAGGGTTGTTGGTAAGAGCAAAAATTTGGAAATTCCCTAAATGCCTCTAGAGTCAGAGAACTTAATGAATAATTTATGCTGGAGTCGTATATTGGAGTGCATTGCATTAAAAAAAAAGTTCTTTGTTAACTGATACGGAATGATCTTCAAGATAAAACACTTTAGGTTAGAGAAAAAAACAAGGTGGAAAACAACGTGTGTAATAATTTACCATTTATGCAGAAAAGAAGGAAAAAGAGTGAGTGTGTGCGTGTACATGCATGTGCTTAGATGTATGTGCGTTTGTTTGTGTAGGCAAAATAGATTTGATTAAGAGACTTGTGAGAAGGGTTGCAGAACAGCCAAGGGCAAGATGGGAGCAAGGTTTTTACTCTGAATAACTTTGACTAATTTTGAGTTTAGAACAACTGTGTGACTATATTATCAATTCAAACATAGAAGGAAAAAAAAAAAACAGGAGAGAAAGAAAGGGAAGGAGAAAGAGAAAGAGAGAGAGAAAAGTCAGTCTTGGACCAGATAGAATAAACTAAGCTGCTCAAGGTAACAAGGCTAAAAAATCTTCAACTTCATGTGCCCTTTTAACAAAGTAAAAAAAAATAGAGAGGCAATCCCCAGCCTCTTGCCTATTTCATGAGTCTTTTGGTTTCTATGATGATACTGCAATAATTAGAGAGCTGATTCACGCTTCTAAGTGTCATCTATCTGGTGACCCAAGAGATGGATCCCACCACCTGCATAAGCATCTAGCAAGAGCTGGCCAGATCCTCCTTACTTGCATATGGTAAGACACAGCCCCTCTTCCCGGGGAGGCCTCTGTGATGCTGATTGCTGTAGCAGCTACTGTCATCGCTCACTTCAGCAGAAAGGATTAGACTGTCCTGAATATGTCAATCAGATATCAAAGATAAATGAAGTTTGAAAAAATAAAATGTGCGATTTATTTTTAAAAATAGTCTTTGGGAGACACCCAGAATGCAGTTTGAAAAAATCTAAGGGAAATATGTCATGAAAACAAATCCACACTCTGCTGTCCAACTTTAATTTTTTACTGAAAACACTCAAGTGGCTGCAGCCCAGCCAATATATAAAGATTCTCCATCATTAACAGCCTCCAATTTCCATTTGCTCTGATGGAGGACCTGCTCCCAAAGATGTACTTGCCCCCTCATTTTAGCTCTGTCTACCTCCCCTTTCCAGGTGCCCTGGGTGCTAATGAGCTGGCACAGCCTCAGTGATTTACCCCAAGGACATCCTCTCCCTGCTGCTCTAGGAAAGGCATTCGCCAAGGTGTCCGCTAAGTTGCCTTGGCATTGCTCGCTGGCTGGGCTTGGCGATGTTTGGGGTTTTAATTCACTTTACTAAAATTGCCTTTCATTCACTGGGTGACAGGTAGTTATTTGTTTTCAGGGTTCCATTTGACATTTATTGTTAGAGCAAAACACTAATAATAATAATTAGCGCCTTTTTTAGAGTTGTCTGGGGTTTTCGTGCTGCTGCATTGTTACTATAAAACATCCCAGTGCTTTGCTGTATATAAGATAGTATGATGGTATTTAAATGTAACAAAGGGGTTTATTATACTCAGGCCAGATTGCAGTATCTCTGAGCCCCCCTCCCCCTTGAGCAAGCCAAGACTTAATATCCTCTAAACTTGTCTGTAATGCTAATACCTATCTTTTTTTTTTTTTAAATAGGAAGAAAACCTCAGCCAGCCATGCATGGTTTGGCTTTTTCATACAAACAGCAAAACAAATCTAGGATTTATTCTTTAGAACCATGCTATCCAATAAGGTAGCCACTAGCCACATGTGACTGTTCAAATTTAAAATATTTGAAATTAAATAAATTAAGGACTCTGTTCGTCAGTTGCACTAGCCACTATACCCTCCACCAGATTCCATCAAGGGTAAAATTAAAATCGAGCACCAAGAATGTGCTTGGGATGGGTTGGTCCTTTGCAATCACATACCCTGCATTGGCACTCCAGATTTACCACTGGTTAGCTCTGTGACTTTCAGCATGTCACAAGATGTCTCAACATTCACTCTCCTCATCTGAAATATGAAATAGAAATATTATCCACCTTGGTGTTGTCATGAGGGATAAATGAGATAATAGATATCAGACAGTGGTGCACAAATTAGCACGTAGTATCTGGTGAACAGCTGCTACAAAAACTATATGACCCTTATGTTTAACACATTTGACAAACACCTTTATATGTGTTAACCACACAAGCTAAGAGTTAACATCTCACTTTATAGATGATAAAAGTGAGGTTCAGAGTAGTGAAATACCCTTGATAAGAACACAGACATAGTAAGTGGCAGTGCTCAGATCTGAATGTATGCATTTTGCCTGCTTCTCTCTCTTTTTCTTTAGCTGTGCCATTTATTCTGGGGAACCACTTAAAAGGTGGGTTTTTTTGTTTTTTAGTATCTTTTTCTCCCATTTTTTCAAAAACATCCCACCTGCCTTTTAAAGATTGACCTGTTGCTGGTCTGGACATGTGCATACCCTCTGAAGGAAGACAGCACAAACTGGCCTTGCTCGAGGACACGCTATGAGCAGCAACACAGCAGCTAAGAATGACGGAAGTCAGCTGGTAGTGGAAATCCTGGCCATATACCCGAAGAAATAAAATCCTCTAATCCAGAGGTCATCTTCTCTTCAAAATCATTCAGAAAATTTCCTTCTCCATACGTGCTGTCTACAAATTTATCATTTTATCCAGAAAAGCCATTGCTTAAGAGAATAAACAAGCCCAAATTACATCTGCTGCTAAAAATTATGAAACTGAGTCTTAACAGCACATGATTGTCTTAAAATAAAGAACAGAGGGCCAAATAGTGCACCAAATCTTAAGGGTGAATAACTCTTTGATCCAACAATTCAACTTTTAGCAGTGGCTTTTGGAAATAAGCTGATGCGTGTACAGTTATATGGACAAAAACAGTCATTTCAGTGTTTCTAAATCAAAAAAAAAAAATCCGAAGTTTCCTCATTTGGAGATGGGAGAAATAAACTACAGGATGGTGGTTTATCGAACACCGTATGGCCATGAAGAAGGTTGGGCAGATCCTACTGCTGGCTTGACCACCCTCTCCTAAGTGGGAGAGGTGGTGTTATAATAGCTTCACCTCACCTCCTACATCTAGAGCATCCTCCAGTCCTATCAGCCAGAGCGCTACAATAATCCCCCCATGACCATTTCTCATGGTGGCCATAGCTTCCACCCTAATTCAAGCCATTTTACTTCTCACACGGACTAATCAAAGCATTCCCTAACTAATAACTTTTGCTTCCTTTACTGCTCCTCTAAAGTCTTCACATGACAACCAAACTGAGCTTGTCAAAGCACAGAGCAGATCAGATGAGAATGAAATCCAAACCACTTCCTGTGGCCTGCAAAGCCTGTTCCTAACAGGCCGCTGTCTGTCACTGAATTTCATCTCAGTCTCTTCTCCATTCCCCATGCTGGCTGCCTGGCTTTTCCTTGAACTACCAACATCATTTCCATCTTACTGCCTTAGCACTGGCTCTCTGCCAGGGTGACTCTTCCCAGCTCCTAAAAGCTTCATCCATTCTTGTTCATGTTCAGATGTCCCCTCCTCAGAGAGTCTTTTGTGATTAAATTGGCCCTCCTACCCCTCCACCATCATTCTCTATCTCATGAAACATTTTTTAAGTAGCACTTCGCATCCCCTGTCTTTATGTCATTCATCAATTACTTGTTTAGTCTTTGTGTCTTCCACCAGAATGTAAGCTACATGAAGGCAGCACCTTATAGATGCCTCTACTCTCAGTATCTAGAAAAGCACCTGCCACAGAAAATCAAATATTTTGTTAAATAAACAGATGTAAATCTGTAGAATCACACACCCTTTATTAATTGTGGTTATATGCAGGCAGGTAGAATTGTGAATGTTTTCTCTTTTCTTTTCTATTACCTATATTTTCTGACCTCAAAAGAATGAAAGTTACTCTTATAATTTTGAAAAGCAATTAAATTTATTTTATATTAGATAATAATAAATTAAGAGACCAAAATAGAATAAAACCCTTCAAGGAGCCAGTAACACCTTTCATAGACCACTTTTCCTGTGGAATCTCAGTTCATAATGGGTCTTTTTTTTCCCCTTAAGTCAATTTTGGACCCCTCCCTTGAAACTATTGTAACTCAGAGTTTAGAAAAAGACAATAAAGTTAAGTTTGCAAGAGTCGGGTGCATAACTTGTTATGCTGGAGTTCACCAGAAGAAGGTGGAAGGAAAATTCACTCTCTTGCCTTTTGCCATTAATTTTCTTTTTCACTAAAAATATTGATCTTAAAAAAATGTCTAACAATACACACTCCTCTTATTGGTCTGTCATTTTAAATTTATTGTTGATGTTTAAATTTGTTTATCTCCAGAGTAATATCAACTGCAGGACTAAGAATGACTTTGGCATTTGCAAATATTTCTGGATATGTAAAAAGAAGGAGATCTCCTTCTCCTTGCAGGAAGGAGATATCTGATAAATAGTCCTTTGTACTTAGCTGGACCTAAAGGAGATTCTTAGAAGCATTCCAAAGCCCCAGGGGAAAAAATGATAATGACTTCATCCTGGCAACATCACTTAGGAGCAGCGATTTATTGTCGAACTTTGACCAAATGTGAGAGAGATCGCCATGTAAGCCTAGAGCAATTCTCAAGTAAGTCTGACCTAAGTCAGAATCTGTGACACCAAAGAAAAGTCCTGTATTTTACCCACATGACCATATTTTTTTTCAAAAGTGTCCAAACTTGTAAGGATTAGTGGCAAATATTACATCTGCTTATTTTCAGAACAAGATGTCAATTTAAGGAAATGTTTTAAACCAGGTCTGGTGAATATCACTCTCATGAAAGATTATGATTCTATGGAACCATTTCATGTGGAAAATAGCCAATTTTATGCAGGCATCTGAAGTCATCTTCTACATCCTTCTGAGGATTTTCCAGAAGAACATATGTGTAATATTCTAATTGACATGTCGGTGGAAGCATTGTAGACTTTGTGGGTAACTTGAAAATATATTTTTCAGTGTATCTCGGAAACGTTAGCAGCACTAAAGTTAAGGAATGAATTCAAACGCTCCAAAAATATTCATTTGTTTTCTTCCCAAGTTTCCTGAAACAGAGTGCTCAGATGAAATATTTGACTACATGAAACCATTTATTTTGGTAGCATTTCCACCATTAACCTTAGATCATCTCCTAAAGACATCCAGAAAAGAAACAAATAAACAGAGCTCATTCATCATGAAGCATGATAATAGGACATTTTATAAATAGAGTATTTTCCATCCAGAAAGAAACCATGTTATTTTAACAAGGCACACAGTGAGTATTACCCGGCCAAGTACAAAACATTTGCCTCAAAATATTTATCAATATTATTGACACTATAATTATCAAAAAAGAAGCCTGAGACTCATAGTTGACCCAGGACAGAGGGATGCTTGCCTGACCTTTAATGACAATTCCTCAGTCTTGAAATTTGCCAAAGTATAAATGGGAATATTGGAATTAAGCCATCCATAAGACTATCTTGAATACCTACTATGTTCCTAGTCAGTTCTAGGCAACTCAATTAATTTACATACAAGACATTGTTTCTACCATTTGATAGAGAATACGAAACCTATTCCCTCTGTTTTTGTCTCCATGGGGAGTTTCTCTTCCCTGGAGAAAACAGTATTAGAGTAATGCTTTTAGAATCTTTTTCCATGACTTCAATTATCTCAACATCTAAATTGATCAAAAATAAGGGAAGCGTATTCATGAACATGGCTTAGACTCCATCCCTCTCCATCCTAGGCCATCTATAGCCCCCAGAACGGACGCATTCTCTTTTTATCCTCCTTCCATGTGGTTTTTGTCCATGGGTGAGTAGCTAGGCCTGTCTTCTACGGTTAGATCTGAAAGCTCATCTCTCTTGGCCAGTACTGGTACTCAACAGGCGTGAGGTGGTCTTTCCTTCAGACAGATGAGAACCCACCGTCCCATGGGTAGATTCTGAGGTACAGACTGAGAAGGTATTGAGAGTCCAGATTATATTAGAATGTAAGCTCCAAGAAAGAAGCGATTTTGTACTTTTTTTCGCCCCTGTATTCTCAGGATCCAGAACGAGACCTGTGACATACTAGGTGCCTAGTAATTATCAGTTGAACAGGTTCTGTGTTGTTGAAGGTTGAGGCTAAATTCTTCAGTACTTTCTATCATACTTTGATCTTCGCATCTTGGAATCTAGTATCACTTTATTAATTGATTGTGAGTTTGGGGGGAGGTAGGTGTGATTTATTGGCCCCCTAAATGCCATCATTATAAGTGGATCATGAACTGACTGAAAAACAGACCTTAAATGAAACAATCATGAGACCAGGAAGTTCCATTTTATGTGATATATCGACCATTAGCACAATAGGGATTAAATCAGTGAAAACTGTAGTGTTCCAGAACGTGAGCTAAGTTTTGAGATGACAGATGTTGTTATTCAGATAAGTAAACATACCAGAAATCCAATGTCACTGGCTAAGGGAAGGGTTTCCTTGTATCCTACTTTTTGCTATGTCGTACTGTCTAGCACATAGCAGGCATTCACTAAATAGTAGTTGAATGAATGAATGAATGAATGGTATTGGATGGTAAAATTAAGCCAACCAGCTGAACAGGAAGTATAGAATATTGTTGGAGCACAATAGATCTGCATTTAAACCTTAGCTTCACCATTCACTAGCTTTTATGATTTAGGGCAAAGAGAATTGAACACTTTTAGTCTCAGTTTTTCTGATCTGGAAAATGGGCATAATGAGAGCATCTTCCTTGTAGGGAAGCTACGAGGATTTTAATGGATGCTGTGCTGTACCACCCAGATTTCTGCTGGGAGTGCTACCAGCTGCCAGCTTCATTCTCAGCTCTGTGTGGGAATTGACCTCAGCCAATGCTGTATGCTATAACTGACTCATAATGGCTTATGCAGGCTAATTGTGGGCACCACTTTCCAACTCTGAGTTCAGTTGATAGCTTGAAATCAGAGTTGGTGGGAGTATTTATACAAGAGAGTGAGCAATTTTTTTCTTAAAGGGCCAGATGGTAAAGATGTCTGGCTTAGCAATAGTCTTCTGTTGCAGTTACTTGACTCTGCCATTGTTGCAAAAAAGCACCCAGAGCCAATGTGTTAAAAAAAAAAAAAAAAAAAGCATGTGGCTGTCTTCCAATAAAATGTTATTTACAAAATCAGGTAGTGGGCCAACAGGCTGGAGTTTTCCAACCCCTTATCTACATCATGGAAATCAGCAAACACTAAAAATCAGACTTTTTCTTTTTTTAGAGATTGTTAGTTGTTAAACATTTACCAGTTCACCACTAGAAGCCACCTCAGCCAAGGTCATACTCCTTTTCTGAGGGCAATTTGACACCAATATCTGTTTAATGTGGGACAATGAAAATCAACCCTTTGCTCATCTTAGAGCCTTTCTAACCTGAGTAACATTTCACTTTAACTGGAATAAACAGTCCAGTTATGGTTTTGCCCTCCCTACCCACACGTCCTTAGCCAGGAATACTAACTGAGGTCTTACATAGTGTTTAATACACAATCCTTCCAGAGGGCATAGCAAGAGTTCCTTGAACATTAAGTCTTGGGTTCCACTCGGGGACTTTGAGGTTTTGTGTCAAGGGTCTGACAGGCAAGAAGAGGGGTCACTATCCTGGCAGAGAAGGTCATGGTGACCATGGGCTTAGCACCCTCAAACATGAGCGTCTGGATTCTGTCACTAGATAAGCTGCCTAGACTGGCAGAGATGCTAGCTCTGAGGGAATCTAGGAATAAATAGGAGACAGCAAGGATCAGTTGTGACCTTAATAGTGGCTACAATGGCAGCTGGTTCATCCCACTAATCTTCCTCTTCTAAATTTTTCCGAGGCTAAGAGGCCCACCAGAATCCTAGAGCAGCTTCCTCCAGAACTTACATAAAGAAGTGGGCCTGAGCCCAAGGGGTGAACTGTAATGGACACTGCTGTACTGCCCGGAACCCCCAGTTAGGACTGAAGGTCCAATTTCACCAGCTGCAAGTAGTATCGATACCTGATGGCTCTGAACTCTTACTGGGAATTGGCCTTAGGTGAAGAGAGAAACCTCTCCCTAGGTCACACCCCCTTTTGGGCAGTAACCTGAATTCAATAACTGTTTGATGAGGGCACGAAAAATAGTCCCTCTTGCACCAAAGCATGACAACTCTGAAAGATCATCTCTGTTCAGAGCTTTCTGTGGGATGATCTGAGGTCGTGGTTCTGACTGCACCCAGCTCAAATCCTCTGTCTAGTCAATCCTACTTCCTTCTCTTCTCCCACAGATGTTAAGATCAGGAGCACCCCTAACAAAAGTCCACACTAATCTCAGTTGCAGAGTTGGCTTCCTGAGGAAACTAATCTGAAGCAGCATTAAGTGAAATGATGTTCCTCAAGTGCCTGACATCAAAAAGGATCTCATCATAGGTGGTTGTGATCTCCTACTATAGCTAAGAAAACACCTATTTCAATCAACAGCATTAATGATCGCAGTAATAACAATACCTATTATAACTAAGTGCTTACCCAACAGTAAACTAAGTGCTTTACATACATTAACTCATTTTATCCTTTCAAAAAGTCCATTATAATCCACATTTTACAGAAAAGTAAAGGAGGCACATGGGAGTTAATTAACTTCTCCAAGTTCACGTGCTTATCTATTATGCTTTACCAGCCTTGGTTTGGATATGACTATAAAAGAGACATATTTGTAAGAGAAGTTTAAAAACAATCCCTCTGCTTTTTAACTCCTGTCAGCCTAAAATTTGAACCTTCTAACATGGCAAAAATTTTTTGCTTTTGTACTTAAGCTCCCTCAGATTCATTGAAAATTTTCATCTGAAGTTATTCTGAGAAGGGATGAGGAACTAGTCATTTAAAGAAGCAAATTACAAATAATAACTCATGTCTGTAGAAGTTCTCCTCCTTGCAAAACACATATATCATAGGCATAAAGTGCTTCTGAGAAATAAAAGTTGTCCAGGGACTTGGCATTGAACTGAGACCCCATCTTTCATTATACTTTGTCTAAATAACAGCTGGCAGATGTCTGGCCATCATGATTGTGCTTGGCTGACTTTCAGTAATTCTGAGAGGATCAATATTCCTGCTATTTCACATAACTCATTGCATTGAATTCAGTTGAGGCCTGTCAGTCCTGTATTTTATGTTGCCAGTAACCAAATCAATACAAAATGATTCAGCAAGTGTTTAGTGAGTGTCTGCTGTATGCTGGACATTGTACTGGGCACCAAAACTAGGAGCACACAGAAAGGATATTCCTCAAAGAACTTACCATTTAGGCACATGGGCTTCAAACTTCAATTATTTCTCCACCACCTCCAACATTTTGACATGTTTACATGCTATGTGTACTATAATACTTTATTGAAGTATAATCGACTTACAACATTATATTAGTTTCAAGTGTACAATATAGTGATTCAATATCTTTATATATTACAAAATGATCACCATGATAAGTCTAGTTACCATCTGTCACCATACAAAGTTATTACAATATTATTGACCATATTCCTTATGCTGTATATCACATCCCTGTGACTTAGTTATTTTATAACTGGAAGTTTTGTTCTATAATATTCTCACCATATTTTTTAATCAACTTCTTTTATTTAAATAACTCAAGAAGGAAAGTATATAGCACCTCTGGAAGAAAAATGGGTCTCTCTTATCATAAGAGAGATGCCCATGAAAACTAATATGTAACTACTAATAGTTTTTTAAGATTAAATGTTTGAAATCTAATATCATTGTGAAGTTCACCAGTGATAAATATTCCATTTTAGGAATCATTGGTCTCATAGAAGAAGCAGATATAAGGAGAAATGAAGAAAATGAACTATTTGCTACAGTATAATGAACTGGTAAAGAACATGGACTCTGGAGCTAAATTGATTTGATTCAAATCATCATTCTGGCCCTTAGCACCTATTAGTTAAGGACGTTAGCTTCAGGAAAGTTACTTAACCTCTCTGATCCTCAATTTCCTCACCTGTAAATGGGGATAATAGAGTATTTACCTCATTGGGTTATTATCAGGGTTAAATTAGTTAAACATCTCAGAACTGTGGCATGCACATCCTAAGCACTGTAAAAAGATTAATTACTATTGTTACTCTTGCAACATGCCAAGTTATGAGAGGGGGGTTCTGGGCAGGCAATTCCCAATTCTATCAGTAGGACGCAGGAAAGGTTTTACAGAAGAGATGCTCCTACACGTGCCTGATGAGTAGGTGTTTATCAGGCATATAGAAAAGGAGGTGTTGATTATTTGAAGCAAAGAACCTGAGCTAAAATAACCTCATTGTTTTCTCTTCTCTGATGAACTTACCTGTAGCAAACATCTTTTATTTTTTGCCTGCCTCCCTTGCTCTGGTGGTACCGCTTTGATCTTTCTTTGGAGAACTACCCTTTGCCCACTCTTGGTACGGGTACATAGGGTAGGACTGACTCCATCCCCAGCTCTGGGAGTGGGCCTGTGAGTCAGATCTGCCTAACCATCCATCCACCTGGCCACAGAAATTGATGTGGTCCAAATCCAACCAATTGGAGTGAATCTCAGGACACTGTAGGGAACCACTGGAAAGGAGAGTCTATGAGTTTCTCAGGGCTTCTGTAAGGAAGTACCACAAACTGAGTGGCTTAAAAAACAGAAGTGTATAATCTCACCATTCTGGAGGCTAGATGTCAAAAATCAAGTTGTCACCAGGGCCATGCTGTCTTGCAAAGTGCTAGGGAAGGATCTGTTCCAGTCCTCTCTCCAGCTTCTGGTAGTTCCTTGGCTTCTGGAAGCAAAACTCAGTCTTTTTTTTTTTTTTTTTTTTTTTTTTTTTTTTTTTTTTGCGGTATGTGGGCCTCTCACTGTTGTGGCCTCTCCCGTTGCGGAGCACAGGCTCCGGACGCGCAGGCTCAACGGCCATGGCTCACGGGCCCAGCCGCTCCGCGGCATGTGGGATCTTCCCAGACCGGGGCACGAACCCGTGTCCCCTGCATCGGCAGGCGGACTCTCAACCACTGCGCCACCAGGGAAGCCCCAAAACTCAGTCTTGATGTGGCATTCTCCCGATGTGCAAATCTGTGTCTAAATTATCCCCTTTTATAAAGATATGAATCATATTGAATTAGGGGCTCCGCCTACTCCAGTATGACCTCACCTTAACTACTTACATCTGCAATGACTCTATTTCCAAATAAAGTAAAATTCTGAGGTACTGAGGGTTAGAACTTCAACCTGTGAACTTTGAGGGGACAATTCAACTCATAACAGAGAGGTTCTCTTCCACTGAATTTAAGGTTGATAGTAGGTAAATGTGATGCTTCTGGGAGTTCCATATGGGGAAGAAATACCCTTCCTGGGAATGGAGCCAATTCAGAAGAAAAAAGAGCTGAGAAACAGAAGTACAGTTTCCCAGGGTCATCATTTGAGCACCTGGATTCATCCATGCCTGAAGGTTGTGTTCCTTGAACTTTTCAGGCACATGAGGCAATAACGCCCCCATTTGTTAAAGCTAAAACTAGTGTGAGTTGGGTTTCCACAACATTGAATCAAAATAGTCCTGAATATAATAAAACTTTACCATTTAGATTTTTTTTTTTGTAAATGAATTCTGTGTTCCATAAGGAAAGAGGATGGGCTTGTTAAAGAAATAGGAATTTCAAAACATGTTTAAGCCAGTTGTCAGGAGCCACCCCCTATTAGATGGATGCTTTTATATCTTCTATAGTAACTGTTAGTAGTTTGTGACGTTTCTAGTCTGTCCTGGGTGTTACTGGTACCTGACAGGTCAGGCCTGTCACCTCCATAAAAGCAGTGAGCATCCATACCAGCACACTCTGCTGTGGAGCCCCTTTGAGAATTACTGATGTCACACTAAATCTCATCAGCTGTATTTATTCTCTCGTCATCTCTGCCATTTAGGCTCTTCAAAAAAAAAAAAGCCTGAATATTTTTACATGAAGATAGCTTCTCTTTGCTCTTGTGATTTTTTTTAACAACTTTATTGGAGTATAATTGCTTTACAGTGGTGTGTTAGTTTCTGCTGTATAACAAAGTGAATCAGCTATACATATACATACATCCCCATATCTCCTCCCTCTTGCGTCTCCCTTCCACCCCTCTAGGTGGACACAAAGCACTGAGCTGATCTCCTTGTGCTATGTGGCTGCTTCCCACTAGCTATCAATCTCACATGTGGTAGTGTATATATGTCAATTCTACTCTCTCACTTCGTCCCAGCTTACCCTTCCCGCTCCCCGTGTCCTCAAGTGCATTCTCTACGTCTGCATCTTTATTCCTGTCCTGCCCCTAGTTTCTTCAGAACCTTTTTTTTCTTTTTTTAGATTCCATATATATGTGTTAGCATACGGTATTTGTTTTTTTCTTTCTGAGTTACTTCACTCTGTATGACAGTCTCTAGGTCCATCCACCCCACCACAAATAACTCAGTTTCATTTCTTTTTATGGCTGAATGATATTCCATTGTATATATGTGCCACATCTTCTTTATCCATTCATCTGTTGATGGACACTTAAGTTGCTTCCATGTCCTGGCTATTGTAAATAGAGCTGCAATGAACATTGTGGTACATGACTCTTTTTGAATTATGGTTTTCTCAGGGTATATGCCCAGTAGTGGGATTGCTGGGTCGTATGGTAGTTCTATTTTTAGGTTTTTTTTTTTTGCGGTACGCAGGCCTCTCACTGTTGTGGCCTCTCCCTGTTGTGGCCTCTCCCGTTGTGGAGCACAGGCTCCGGACACGCAAGCTCAGCGGCCATTGCTCACAGGCCCAGCCACTCCGCGGCGTGTGGATTCTTCCCAGACCGGGGCACAAACCCGTGTCCCCTGCATTGGCAGGTGGACTCTCAGCCACTGCACCACCAGGGAAGCCCTATTTTTAGTTTTTTAAGGAACCTCCATACTGTTCTCCATAGTGGCTGTATCAGTTTACATTCGAGTGATCTTGATTGTAGGTTTTCCCCTTTCATCACTTTAAATATGTCCTGCCACTCCCTTCTAGATTGCAGAGTTTCTGCTAAAAGATCAGCTGTTAACCTTATGGGGATTCCCTTGTATGTTAATTGTTGCTTTCCCCTTGCTGCTTTTAAGATTTTTTCTTTGTATTTAATTTTTGATCGTTTGATTAGTATGTGTCTCGTCATATTTCTCCTTGGATTTATCTTGTATGGGATTCTCTGTGCTTCCTGGACTTGATTGATTATATCCTTACCCATATTAGGGAAGTTTTCAACTATAATCTCTTCAAATACTTTCTCGGTCTCTTTTTTTTTTTCTCTTCTTCTTCTGGGACCCCTATAATTTGAATGTTGGTGGATTTAATGTTGTCTCAGAGGTCTCTGAGACTGTCCTCAATTCTTTTCATTCTTTTTTCTTTATTCTGCTCTGCAGTAGTTATTTCCACTATTTTATCTTCCAGGTCACTTATCCGTGCTTCTGCCTCAGTTATTCTGCTATTGATTCCTTCTAGAGAATTTTTAATTTCATTTATTGTGTCGTTCATCATTGTTTGTTTGCTGTTTAGTTCTCTAAGTCTTAGTTAAACGTTTCTTGTATTTTCTCCATTCTATTTCCAAGATTTTGGATCAACTTTACTATCATTACTCTGAATTCTTTTTCAGGTAGACTGCCTATTTCCTCTTCATTTGCTTGATCTGGTGGGCTTTTACCTTGCTCCTTCACCTGCTGTGTGTCTCTCTTTCTCATTTTGCTTAACTTACTGTGTTTGGGGTCTCCATTTCGCAGGCTGCAGGTTCGTAGTTCCCGTTGTTTTTGGTGTCTGCTCCCAGTGGGTAAGGTTGGTTCAGTGGGTTTTGTAGGCTTCCTGGTGGAGGGGACTGGTGCCTGTGTTGTGGTAGATGAGGCTGGATCTTGTCTTTCTGGTGGGCAGGACCACATCTGGTGGCGTGTTTTGGGGTGTTTGTGAACTTTTGATTTTAGGCAGCCTCTCTGGTAATGGGTGGGTTTGTGTTCCTGTCTTGCTAGTTGTTTGGCACAGGGTGTCCAGCACTGTAGCTTGCTGGTCGTTGAGTGGAGCTGGGTCTCAGTGTTGAGATGGAGATCTCTGGAAGAGCTTTTGCCATTTGATATTATGTGGGGCTGGGAGGTCTCTGGTGGACCAATGTCCTGAACTCGGCTCTCCTACCTCAGAGGCTCAGGCCTGACACCTGGCCAGAGCACCAAGACCCAGTCAGCCACATGGCTGAGAAGAAAAGGGAGAAAAAGAAAGATAGATAGATAGATAGATAAATAAATAATAAAATAGAAAAAATATTAAAAACAAAAAAATTAAAAAGTAATAATAAAAAGAAAGGGAGAGGGGCTTCCCTGGTGGCGCAGAGGGGCTTCCCTGGTGGCGCAGTGGTTGAGAGTCCGCCTGCAGATGCAGGGGACGCGGGTTCGTGCCCCGGTCCGGGAGGATCCCACATGCCGCGGAGCGGCTAGGCCCGTGAGCCATGGCCGCTGAGCCTGTGCGTCCGGAGCCTGCGCTCCACAAGGGGAGAGGCCACAACAGTGAGAGGCCCGCATAACGCAAAAAAAAAAAAAAGAAAGGGAGAAAGAAGGAAGAGAGCAACCAAACCAAGAAACAAATCCACCAAGGATAACAAGCGCTAAAAACTATACTAACAAAACAAAACAAAAAATGGTCAGAACCCTAGGACAAATGGGAAAAGCAAAGCTATACAGACAAAATCACACAAGGAAGCATACACATACACACAAAAAGAGAAAAAACAAAAAATATATATATAAAATTTAAAAAGGAAGAGAGCAACCAAATCAATAAACAAATCTACCAATGATAATAAGTTCTAAATAGTAAACTAAGATAAACATAAAACCAGAAACAAATTAGATTCAGAAAGCAAACCCCAAGTCTACAGTTGTTCCCAAAGTTTACCGCCTCAATTTTGGGATGATTCGTTGTCTATTCAGGTATTCCACAGATGCAGGGTACATCAAGTTGATTGTGGAGATTTAATCTGCTGCTCCTGAGGCTGCTGGGAGAGATTCCCCTTTCTCTTCTTTGTTCGCACAGCTCCTGGGGTTCAGCTTTGGATTTGGCCCCGTCTCTGCGTGTAGGTCACCTGAGGGCATCTGTTCTTCGCTCAGACAGGACGGGGTTAAAGGAGCAGCTGATTCGGGGACTCTGGCTCACTCAGGCCGGGGGGAGGAAGGAATACGGAATGCGGAGTGAGTCTGCGGCGGCAGAGGCCGGTGTGTCGTTGCAACAGCCTGAGGCGCGTCTTGTGTTCTTCCAGGGAAGTTGTCCCTGGATCATGGGACCCTGGCAGTGGCAGGCTGCACAGGCTCCCGGGAGGGGAGGTGTGGATAGTGACCTGTGCTTGCACACAGGCTTTTTGGTGGCGGCGGCAGCAGCCTTAGCGTCTCATGCCCATCTCTGGGGTCCGTGCTGATAGCCGCGGCTCACGCCCGTCTCTGGAGTTCATGTAGGCAGTGCTCTGAATCCCCTCTTCTTGTGCACCCCAAAACAATCGTCTCTTGCCTCTTCGGCAGCTCCAGACCTTTTCCCGGACTCCCTCCCGGCTAGCTGTGGCGCACTAGCCCGCTTCAGGCTGTGTTCACGCAGCCAACCCCAGTCCTCTCCCTGCGCTTTGACCGAAGCCTGAGCCTCAGCTCCCAGCCCCGCCCACCCCGGCGGGTGAGCAGACAAGCCTCCCGGGCTGGTGAGTGCTGGTCGGCACCGATCCTCTGTGCGGGAATCTCTCCGCTTTGCCCTCCGCACCCCTGTTGCTACGCTCTCCTCTGCGGCTCCGAAGCTTACCCCACACCAGCATCCGTCTCCGCCAGTGAAGGGGCTCCTAGTGTGTGGAAACTTTTCCTCCTTCCCAGCTCCCTCGCACTGGTGCAGGTCCCATCCCTATTCTTTTGTATCTGTTTTTCCTTTTTTCTTTTGCCCTACGCAGGTACATGGGGGAGTTTCTTGCCTTTGGGGAGGTCTGAGGTGTTCAGTAGGTGTTCTGTAGGAGTTGTTCCACATGTAGATGTATTTCTGATGTTTTTGTGGGGAGGAAGGTGATCTCCACGTCTTACTCCTCCGCCATCTTGAAGGTGCCCCTCTCCTGTGATTTGAAAACTGTAAACCAAAGCTTAATTTTGGGGGAGTTAATTTATCCTTATGGCAAGTATAATTAAGATGTAAATCTCAAGGGGGAATACCTGGAAATTAAGGCTATTGTTGACATTGTTATTAATAATTATCAAATACTCACTTTTAAAAAATGATTAGCCTTTAGATTTTGATGGTCTCCATTATACTCATTAGGTAATGATGAAATAAAGATGAATGAATCTTCAAGCAGCTGAATTAATGATTATGGCAATCTAGAAGAATTCAACCTAGATTCTGTATCCAGCAGGTTTCTGTGTTAGCCTGTGACACTCTCTTAGCTGGCTAGATTTTGACTAAATGTTCAAATGATGTTAACTCACAGAGCAGTGATTTCATCGGGAGATAAACGCTGATAAATAAAGACAGTAAAAGACAAAGCCAAATGAATACTTCCAGCAATATCCCATTGAGGGTCCTCGAAAGGTGATATCAGAATGCTGTCCTAATGAAGTTTCAGAAACATTCTTCGCTAATTTTATCACACGTAAGAGACTTTTCTAAGGAAGCAGCTAATGGTACCGATAAGAACAATGTACATGAATCAATGAGGAACCTAGACCTCTTGGTTTAGATTTGGTATGACAGTATTGTGTGTTAAATAAATACCAATAAATTATTAAAACATATTGGTTGTATCATAACACAGAAGCTTAACAATGTATTATGTCAGCATGTACAGCTCTCGCTCAGGGAAATTCTTCATCTCTTTAATTCAAGCATTGACATCCTGTGCCAGCACAAAGCCTTTTTTATTTGAGATTGACACATGTCTAAAATTGCTTAGATTTTGTGTTGTGCTCTTAATACTTGAAACCTGGCAAATGAAATTCTATGCCACTGTGCGTGAACAATGCCTTACAAAAAAAATCTTAGCCTGGGGGTTTGACTGGAGAATTAGAGAAACAAAAAGTGCTTTCACTACTATTGCTTCAAGTTGGGAGAATAATTACTTTGGTTGAGGAAAAGGGAGGGCCATTTCTAGCCCCTTGGAAAAACAGTATGTTTGTCAGCTCTTAAATTAGATCATTAAATTCAAGCAGGGTTGTCGTATGTGGATCCTGGGCCATGTCAGCCAAATGGCTACCTATGTCATAGTCGGGATGTCGTGGTCATCATCCACTACCCATTCAGGAAGGTTTTTTTGCTCCTATTTTATTCTGAGATGCCTGGGTAATTGTGGTAACCCTGATGAACTCTCTTTCCTATACCTGAGGATAAGCTTCTCCAGTTTACTTTCCAAAGCACTATTGTGCCTTCGGCTTTGGCTACAGACACAGTTGTATTTTCTTGAGATTTTCTCAAAATAATATTTCCCTCCTCAAACATTGATTAATGTGCTGAATGTCACCATGTTACTGATGGGGATGGGGAGTCTGGCCAAAGCTGGGATTCCCTGGATTGGTATGAAAATCAAATCTCATGTGGTGCTTTGTCATTTAACACCTGATAGCCACAAAACCTCCCTGTATTCAGCTTTTGATGTAACAAGTTTGTTTCAATCTCAACCGTTGGGAAGGAAAGAAAAAGAGTTTGCATAAGATTGAAAATCTTTTTGGACAGTGACCCAGATGCTGCTGCAGGACAATTTGGGGATCATGAACATAATGGGCACACATTTGTTAGGAAGGAATTACAACCTTTTCTGCCTTACTTCTCAATGTCCGTTGTCCCATCCTCCAATGCACAAAACAGCTGCTTCGGGTTACTTAGCATTTCCCCAATAAGCCATTCTGTTTCACGCTTCCATGCCTTGGCACATGATGTTTTTGCTCGCTGGAGTGCCTCCCCCTATCTATTCAGAAAACGCCTCTCCATACTTTCAGAACCAGCCCCAGAATCTGTGAGACCTTTTCTGGAGGAGCAGGAATTAGCACCCACACTATGCCTAACTGACAGTGAACCTCTTCACATTGTTTATCTGTTGTTTCTACCTCCTTAAATTATTGCTTCCTGAAGGCTAAGGCCAATGTGACTGGCAGTCTGGAGCTATGACTACATTCCAGGTTCTGGAGTCAGTGCTTCCAGGTACCACACCATTTAATGTACATCAAAGCAGTGCTGTATGGCTGTTATTATCCCCATTGTTCAGATGTGACTCCTGAGACCCTGAGAGATTAAGTAACCTGCTGGAGTCACATAGTTAACACATCACAGATCTAGGACTCAATCCCCTAACTCTGACAATAAGCATGACTCGAATGATCAATTATTACTTTTAAATGTTTTGATTTCCCCAGACCTAGTCCCATAATTGATATATAGCTGGTGCTGTGACAAGTGTGCAAGTATTTACATAATAAAGCCATTTGTTAAGCTATAGCCCCTTCTATATTGGTAGATAAAGTGTAAAATGATGTACAATGCAATCTGCTGTAATGGAGACTATTACTATAGAGGCAGAGAGGATATTGACAAAATAACAAAGATAATAATAGTGATGATAGTCAACATTTTGCATGTTTTCTCCATGCCAGGTACTGGTCTAAACACTACCTGGTGACCTGTGTAAAGCTCATGGCAACCCAGTAAGTTTCTTTAGATGAGGCTCCAGAAATATAACGGACACACTGAGGATCAAAAAGGAATAAGAGTTGGGGTCAAGTCTTGAACCTCACGTTACTCCAAAGCTAGCAAACTGGAAAAGCTATGCAGACACAACTGGAAACAAGCTGTCAGTATATATCATTTGTGTACAGCGTGCTGCATTTTGACAACACAGAAACAAGGTCCTTTGCCAGCCATTCAGATGGTTTGGGTTCTCCTGCATCATTGCTACCCAAGACTTGGGTGATCCGAGGCAAGCAGTTTTCGGGGGCGGGTATGGTTTTCTTACAAATTCCATTCTGGTTCTGAGAATCAGTAAGCTCAGTGTAAGTTATGTTAGCCACTGGACTCCTTCCTGTTTCTCCAATTCAAGCCATTTGACAGCTCAGGGATTTAGCAAGGTTGTCAGTCTCTGCTTGGACTACTCCTACCCCGGCATTTCCCATGCTGGCTCGCAGTTCAGGTCTCAGCTCAAATGTCACCTCTGGGAGAGATCCTCCCTGACCTCAGGTTAACCTCTATTGCACCATTCCCTGTCCCAGGAAATTCTGTTTCCTCTATAGAATTTCCAGAAGTTGAAGTTATCATCATTATTCATTTATTTGTTTGTTTTTTCTACTCCTACCACTAGAACATGAGACCACATGGGTAGGGCTCTGGCTGTCTCGTTTTCCATTGTAAATTCTTGCCACCGACAGTATTCGACACATAGTAGGCACTCGGTAAATATTTTTATTGTTATTGTTTTCAGTTATTCTAAATAAAACACCCACATTTTAGTGCTGCAAACATCCTTATCCATTTCCATTTTTCACTTGTACACTTATTCCCAAACTTATTCTCTAATTAGCCGTTCCACCCTATCCCATTCCCAATCCTGAAAATATAGTCCTGTTATTCCTTTTTAAGGGAAAAAAAGGAGAATGGCTGACTGATGGAGCAATTAGCCAGGAGAACAATTCTTTCGTGAGCAGGTGAGTCATTGCAGATTCAGAACCTGTGCGTTCAGCCTGGAAACCACCCAGGCAACTTGGTTCCTGAATATCCTTGCCTAATGCGGTTTAGTGCAAACCTTTGCGCCGCCTTTAATTCCCTTTTACAGTAATGCATACCGTTTAATCAGGGTTTCCTCCCTTGCTATTGTGAGAGCCATGGGCTGTTTTATCAAACGTGAAGGCAAGAAATAGCAGTTGACTCAAGACCTGTAGAAGGGTTCTGCTTACCCAGCCGGGGCTCCTTTGTTTGTGGGACTGCATTGTTTTGTTTCCGTGGTTATATTTAGAGCCGTGCACAAAGAAGGAAAAGGGGAAAAAAGTAAATGACTTTACAAAATCGTTGATGACATAATTAAAAGAGCAGAAATATACCATCTAAATAAATAAATAAGAGATGGAGGAGGGGGAAAAGCCCACCTGAGAAAAGACTGAGAGAATTCACTACGTATAAGGGCTTCACTAAGAGTAATGATGCCGCTTTGCACCTCCCATCGATCTGTCACCAAGCACTGCCAAGGGTTCAAGCTCAAGGTCCTGGACCGTTATCAGAGAGGACCCACCTAGAATTTTCTCTCCTACCTAGAAGGAAAGAGTTTTTCAAGAATACTCTAAACAAATCCTTTTCTTTGATTCTTTTCTTTACTTTCAAAGGTAATAGGCGCTTTGAAAAAGTCATAGCTACCATTTATTGAAGGCTTGTACTGGCACAGTTATAAGTACTTTACCTGTAACTCATTTAGTTCACATAACAGCCCTCTGAACTAAGTATAATTGTTATTATCCCCATTTTTAAAATGAGAAAACTGAGGCACAAAGATGTGATGCTATTTGCCCAAGGTTAAACAGATAGGAAGAAGGAGAGCTAGCCCTGGAAATCATTCGGCCTGGTTTCAGAGCCCATTATCTTAGCAGCCTCTCTATCCTGCCTCTCCAAAACTTCAAACCCTTTTAGAATTAACTCTATGAAATTGCCAATCTTAAGTCATTTTCTACCTACAAAAACTGACAATTTGACATGACTGACCTAATACAAATGTATATAAAGTAAGACACAGAATTCCTCCTCCCCATTTACATTGACCGGAAATGTGTACTTCTAGAGTTTTCTTATGCACACACCTACATTGACATACACAGACAGATGTATATAATTTTATATTGTATTGTATACAAGACTGGGAAAAAACACTCAAAAATATTTCTTGGGCCTCACTGCACAAGTATCCCGTGCATTTTGGTTCCTATTTCTGGCGGCTGAATGTCCGGAAGGAAGTGGAATGCTAAATCAGAAACATTCCCTTAGAGAGTGGCAGTTCTTAGAGAGTTCTTCTTCGCACTCTGCTCTCTTTGAGTCATTCATTCAGATTTCCAGGTGCTACGTTTATAGTTTGAGTGCGAAGTTAGCTGAGCCAGTGAAGCATGGATGCCACGTTGTAAACAGCATGGGGGGTTGACCCAGCAAGACTTGCGAAGATGTAACCCCAGCACTGACCTTCAGTCTGACCAGAAAGCATAGATATCTCAGATTTATGAATATTATTTCCTGTTTCAAAGAGGCCAGAGATCACTATGAAGCCCTGGCTTGTTTCTTTAAGCCCAGAGAGATATGTTGAAGGGGTGGAGCCGGCCTCAAGGGTCTTTTGCTGCCCAGAGATGAAAGGCCTGTGACGGTCCGAGACCTCTGTTAAGTCAACATCTTACTAGGTGCTCTCTGTGGTACTTTGACCCGTAATGACTCAGCTGCCTGGAGGGTCCCATCCTCTTTAGACTCATCCGATGTTGGCTCTTGGCTGTTTGATGTTGCCTTTGTCTTGACCTTCTGGTTCTCTTTCACCTGGCTGATTTGAGTCTATCTGTTGACTGACCCTTTGAGCCCACTGGACATTTATTTCTGAGACTCAGAGCTGTACTGCCTGGATTTGTTGAGCCACTTGCTCTTGATAGAGTCTCTCTTACCTGGACACCATTACTTACATGCTCCCTGGTCTCCCGTTCTACTCCAGGTAATTTCAACCCAGGAAGAGAGTGATCCTTTCTAAGACATACAGTAGATTTTGTCACTCACCTGATCAAATCCCTTCAATGGCTTCTCATAACACTTAATAAATTACCAACTTCCCTGCAAGGTCCGCGTGAAATAGCCCTTGCTCCTTCCCAGGTCCCACCTTGTACCACTTTCCCTTGAGCTCATGAAGCTACAGCCCTATTCCGTCAATGTGCCATGTTTCCCCTCAAAGACTTTACCTTGCTATTTGCTCTTTCGGAAAACTCTTCCCCTTAATATCCCATGGATGGATTCGTCTTGCTGTTGCTAAAATTTCCTTTCTTTTTTTTTTTTTTTTACTTTATTTGTTACTTTCTTTTTTCCCCAATAAAACATTTACCCATAAGAGCAGAGACCTCTTTTGTGTGTTTCACCACAATGTTTAGAACAATACATGGCACTTTTTATAAGCAAACTGAATGTTTGATGAAAAAAACGAATGAAGGAATGAATGATTTGGGGGTTTCCATATCCAAAGAGCCAGTGGTAATTATTAGGTAAAGAATTTCCTTTGGCTGTGACTTTGGCTAGTCTTTAGCAGGCACATTTCTTTACAGAGGGAAGAGAAAGTGGACAGGTTTCTTGGGTGAACAAGTTTCTTCACTTCATATTAAAGTGAAATATTTGAAAACAATGTCGCTGCCATTTCCAGGAAAAGTATCCAATACTATCTAGAGTAACATGGAGTAGAACATGCGATTTTTGTTAACCAGAATACAGTTACCTGTAAGAATTGACATGAAGTGGCAACTAAGGGTGCGGTGATAAAAAAGGTGATTTCAAAATAATATCTTTGGCATTACAACGTTTGTTATAAAAATACTACTACTACTAAGAGATTTGTATCTGCATTAACATTGTGGAAGGATATGAAGGAAAAACTGGTTACCCCTGAAAGGTGAATTACAGAAACACTTTTCTTTTCTACTTCTATAAACTATGTTTATAGTTGTTTGAAATGAACATGTATTCTTTTCATTAAGCAGATAAAAAAAACTAAAGGGGTATATATAAAGCCAGTACAAGTTCAGTCTGGAAAAGGAAAAGCAGAGAATGAGTATTGTCTTTCTAAAGCAAGTAGAGACAGTGATTCACAAATTGGGCAATGATTAAAAGAAAACAAACAAACTGGGATTAAAGGTGATGGGCTGTGATCAGACAGTCCAAATCCCTCAACCCCTGGCTCTACACAGCAGCTATTGTGGCTTAAGTGGCACCAAAGAAATGCTTCCTCGAGCTAGGGTAAAGATTCCCTTTCAAAAAGAAAACCGAGCAAACCAATATTTTAATAACAACAACAAAAGAGCCTCACTCTGTGTCTTACTAATACTCTGGGGCCTGCCTTCCTCTTTTTGTACTGGAGATTTCCACAAGGGTCTCAGCCCAGCTCCCTCTTTCAGAGCTGCTTGCATTATTATTGCTTTTTGCTCCCCCTTCTCCCTGTGGGAAGCTGACTCTTGTCCAGTCTTTCCTTCTCGGCTTCTGAAGTTGGAGGCAGAAGAGGTAAGGCGTCAGAGAATCCTAAAATAGGAGTGGGCACTTCGAATGATAAAAGCAACTCCAGAGTTGAAACTGGACTGGAAGAAGGGAAGGATACAGAAAGAGAGAGTCTGTATTCCGTTATCTCACTCATGTAATGATAACGTAGGTTGGATGGGGAAAGGTGCACATATTCACATCTCATTTATTCATTCAACAAGTATTTATTAAGAGAGTAGATCTTAAAAGTTCTCATGACAAGAAAAATAAGTGTAATTATGTGAGGTGGTGGATGCTAAATAAACTTATTGTGGTGATCTTTTTGCAACATACGCATATATCCAATCATCATGTTGTCCCCCTAAAACTAATACAGTGTTATATGTCAATTATAATCTCAGTAAAACTGGAAAAATATATTAAATGAGAAAAACAAGTATATGTTGAGCACAAGACATGGGCAATGATTTTTTAAAAAATCATAGTGTGCCATACAGGTATGGGGCTGTCAGTTGGGGATACAGCACAAATGAGGGTCCTAGCCCTCATTACGCTTACAGTCAAATTGGGGAGGTGGGCATTAATTACAAAAAAGGAAAGCAGAATTGCAAACTGTAAAGGGCTATGAAGACAGGAGCATGTTCTACATGAATATGCGGTTGGCGTCTCTGACTTCCGTCAGGAGGTGAAGAAAGGCTTTCTGGAGGAAGTGCCGTTGAGTTGAGATGTACAGGTTAAATGGGACTAAACAAGGCAAAAGCAAAGAAAACAGGGAGTGGAGAGGTG